>NW_028324166.1:2405000-2737500 GCF_054372755.1 Phalangium opilio | reverse complement strand
CATTAATTCAAAGAAATGTTCAATCGTGATCACGAACAGGGTCGTTATTGCTACATATTTTTCATTTCAAAATTTAAAAAATGGACTTCTCCAGGGTAAGGGTTTTACTGACCAATTGGAGTAAGAACAAAGTCAGAATGTAGTTTATAAAAATAATCAGTAGCAAACAATGTATAATTTAATTGCGTTATGCTAATACTATAGTGTCGTTCTTGCATTACAGGGTTCATATAACTTTTGGAACACCGATTTCCCTGACATTTCCAGGTTTTTTCCCATATATTTCTAGGTGTAAGGCCGCCTAGTAACTGCTGGTGTGGTTTTACTTTTTATGTCTGTAACTACGGAATTGGTTATTTTTAGTCACAGCAACCATTTCAGGGCACAGTTACTCGAGCGCCTCACAAATTACCTTGATTTACCTGAATTTTATGAAAAATTATATATACATTTTCCCTTAACTATTAGTCAACATTTTATTTCCAGGTTTGCATGAACTCTGAATCAGCTGTCTCAGTAAGGTAGTAGCATTATACAGTAAAATGAATGTCACACTTATGGAATGCATCTTATGAAATCATAGTACAGGGTTGCTACGGAATTTTCAGAACCAAATTCCCTGACTTTTCCAGGTTTTCCCAATGACCTTTTAGGCCGAAAGCGTAAATGTTTACAGCACGTTTTAAGTGCTTATAATTAAATAAACTCGATCTACATTAAGTTTTCCAATGTATTTGTTGCTCCGAAATGAATAAGAAACATTTTAACTATAAATAACAGTCAAAAGATTTTTTTAGAGAGCAAACATTTCTAGACAGCATTTTTAAGGATTGCTCTAGAGTTATCCCGTGTTAAGAGAGGATGAGGAGAAACTTTCATTACTCTTTCAATAGGTGAATATATAAAGTATTTGGTCTTGCTCAACTTGTCAAAAAATAAGAAAACGTCATCACAGTTGCGCGCGATTTTGCACGAGACACAAGTCTAGATGTAGAATGCTCGTGAGGATTTTATTTTTTTCAAACTAAAACAAATTTCCTCACGTGCATTCTTTCCATGATCTTACGAATTTGAGCGCGAGCGTCATTTTTCCACACTAGAAACGTCACTCGTGACGATTTGTTATATTTTTCAATTAGCTCCTCCTACTTTATATATTTACCTATAAAGACTTATCCCCTGAAATTTTACCACTAAAATCAAATTCCCTGACTTTGCTTAAAATTTTAATATTCCCTGACTTTTCCCTGACCTTTTCAGCCCATTTTTAAATTCCTTGACTTTTCCAGGTTTTCCCTGACCCGTGGCAACCCTGAATTAACATAACCACTATAGAGTAATTTCGGTTGAGAGGGGGAGTGAACTGTGTATCCCCTACGTTAGGGGCAACTTTGTACTAGAGAATACTATTTGCCCCCGGAAGGGAAGGGGAGGGGGGATATCACTAAGGTAAGAGATAGAGGGTTATGACGTTGCCGTATATGGGAAAGAAATTACTCTATAGAGCTATTTCAGTGGGGGAAAAATTTCGTCTGCTACGAAAATTGGGCCTGCCTTTGAGTGTAGGGCGGCCATTTTATGAGGGTTTTCTCTATGGGCAAATAGCATTGGTGACGTAGCCATTACCCCCTCTGAAATAGCTCTATAAACCAACTTTGTAGTAAACATAGCAACTACAGACCAACTTTGCTAGGTTATAACCGAAAACATTTTCAATAATCCAACATTTTGGAAATACTGGAAAACGAACAAATTGGACTATCAAACCATGATGACGTTAATTAGTAGGTCTAAGAAGTCCATATTAACAAATTTCATATTAAATCCAATTTTTCCTACCCACATACACATAATGTATTAATATTGTAGCACTACTTGGACTATCACACAGTGATACAAAGGATTTGAAACTTTAACACTTTACCCAACCTCTTAAGCTAAATGATAGAGTTGTTCAATGATAAAGCAAAACTCTGGTAATCTGATATTGTAGCATGTCTTTCTAAGGTGCATTCCCTAACTTTTAACATTAAGTTGCAAAAAAATCTAGATCGCGTCTTATTTCCAAATGAAACCTTGTGAATGTTACTCTAAAAACATAATCCTTACAAGAACCTCCTCCACCTTCTTCTACCCATCATTAAATATGCCTATGATGCAGTTCAAACATTATCAGAAAAATAGGCTTAGCTCTTAAACACTTAATAAACATATTTCGTATTTAATTAATTTTAAGCGTATTGGTCCGGAATCTAATTTAAATTTGATAATTTACGAGGTTGGTGAACTCCGTCAAAAGATCATATTAGGCCTAATCTATGAAAAAAAGGGCAATTTACTCGGATTCCTGAAGTTCAAGTTCAATGTTATGAACAAGGCTTAACTTCAAGTGATAATCTTGTTTCAAATATGATGAATTTTGGCTTAAAATTTATATTTTAGATTTAATTTAGGCCTGGAAGTTCATTTTAAACATGTATTTAAAAGGATAAACATTAAAGCGCAACTTTTAACAACACCTGTGTTCTGTGTTTTGATACTACTGATAACTCCTCCCCTATTACTTGAACCCTTGTAAATATTGGTTTTACTTTAATTTTAATTAATTTGTGTGTAATTAAAACTTACTAGATCGTTGTAATTAAGGTTTTCACGCGGGATACACGCAGCTAGGTTTAATAGATTCCTAGTTAGTAGGGGTTTATCGGGAAGTATTAAGTAACGCTGGTTTTCCTAACCCTTTGTACTAAATGTTGCAAAACATTAGGGCAAGTAGTATTTACAGAAATGACTATTTTAAAGGGTTTGTTTTGGTTTTTAAATGGTTTTTGTAATAGTAAATGGGTGTAATGGTAAGTAATCTGTATGGTAATGAACGTACTTTAAGCCTAGACATCGTAGATGTTGGCCAATCAATCTAACAATGTCTTGATCAGTCCCAGATTTGATTTTAGCGGATGCGTTCAATTTACTGGTTTCACCATTGAGTTCACCATTCTCAGTTAGGGCGCAGCTTCCCCCGTTGCGATACTGTAAAGCGTTGCCAGTACAAGCCGCGGACGCGCCTGATTCCCCATTGTGTTGCGGACAGCCATTGGTAGCTTGCATGGTAACTGTATTGGGAGAAAGGCGCTGCTTTTTCCGCGGTGGGGGAGATTCTCCACCGTCGTCGGATTCCGCGCTCGAGGCCAGGCTTGCTTTAAATTCGGCGTTTTTAAAGTTTTAGTGGACCCGTAGACGAAGAAATTTTAATTCCAATTATTCATTAATCCGTATAACTGCGTAGTACTAAACGAACTTAAACACCAGTCAGGCCTAGGCCTATTGCGGGCTAAAAGTTTGAAGCCCCGAAACGAGAGATCGCGACATCACAAAACAGCGTTCAGCACGGTACGAAAACCTCTCAACTTCTCAAGGTGGCATAACAACAAATACGACAGCCACTCGCGCATCTCGGTCAGCTGTATCTCCGTGACGTCACCTCGACTCCCTTTAAAAATGGACTTCACGGCAGTCCGCCAGTCCATATGGTGGTGGGACTGCCCAATAAAGAGTCAAACACTGGCAGTTTCCTTCTCAGGGCCGGAAATAAGCACACTGTACATTGTCCAATAAAATTTTAAAATGTCCCATAATTTTTTTAAAAACTAAGGGTGACACTGGACATTTTGGCCAATAAATTTTCCGAAGTTTTGAAAGATTGACTATGAAGATGCGGCACACGCCAGTGGACAATGTCCAATAAATGTTCCAGTCCTATAAGAGATGTTTCTTATTTCCGGCCCTGCTCGTTCTCCACCTTATTCTTGGCTAAGTTGGATTTTGAATTGATTGGGCTTGGGCCAAGCAGACTTAGAAATAAGGATAATTTTTAAACTAGTCCTTGGGACCAGTGACCCCCCTAGTGTTCTAAATAATAAACTGTCATGGTCTCCGTAGTGGTCCCGGCCTTTGTTCTCCTATAGATTTGCAATTAATAAACTGGTCCCGAGGTCCAGTAACCCCCACTTTTTGAATTAAAAAACTAGTCCAAGCAATTAATAAACTGGTTTTGGACCAGTGGACGTGTGCTATTTCTAAGTCTGGGGCCAAGGTGTGTATAGGCCGGGTCCATTCGCTATATGGGCAATGGGCACTAGACGTTTATCGTCTGCTAATCAAATGATGCATACATAGCGCACTCGATCTTGTGCTCTCACATACCAATCGCATATCAGTTACCAAACAAGTAGGGAAACCAAAATAAACCTCTTGTACCTCAGTGGACAGTGAGTCAGTGACTACAGTTGATTATCAGTTGATGCCGGTTGCTGCTTGCTTGCAAAGCGCACTCGATCACGTCCTGTCACGTAAAATAAAACGATGGCTGTGAAAAGACCCTACGAAGCTGCGAATTCTTTTAAACTTATTTTAATAATAGTGAAATTTTATTATATATTTTATTAAATTTTAAATCTTGTGTACATAAAATATTTTTATAACATTGTATGACAATATAAAGCTGTATGAAATTGTAGGACTCCTATACACTGGCTTAAACACATTAGTAATAGTAATACACATAAGTAATAGATTCTTATTCCTATAGTTACTTCAAAAGTTTTTTATACTGATTTAAAAAAAAAATCTACCAGTCTCTTGGATAAGTTGGATTTGAGATAAGTTTCAGTTAGGACTTGCCCCATGTCTCCCGCCCCCACGAGCAACGCCTCCTCTATTTGATTTGAATGTGGCACGTCCTCGATTGGGTGGAGGAAACTTCAATGGTGGTGGCAGCCTTGGCATGTCAAGATGAGACTTCAAGAGCGGTGGGATGATCCAGGCTGGACCATCCCTTTCCTGCAATCCAAATCTTTGGGTATAGCGATACATGGTGACATTCTTGCAGTTTTGACTCGGATATAAACGAGCGTCTGTCGCCGCGTTTGTTTTGTATCGTAAGGCGTATTTTGTGGGCAGCAGATCCTGAAGAATAGTGGCGATGTTTACGGCTGTTTTTAAAACATCATCCAAGTCGTCGAAGTCTTTGGTGTAAATGACAATCACACCATTAGGGTCATTTTGAGCAGCGTGAGCTTCCTTCACCGCGGTAGATGCCTTCGCTTGGTAGAAAGTTCCATTTAAAGTGGCTTGGTTGATCAAGGCCCAAGCCTTGTCCAAGGCTGTGAGTCCTTCGGAATCTTTTTCCACCTCGTTCAAAAACACCAACCACTTGCCTCCAGCTTCGTCATCTAAACGGCTGTAGATTTCATCTGAAGTTTTCGCCCAGACCCAAATTGATTCCACACATTTTGAGGGGATCACCCCTTCTAAGCGGTTTTCAGTTTCTCCCAAGTTCAGTTTCGTGGTACAGGCAATCAAATCGTCCATATCCTTTTTCTCGTCCATATCCTTTTTCTCGTCCACATCATTTTTCTCGTCCACATCCTGTTTCATTTTAGCTTCTGGCGTTGCCTTAGGCCTTAGTTTATCAGAATCCGTATTTTCCGTAGGGGAACGTTCAATTTTAGGAATTATCTCCTCCATAATACTTCAAAATTTAATTACTATTTTGAGTTAAGGAACTTATTCCAGATCTTTAAAGGCAAAACACTTGTACTTTGATCTAATGCGTTTTATCAGTGCACTTTAACATCGATATTTTGCTGACAAGCACTTTATATATACTACCGCCTTATCTCAGCCTCATAGATATGTTGATCTCCCTAGTCCTACCCCTAAAAGTGAAACTAAAACTAATCGGATCAAACAGGGGCGATAATAAGCACAGTTACGCCAATGGACAGTGCCTGATAAATTTCTGTTTAAGTTTCAGAAAAATAGTGCCCAATTTTTCTAAAACGATGTCACATTTCTGGAGTTCGTCGAATAAATATTCTGAAAAACTTTTTATATCTAGCTTTTAGTTTTTTACCTTTGCGAGAAACCATAGCCCACTCAATCACGCGCTCGGCGGTAATATGACTCAGTTATGACATCAGAAGATGCAACTCAGTTATGACATCAGAAGATGCGTCACTATTTATGCACACGCCAGTGGACAATGTCCAATAAATGTTCCAGTAAAGACCCTACAACTGAGCGTGTTAAAACTGCGAATTCTCTTTTAAACTTATTTTAATAATAGTGAAAATTTTATTATATATTTTATTAAATTTTAAATCTTGTGTACATAAAATATTTTTATAACATTGTATGACAATATAACGTTGTATGAAATTGTAGGACTCCTATATACTGACTTAAACACATTTATGAACAAAGTAATAGATTCTTATTACTAGGTCTGTAGTTACTTCAAAAGTTTTTTATACTGCTTTAAAAAAATCTACCAGTCTCTTGGATTTGAGATAAATTTCATTTAGGACTTGCCCCATGTCTCCCGCCCCCAAAGAGCAACGCCTCCTCTATTTGACTTGAATGTGGCAGTGGCACGTCCTCGATTGGGTGGAGGAAACTTCAAGGGCGGTGGCAGCCTTGGCATGTCAAGAGCGGTGGGATGATCCAGGCTGGACCATCCCTTTCCTGCAATCCAAATCTTTGGGTATAGCGATACATGGTGACATTCCTGCAGTTTTGACTCTGATTATGATATAAACGAGCGTCTGTCGCCGCGTTTGTTTTGTATCGTAAGGTGTATTTTGTGGGCAGCAGATCCTGAAGAATAGTGGCGATGTTTACGGCTGTTTTTAAGACATCATCCAAGTCGTCCAAGTCTTTGGTGTAAATGATAATTACACCATTAGCGTCATTTTGAGCAGCGTGAGCTTCCTTCACCGCGGTAGATGCCTTCGCTTGGTAGAAAGTTCTATTTAAAGTCGCTTGGTTGATCAAGGCCCAAGCCTTGTCCAAGGCTGTGAGTCCTTCCGAATCTTTTTCAACCTCGTCCAAAAACACCAACCACTTGCCTCCAGCTTCGTCATCTAAACGGTTGTAGATTTCTTCTGAAGTTTTCGCCCAGACCCAAATTGATTCCACACATTTTGAGGGGATTTCCCCCTCTAAGCGGTTTTCAGTTTCTCCCAAGTTCAGTTTCGTGGTACAGGCAATCAAAACGTCCATATCCTTTTTCTCGTCCACATCATTTTCCTCGTCCACATCCTTTTTCTCGTCCACATTCTGTTTCATTTTAGATTGTGGCGCTGCCTTAGGCCCTAGTTTATCAGTATCCGTACTTTCTGTAGGGGAACGTTCAATTTTAGGAATTATCTCCTCCATAGTACTTCAAAATTTAATTACTATTTTGAGTTAAGGAACTTGTACTTTGATCTAATTCGTTTTATCAGTGCAATTTAACATAGATACATGCGGACAAGCGCTGGAACAACTACTATATATACTGCCGCCTTATCTCAGCCTCATAGATATGTTGATCTCCCTAGTCCTACCCCTAAAAGTGAAACTAAAACTAATCGGAACAAACAGGGGCGATAATAAGCACAATTACGTCAAAGGCCAGTTCCTGATAAATTTCGGTTTAAGTTTCTGAAAAATAGTGCCCAATTTTTCTAATTTTAAATATCCTTTTAAACGATGTCTATAAGAGCTATTTCAGTGGGGGAAAAATTTCGTCTGCTACGAAAATTGGGCCTGCCTTTGAGTGTAGAGGGCGGCCATTTTGTGAGGGTTTCTCTATGGGCAAATAGCATTGGTGACGTAGCCATTACCCCCTCTGAAATAGCTCTATTACTTGAGTTCGTCGCATAAATATTCTAAAAAAGATTTTATATCTAGCTTTTAGTTTTTTACCTTTGCGTGAAACCATAGCCAACTCAATCACGCGCTCGGCGGTAATATGACTCAGTTATGACATCAGAACCCGTATCTCTATGATATTTAACGTCACGTGCCTACGCCTACCAGAAGCCACGCCAGCCATGTTCAGTATTTATTTACGAGACGTGACGTCAAGAAACACCAATGTTTTTACACGTATAATTTATTAATTAATAAAACATTCACATAATTGGAGATTGAACATAAGATTATAGATAAAATTTAATGAATTACCAATACACGATTAATACTGTATTATGACTAAATTACCAATATAATATTTCATATATACGTTATTGCGAATATACCCATCAACTCCGAAAAATAACGAATAATTAATTGGGGATATTAAACTCTGAAGATAAAAATTGACCTAAAATGAAATCAAAAGGTTTACTTTTACAAATTCCACAATACTAATTACATTAAATCTCCGTAGTGGTACACTATTTACAAAAACAATACCTTTGGTAATGCGCTGGTTCAGTTCACTTCACTCAAGTACAGAAACAACTCTTTCAATAATTAAAAGTAAACAATATCTTCTAGGAATGTTTACACCTATTAGGCCTAAATCACAGGGAACTGTTTTGAGACGCAAAAATCTACCCTCATAACTAGCCAAGGCCCATAAATGTTCTGGCTAAATATTTCCAATTTAACCGAATTAAAACTAATTAAAATTAACTGTCTGTATATTAAAATTGCGATAGTATGATATAGAATCAATTTTTAAAATGTAATCAACCAACTTCACTGTCATGTCATTTACACAAAGCCGAGACGAAGGCTTATCAAAGGCATTACTTGCCTCGTTGCCTACAACTTGACCCTGTACTGAACTGAACTGAACTCCCGTCATTAAATAGGTATTAGGGATTATTATCAGACGCCGTTGTTGTGACGTCTTTCTCTTCTTTAACCGCGGACAACATTCGCTTCATGACGACAGAGAGGATTTTATCTAAGGGATCCATGCATCCTCTCTGCGTCCATTTGGGAATGGTTACGCGAGCGTGCGAAAATCCAAGTTTTTGGAGAATATAATCTACACCATATGGTTCAAAGCCTTTTCCAGCCCATGACTGCAATCTGATTTAAAAACATTAGGCATAGTTTTTCATGAAATATTGATTAAAATGTGATAGAAACTAGAACTGCCAAAGGCTTAAGAGAATCGGAGCCCAAATTAACGGAAAATTTCAGCCAACATAACATTATGCCTTAAAAGAAGCCTTTTTCTAAATATAATAGGAATTAAATATTAAAAAATAAATTATCTCTTATTACAAAATAATTAGTACATTTAATTAGTCTTAAAAACAATCAAGGACTACTGCGCCGCCATTGGTTTAGTGGCGTCTGCTAGCCAGAAACAGTTACCGCTAAAGGGATTGGCTGAATTCTCACAGGACTAAGGATAAGGAAGGTAATAGCCAACTCGATCACGCGCGTAGCGGTTCCATTTGGTAGACACCACTAAAGCAATGGCGGCGCAGAAGTCCGTGATTATTTTTAAGACTAATAAAATGCTAATTATTTTGTAATAAGAGATCATTAACCTTTTTTTAATATTTAATTCCTTTTATAATTAGAAAAAGTCCGTTCTTTTAAGGTATAATATTATGTTACCTGAACTTTACCTTGAGACCTTTGAGCCCCGGCCATTTTGTTTTATTAACTTTAATAGATATGATAAATACCTGACAGTGGGTTCTAAATGCCAAGTATGGCAAACATAATCTCGCCAATCTTTCTGCAAAGCTTCTGTTGGATCTGCAACTTTTCTTCTCCTGTCACTGTCAGGTGACTGAGTTTTACTGTAACTACCTAAGAAAAAAAAAGTGCATCACATTTTATCAACAAGATGAATCGTGAAACCATAAAAATAAAATAAAAACAGTCTTGATGACTTACTATCTTTTTCTTTTATATAAGAAGTAATTAGATCATGGAGGAAGAAAAATGCTTCCGCATCCACAGAGACAAATATATGATCATCAAATTCTGTTACAAAACTGCATTCCACAGTTGGCTTTGGATCTGCAAAACACACAAACAAAATATGAGGAAAAAAGCAGAGAAAGGACAATGTTAAGTTCACGACGTTTAGGCCTTGGAAAAGACTATAAACATATAATATACAAGCTCCTCCCACACCTAAATGTATCCAGCATTCCCGGTGTCCCTTCTGCACATAATTTTAACCATAAGTTTGTAAGATATGTTCCATAACTATGACACTTCCGATCATAATGCTAGAGACTTAATGAGAGCTAGTTCGAGAACGATGCGAGAATTCTTAGGCCTTGGCGAAGTCTCTAAACATATATTATACAAGCTCCGCCCACACCTAAATGTATCCAGAATTCCCTGTGTCCCTTCAATTGAAGCGAGATTTGAAGTCCTAAACTCGGTTAATTTTACAGTTCATCTTGCTATTTAGTCTGCATTACTAAGCCTTTGACAGCGCCTCACCAGGAGTCACTTTACGAGAATCTATGGCCTACGTCACTTCATGACAAGCTCTTAGGAGTGCCGGAAATTTGAAATATGTCTTATAGGACATGTGTCCAGTGACCCCTGTTTGACTGGAAAATTTATAGGACATTGTGACTGAAATGTTGAAAAATAGTGTCGCTTCTCCATTGTCAAGCTATCAAAACTTCGGAAAAATTCACTGGTCAAACTGTCCAGTGACCCCCTTAGTTTTTTAGGACATTGTCCATTAGAGTGTGCAAAAATAGTATCGCATCTTCAGTGACCCCCATAGCTTTTAGAAAAATTATGGGACATTTTGAAATTTTATTGGACAATGTAAAGTGTCCTGTGCGTATTTCCGGCCCTGGCTCTCAGTAACCAGCGACAAACATATGGAACATATCTTACGAACTTTGGTTTTAAGGTTTAAATATTTACCATTAATAGTTGGTGTTTTCTCAGTTTGGAAATGTTCCGTTTTCAAATGAAATTGCAAGCTAGGTAGTGCAAAAATGACTTCCTGATTATGACTCAATTCGGGTCCCTTTGACGTCGCCACGGAAGCCCGTCTGTCATGAACCGGAACATTACCACCACCAGCAGCAGCTGCAGCCGCTGCTGCTTCTCTTTCGTGCTCCAGCACTGGAAATCGGTTTACGTCTATAAGCAAATAAACCCACAAATCCCTTATAATGGCAATACACTTATCAAGTTAATTAAAAGTACAAGTTAAAATGTTACCATCGAGGTCACTAGTGGAAAAGGAGTAATGAAACCATTCCTGCATGGTCTTAAACTGCGGCGGGAACAGTACATTCCGCGATATCTTACAGACAGTGGCCATGCTTTTGGAATGTTGATGATGGTGGTGTCCTTGTTCCCCTAAAGATTGCTGACCCAAACCAAATGATAAGTTCTGAACAATGTGAGTGTTCATTGCACCTGAAACGACAAAGGGTTCAACATGTGTTATGACCTCATGACTAGTCATGCTACGATTACAGTATCATGTATTTTTGTCATCAACTCGAGCTATATAAAAGCAAATGTCGCCTCCTATGGCGCCCCTAACATTTTGGCTAATCTACGCCAAGTTTACCTAGCCAAGGCAGGAACCAATCAGAACTCGTTAACGTCGAGGGCGGAGCTAAAACTAGCTTTTGCTAAGCTAACTCCACCCATCGACTATGGGAGCATCTAGTGGCATTTATTTGAACTAAACCACAGCCGAGACTTGAGAGTTGTAGGAGTAAAAAGCAATAAACTTACCATCCTTATCGATAACTTCCTGGGCTTCAGTTGAGAAAACAATATTAGGTTCTTTCAAACTAAAGATCGCCCATGACTTGGATCGAAAGTTAATTCCGTGGAAACAGGCCAAAGAAATATTGTTTCCACGTAATTCCATAGTTCCTCCAAGAATGGTGCCATGAGTCGGTAACGATGTTGGTAAAGTGGTCATTTGCAACCCAGACACTAGTGCCAGGACCTTTTGCCAATGTCTATGATGTCTAGCTTCTGGGTTCGCGTTAGTCGGTGCCGTCCCTACAAGTACATGACAATACATGGTTAAGTAAGCATGCGTCGTTTTAAAGGTTGAAGAACATGGTAAATACCTTCGGTAGGTTTTGGTCTTAATGGTCTTCGTATGATAGACCTGTGATGTTGCAGCTTAGCAGTTTGAAGAGAGGAAAATACTCTTTTACTGCTGTGAAATTGCTGCGAAAAGAATTCTTCTAATTTCGTGTACATTTTCATCAGATCGGTGGTTGTTGATTTGGAAATGAGTAATTGCAACTGGTCCCATCCCAGAATTCCGTGAACAAAAATAAGAGCGGGCCTGTAATGGGATTACCGTCGATCACAATATTGAAACATTGTTTTTTTTATTGAAGAAATGTCGGCTTCTGTGGCGCCCCTATCATGTTGGCACCAATGTTACTTTGCCAAAAGACTGGAACCATTTAGAACTCGTCCACAAAGGCGGAAATAAAACTGGCCTTTGGTAAGCTTAACGGGACAGTAAACTCCACCCCTCGACTATGGGACCATTTTGTGACATTTGTTTAAACTAAACCACAGCCAAGACTTGCTTAAAGTCTACAATGTACGTCACTTCATGACAAGCTCTCAGTAGCCAGTGACAAACTTGAGGAACATATCATGGTAAAACTCATTGCAAAGGGGAGAGTGTAGATTGCAATTTCACCCACGCAATCCCTTACCTTTTTGTGGGATGTTTAGCGAATCCAATCTCGCTGTCCTCATCCGACGCGGTTGATGAGGCCTGTTGTTTTTTCCTTTGATGGTGGTGGTGATGATGGTGATGGTGTGTTTGTCCCATGGAACTCAACTTAGCCGCGGCTTGTAATATATTGTTGATTTGCCACTCGTCCTTCAAGTTAATATCGAGTGATGACACTCGGCTCATCAACACGCTAGTCCCCATGTAGTCTAATTTGGCCTCTAGGGCTGCTAGTTTCAACGCGACTTTGTGATCGGGTTTTTGTCCATAGTCTTCACGCAAATGAACTAAAATGATAAAGTTCGCAACGTTTTGAGTTTTTAATAATAATAACAATAATCTTGGCTTTATCTATAAAGGTATGTCCACACTAAGACAGCGGTGTGATCCCTCAATAATGCATAAAGGGGTGGTGGATAGCCCATATGCCATAACTAACAGACAGCGCCCTATACTAACTATTACCATTAACCTAAGCAAGTTTTGATGGAAAGGTCCGAGAAGAATATAGGTTCAAACTATAATGTAGCTTACAGAGACTTTGCGCAATTTTTACGCGCATACTTAACGTCACTGTTCTCAACGACGAGAGAGTTACGCCTCTGTGCAAAGCATGTACTACTTTTCCCTATAAAGGTGCAAAGTTCGATCTAGTGTCTCAATTTTAAAGCAAATTTTGGCTACTGTGGTACCTCTAACATTCTGGCAAACCAATTTTACCTTGTCAAAGGTAGGAACCAATCGTAACTAATTCTCGAGGGCGGAGCTAAAACTAGCCCTTGCTAAGCATAACGGGCCAGTCAACTCCAACCTTCGACTATCGGAGCTAAAACTAGCCCTTGCTAAGCATAACGGGCCAGTCAACTCCAACCTTCTACTATCGGAGCTAAAACTAGCCCTTGCTAAGCATAACGGGCCAGTCAACTCCAACCTTCGACTATCGGAGCTAAAACTAGCCCTTGCTAAGCATAACGGGCCAGTCAACTCCAACCTTCGACTATCGGAGCTAAAACTAGCCCTTGCTAAGCATAACGGGCCAGTCAACTCCAACCTTCGACTATCGGAGCTAAAACTAGCCCTTGCTAAGCATAACGGGCCAGTCAACTCCAACCTTCGACTATCGGAGCTAAAACTAGCCCTTGCTAAGCATAACGGGCCAGTCAACTCCAACCTTCGACTATCGGAGCTAAAACTAGCCCTTGCTAAGCATAACGGGCCAGTCAACTCCAACCTTCGACTATCGGAGCTAAAACTAGCCCTTGCTAAGCATAACGGGCCAGTCAACTCCAACCCTCGACTATGGGAGCATCTAGTGGCAATTGTTTAAGGCTCCTGCAAGGCAATACCAAAGCGCTTAGAAACAACCATGTACTTACTGTATGTATCAATTTGGCTGAGCTCAATGGCTCCACCAACAATTCCACCTTTGCTATCGAGAGACGAGCCTTCTAAGCCAACAGATACAAGTAGATTCTTATGGCCACTACTTCCGATTGACAATCTTCCTTGCGATTTAAAATCCCTGGTTAGCCACGTGGTGTTACCCATGACATTCCCCATATTCATTTGAACGTTCAGTCTTGAGAGACTAACTGCAAACAGAACCAAAGTTTCCCAGGCACTTCCGCCTTTCACGTGCATCGGTGATCCATCCGTGTTATACAAAACACCTTTTAGTTTTTCATCTTCCTTCGTTCCTGAATTAAAAAATTTAATTTTAATGTTAATCGAGATTAAAAATTGACTAGAAACGAATTACCGTGTTTAGTAGGAGTGTCTCTAAAGTGTAGCTTCAGACCTTCTCTTCCACCGTGTCCTCCGTATGTCATCATACTGGGTAAGGAGGCAGGGTGCGAATAAACCCTTTCCCTGAGCCTCGCTCCTTCCACACTGCTGTTTGTGCTACTTCCGCTTCCACTTCCGGTGCTAGAGCTGTTGGAACCCAGACTAGTACTGGTACTATTACTTTCACCAGCCTGAGCTAATATATCAGCAGCGTCTAAAATATAATAAAAGCGGAATACCGCGTTGTACGATTTAGAATTCCATTTACTATGGAGGACTTTTAACGTGTACTTATGGCCAGAAGGAAGGTAATATTACGAGGTTAAAGTTCGATAAGTGTTATGCTTGATCAAATTTAAAATTTTTGAATATGGAAATTAAATTATTCGAAAGTTTTAACTATTAATCCACAAAAATGTCGATTAATCGAGAAAAAAAATGTCGATTAATCGAGAAAAAAAATGTCGATTAATCGAGAAAAAAAATGTCGATTAATCGAGAAAAAAAATGTCGATTAATCGAGAAAAAAAATGTCGATTAATCGAGAAAAAAAATGTCGATTAATCGAGAAAAAAAATGTCGATTAATCGAGAAAAAAAATGTCGATTAATCGAGAAAAAAAAACGTCGATTAATCGAGAAAAAAAATGTCGATTAATCGAGAAAATAAATGTCGATTAATCGAAGAAAAAAATGTCGATTAATCGAAGAAAAAAATGTCGATCAATCGAAGAAAAAAATGTCGATCAATCGAAGAAAAAATGTCGATCAATCGAAGAAAAAAATGTCGATTAATCGAGAAAAAATGTCGATTAATCGAGAAAAAATGTCGATTAATCGAAAAAAAATGTCGATTAATCGGAAAAAAATGTCGATTAATCGGAAAAAATGTCGATTAATCGAAAATGTCGATTAATCGGAAAAAAATGTCGATTAATCGAAAATGTCGATTAATCGAAAAAAAAATGTCGATTAATCGAAAAAAAAATGTCGATTAATCGAAAAAAAATGTCGATTAATCGAAAAAAAATGTCGATTAATCGAGAAAAAAAATGTCGATTAATCGAGAAAAAAAATGTCGATTAATCGAGAAAAAAAATGTCGATTAATCGAGAAAAAAATGTCGATTAATCGAGAAAAAAAATGTCGATTAATCGAGAAAAAAATGTCGATTAATCGAGAAAAAAAATGTCGATTAATCGAGAAAAAAATTTTCGATTAATCGAGAAAAAAAATGTCGATTAAAAGAGAAAAAAATGTCGATTAATCGAGAAAAAAATGGCGATTAATCGAGAAAAAAAATGTCGATTAATCGAGAAAAAAAATGTCGATTAATCGAGAAAAAAAATGTCGATTAATCGAGAAAAAAAATGTCGATTAATCGAGAAAAAAAATGTCGATTAATCGAGAAAAAAAATGTCGATTAATCGAGAAAAAAAAAGTCGATTAATCGAGAAAAAAAAAGTCGATTAAAAGAGAAAAAAAATGTCGATTAATCGAGAAAAAAAATGTCGATTAATCGAGAAAAAAAATGTCGATTAATCGAGAAAAAATGTCGATTAATCGAGAAAAAAATGTCGATTAATCGAAAAAAAAGTCGATTAATCAAAGTTGAAATTTTCGAACACCAAAACACGTTTTTGTTCATTTCGTAAGCCTTGCCATACAATATTTAATCGAATCGGTTAATTACAAAAGTGATTAGAACTTACTTTTTGGCGTGGAGAATTGACTGGGATGTTGCGGGGAAGCATTCATCAACAGCAGCTGATCAAAAGCCGAGAGCGGAGCAGTGGGGCAAGAATGGGCTGCGGGTCTCTCACCCGGTGTGTGTACCGAAGAACTAATGTCTGACGCTGTTTGTGGAGTACTTGACAAAAAGAATTCCGGTTTCCCCATGCTGGGTGATAGAGTGCCACTGCTGCTACTAGTTTCTAGAGAATCGTCTGAAAGACAAAGAATAAATATGTAGGCCTATAAATAGACAAGAAATAATTTAGCAGACGTTACCTTGATCACTGTAAAGAGCACCAGTGCTACTCTGGTCACCAAGAAACATTCTGCGCGCTATAGAACGGCGGTACCAAGCTTTTGGAAAAGCTAAAATCTCTGTTAATCGACGCATATCATATTTAAATGATGCTGAGCCAATGTCACAAACAGCTATTAAAGAAAGTTTAAAGGGTTCACAAATAGTGACAAATGAATGAAAAGATGAAAGAACTTTACCTGAAAATCGAATAACAGCGCCAGCAGCTGGAACGGATATGAAAGAAACGGATGTTAGACCAATATCTTCACCGAAGCCGTAATCTCTTCGCGACCAGCTTTGTGAAGCTCTCGACGATGTTGAAGAAGATGAAGATGACTGATTGACGGAAGAAGAAGCTTGAGCCGGATTCTCAAACGAGATATTCATTTTACGACTCCTTGATATGTTCACTTTGACAAACTCCACTTGCAGACTGAGTGAATCTTTTCGTTCACTCGTAGCAAGTGGAGATGTTTCCCCGTCTCTGGATCCACCTTAATACATTCCAAACGCCACCACACGTTAACGTACATTTACTTCCCACGGAAGTCTCAATTAACATACCTGAACTTGATCCACCGGGTTTTTTGGCTCCCCCATATGGATGGAAGATATAAAGTGAGAAATCCGCTAAACAGCCGGTCATACTGAGTCCACCGGCGACTGAACCTGGCATCCCAGACAATCCACCCACGCCTTCTTCGGACCCTGGTTTTACACTCTCTTTTCTCATAAACTGTGACGCTAAAATGAGAACCAATCCGTCACAGTGCGTCGCAATAGTGAACAGGTTTCTTGACGTACTTACCTTTGGTATTGGGAGTTTTAGGCGTTTCACTCGGTGTGCCCTCAAGAGGGAATGGTTCATCCTCGGCTCTTTTAGACGAAAACACCAAATCCACGGAAGGAAGCCGAAGTAAACACTCAACACGGGAAACTGGAAGGCAGCTAAAGCGAACGATTGACGGTTGCATTCGAAAGTAGACAATTACGTCCACCGGAAATGAAGCGTACGCAGCGTATTGACTCGTTGCTGCACCAACCATAGCAGAAGCTTTACCACCACTTGTTGCTTCTGATAGCAAAGAAAAACCAAAAATGTAGGGTGGGAATCTACCCCAAAACATCTCCCCTATTAAAGCGCATGTCGGCTCCTGTTGCGCCCCTAACATACTGGCTAATGTTCTACCCACCAATTTTGCCCGGTCAAAGGCAGGAACCAATCGGAACTCATTAACGTCGAGGACCTAGCTAAAACTAGTATATGCTAAGCTCAGCAGGCCAGTCAACTACACTGGGAGCATCTAGTGGTTCAAACGTCAAGCCCCGCTTAGCCAATCAGACGCATTTCCCCACTAGCTTTCCACTCTTTTAATCGCCGCCATTTTGGTGGAAAGGGGAGTAGCCATGTTAATTAAGATACACCCCTTTGACCTTTCCCTATTATTAAGGCAAATATTTAAACCAACCTGGAGCTTGTAAAGTTGTTTGGGAAGGAACTTGAGTAGGTGGTGGTTTAGTTATTTGTAACGGAATAGGTTCAAGTGCTTGTTCCAAGAAGTCCAGAATATGAGGACTTACGACGGCTTCCTGTTGGTAGTTATGACAAAATCGACCACATGTTAGAAGAATGGTAACGCTATTATTAAGCATTACTCGCCTCTGGAATGCTTTGTAAGGTCATCCAAGCAAACAAGCTAGCTTTTTTAACTCCCGGAGGTTTCTTGTTGTTTGGTACTGTTGGTATTGTCGTGTTTACTGGTGGATCGAAAAACGTTACGTGTTGTTGTCGCTGTTCAGTTCCATGACCAACGCTTGAAGCCAATGACGATTGGTGATTACCAGAACCATTTAAATTGGGCCCAAAGAAGCTACCACCGTCTCTTTTAACTTGGGAATCGATATTCATAGGCTGTTTCAAATTTGAGGCCTTGTTGCTGACGCTTAAACTTTCACCGATTACAGTCTTGGAGTTGTAATGAACCTAGGAAAGTTTTTTCCATTTTTCGTAAGAGATTTGATTATAAAAATTACAAAACTGTGCGATTAGACGAGAATACGGTATTATATAGCTGTATTAATTCCATTAATCGATTAATCGGAGTAAAATTGACATTTTTTGTTAATCGAGTAGCCTTTACGACTTGTATTAATCGATTAATCAGAGTGAAATTGACATTTTTTTGTTAATCGAGTACCCTTTACGACTTGTATTAATCGATTAATCAGAGTGAAATTGACATTTTTTGTTAATCGAGTACCCTTTACGACTTGTATTAATCGATTAATCAGAGTGAAATTGACATTTTTTGTTAATCGAGTAGCCTTTACGACTTGTATTAATCGATTAATCAGAGTGAAATTGACATTCTTTTGTTATTCGAGTAGCCTTTACGACTTGTACTAATCGATTAATCAGAGTGAAATTGACATTCTTTTGTTAATCGAGTAGCCTTTACGACTTTTATTAATCGATTAATCCGAGTAAAATTGACATTCTTTTGTTAATCGAGTAGCCTTTACGACTTGTATTAATCGATTAAATCAGAGTAAAATTGACATTCTTTTGTTAATCGAGTAGCCTTTACGACCTGTATTAATCGATTAATCAGAGTAAAATTGACATTCTTTTGTTAATCGAGTAGCCTTTACGACCTGTACTAATCGATTAATCAGAGTAAAATTGACATTCTTTTGTTAATCGAGTAGCCTTTACGACTTGTATTAATCGATTAATCAGAGTGAAATTGACATTTCTTTGTTAATCGAGTAGCCTTTACGACTTGTATTAATCGATTAATCAGAGTAAAATTGACATTTTTTTGTTAATCGAGTAGCCTTTACGACTTGTATTAATCGATTAATCAGAGTGAAATTGACATTCTTTTGTTAATCGAGTAGCCTTTACGACTTGTATTAATCGATTAATCAGAGTAAAATTGACATTATTTTGTTAATCGATTAGCCTTTACGACTTTTATTAATCGATTAATCCGAGTAAAATTGACATTCTTTTGTTAATCGAGTAGCCTTTACGACTTGTATTAATCGATTAAATCAGAGTGAAATTGACATTCTTTTGTTAATCGAGTAGCCTTTACGACCTGTACTAATCGATTAATCAGAGTAAAATTGACATTCTTTTGTTAATCGAGTAGCCTTTACGACCTGTACTAATCGATTAATCAGAGTAAAATTGACATTCTTTTGTTAATCGAGTAGCCTTTACGACTTGTATTAATCGATTAATCAGAGTAAAATTGACATTCTTTTGTTAATCGAGTAGCCTTTACGACCTGTATTAATCGATTAATCAGAGTAAAATTGACATTCTTTTGTTAATCGAGTAGCCTTTACGACCTGTACTAATCGATTAATCAGAGTAAAATTGACATTCTTTTGTTAATCGAGTAGCCTTTACGACTTGTATTAATCGATTAATCAGAGTGAAATTGACATTTCTTTGTTAATCGAGTAGCCTTTACGACTTGTATTAATCGATTAATCAGAGTAAAATTGACATTCTTTTGTTAATCGAGTAGCCTTTACGACTTGTATTAATCGATTAATCAGAGTAAAATTGACATTATTTTGTTAATCGATTAGCCTTTACGACTTTTATTAATCGATTAATCCGAGTAAAATTGACATTCTTTTGTTAATCGAGTAGCCTTTACGACTTGTATTAATCGATTAATCAGAGTGAAATTGACATTCTTTTGTTAATCGAATATTCCAAGTATTTTCAAAAACATAAATTAATGTTACTTTCCCCCCAAGTTAATCGGAATTTTTAATTAGTTCTCAAATCGAATAACAACCCTTTAATCGATTAAATTGATTTTCAAACAACTAAACATAACAGCCTTTACGACTTACCTTGACATCTAATCCAGGAATGAGAAATATAGTGAAATCGGCAATTTGTCCAGCAGCCGACGATTGCAAATATCGTAGCTTAGTGGAAGAAGCGTTCAATTTGAGCCCACTTCCGTGTCGCTTCTTGGAGGAGTGACTGGGCGAGGACGATTCAAAGCCACCGGAAAAGCTTCGTTCTTTCTTAGTACCGCGTCTGCTTTGATCATCGTCTTTGAAAGAATCTTTGGTGTGAAAGACGCATTTTCCACTATTGAAGAAAACCTTCACGTCAAGCTCAAAATCAATGCTGGGCTCGGGTGTCGGTGGTGGTTTGGAAGAAGTAGATCCGCTTTTGATATCATCATCGGTGATACTTTGGTTATGTTCAGAACTGGCTAGAGTACCTCTGAGACCTCTGGACCTAGAAGGCGGACACAAGTAAACTCAAAGTTTGTAAAAGGTATGTCTTGGTGTTCATTGGTATTATCATGTTTCATAAGTTTGTCAGTGGTTACAAACTGGAGCTTGTCACTAGAGACGAGTCGGGTCGACTTTCTTTTCAACTTTCTTTCGTCCAACTTTAAAATTATAAACTTAGCCCGACCCGACCCGACCCGAAAAAAAAAATTAAAATAAAAACCCGACCCGACCGTTTCGGGTCGGGTCGGGTCGAAAAAGCCCGATTAAATTGGGGGCCCGACTCGTCTCTAGTTAGGTGTAGCGACGAGTCGGGTCGACTTTCTTTTCGACCCGACCTGGCCCGAGTCCAACTTTAAAATTATAAACTTAACCCGACCCGACCCAACCCGGAAAAAAAATTAAAATAAAAACCCGACCCGACCCGGAAAATTTTGAAATTAATTTTGCCCGACCCGACCCGAACCCGTTTCGGGTCGGGTCGGGTCGAAAAAGCCCGATTAAATTGGGGGCCCGACTCGTCTCTAGTTAGGTGTAGCGACGAGTCGGGTCGACTTTCTTTTCGACCCGACCCGGCCCGAGTCCAACTTTAAAATTATAAACTTAACCCGACCCGACCCGACAAGAAAAAAAAAATTAGAATAAAAACCCGACCCGACCCGACCCAACCCGGAAAAAAAAATTAAAATAAAAACCCGACCCGACCCGACCCGGAAAATTTTGAAATTAATTTTGCCCGACCCGACCCGAATCGG
The DNA here is from genome assembly GCF_054372755.1 of Phalangium opilio. NCBI lineage: Eukaryota > Metazoa > Arthropoda > Arachnida > Opiliones > Phalangiidae > Phalangium > Phalangium opilio. The sequence continues at coordinate 2,716,152 of NW_028324166.1, read as the reverse complement.
GTTCGGGTCGGGTCGGGTCGAAAAAGCCCGATTAAATCGGGGGCCCGACTCGTCTCTGCTTGTCACGCTGTGACGTAGGTCATAGATTCTCGTAATCAGTTAAGAAACACTGTACCTTAAAACTACTGGTGGATAGTCCTGATCAGTCTCTGATGATGACAATGTACTGGGAGATGTTGGAACATGTTCTTTTTGGGATTCGGGCAACTTAGCGATAAGAGTTGATGGAGAACACCCATCCAGGCCATGCGAAGGAGTCGATGTCTCGCTGTAAGGCTCACCACCCGGTCCGAGATGTCCAAAGACGCTGTCCAATGACGGCTCTCTATAAAATATGCGTTAATTACCACAAATTAATTGATTGATATTCGGTTAACAATGTCTCAATTACCTTTGAGACATTTTCTTATCTTCGGGTGAAAGGTTATTCATATCGCTAATATCAACTGAACCGGTTCTAGTCTGATCGTGACTTGGTGAACTATCTTGGCTAAAACTACCCAAACCATCTACAGTCGCGTAATCCAATTCAGTTAAACTATTCCTTTAAGTTAGGTTGTAAGATAAACATTAAAATTAAATAAGTATACTTAGATTTAATTAAGATAAATAAGTAACTTACTCTGGTCTTTCATGAACGACATCAGGGAAAAATAATGGATTTCCAGCTCCTCCGAGACGTGATCCAAGTCCCAGTTTATCTTTGAATGATGTGGCCTTTACGGACTGACGTCGAAGTTTCTTTATGACGTCACGTCGGAAATCGTTGAAGACAGCGGCTTCCAGTTCTTGTAATCGTTTCATTTCTTGTTCGATTGTGCTTTGGCTCGCACCAAGTAGTCTACGAATTTAATTAGCTTGCTCAATTGAAACTATCTGGTTTTAATTACAAAAAACCCCGAGCTGTTGTTCCAATTAGCGTACCTTAAATCGTTAATTATTTTGGCTTGTTCATTCATTTCTTTTTCAATTAATCGTGACCGTTTCTTGGCTTCCAAGCTAGGATCAATCATCAACCCTTGGGTGTTTTCAGAATACAAACTATTCTTCCTTTGATACGCTGTTACATCCTAGAAAATTTGGTATGAACATGGATTAACTAACGCTAGGGATTGTTCACTAACTGGGTTTCCCATGTAATGCTATCGCCAACTACATGTTCCGAATTATTCCTTGATTCCCCTCTTCATTCCCCCAATTTATTGGACCAAAACGGATGTAGATATAGCGCCATCTCTCGGCAAAATAAATCGTTTTTGCCCAAATCCCAATTTAGGCAGTATTTCAATTTTGACGTCATAGACCACGTGATATTTGGTCCAATTTTCTTATAACTTCCTGTTAGGGATAGTAGCTGCTGCTAGGGGGCGTTTGGAACATGCATGCGTTATCTTTTTGGGGGAACGAACTATCCCTAGCGTTCGTTAATCCATGGTATGAATGATATCAGAAGGGGATTATTAAAATCAGAAGTAGGATGAGACTAGAAGTAAAGAGCTCTAGCATTGGTAATAGATCCTGGCACTAGTGAACAAATTTGAGGATTTTATGCCACCGCTTCCATCGCGCCTACACTAGAGAGAAAAAAATTGGTCGAGTTCCAAAATAATTTCCTACCCCCTTCCCCTCAAACTAAAGCCGCGGAACACGGACGCGGGTGCTTGAATCTAGTTCGGCCGTCTACCACCGCGAGCGTCTCACGATTTGGAGAGGGAAAATTCAGAAACCGCTACCAGAGGGCCAACCGTTCGTGTCTTATCAAGAATATTCACTTTCGCCAAGTGAAGAATTTGATTACCTCAATGCTTCTACTTCTGTTAAAATTTATAAAGTTTAAGTCCTACCTGATCCCTTATTCTGGATCTTTTGATTATTTCCGAAGCGTCGGAACTATCCCCGTCCATACAGTCAACATCAAGGAAAGAATTGGCATTTCCGCCCCCAGAAGAGATAATTTTCATCATAGCGTTTCTTCTTTCATTGGAAGTTTGATTTTCAAAATTGGCTTCAAAATTAACTCCCTTGTTCCCTTCGTCTTCTCCCGTTAGTGCCGTTAGCGTTTTGAACAATGCAGAGAGTTGCTTTCCGATATTTGTGTCCACGTGAATATCAACACCTTCCATCTGCCATTGCACATTCAATATCCATTTTGCATTTGCTGGAGGAATACCTAAAATAGTTAAAAGAATTTCGTCGCGATCTGTTAGTTACGTAATCGACTAAATTTAATTGAGTAATCGACTAAAATTAATTCAGGGCGGACTAATATTAATTGAGTAATCGACTAAAATTAATTCAGGGCAGAGTAATATTAATTTAGTAATCGACTAAAATTAATTCAGGGCAGACTAATATTAGTTGAGTAATCGACTTTTAATTAATTCAGGGCAGACTAATATTAATTGAGTAATCGACTAATATTAATTCAGGGCAGACTAATATTGAGTAATCGACTAAAATTAATTCAGGGCAGACTAATATTAATTGAGTAATCGACTAAAATTAATTCAGGGCAGACTAATATTAATTGAGTACTCGACTAAAATTAATTCAGGGCAGACTAATATTAATTGAGTAATCGACTAAAATTAATTCAGGGTAGACTAATATTAATCGAGTAAACAAAAATTAATTCAGGGTAGACTAATATTAATTGAGTAAACTAAAATTAATTCAGGGTAGACTAATATTAATTGAATTAGCTAAAATTAATTCAGGGTAGACTAATATTAATCGAATAACTAAAATTAATTCAGGGTAGACTATTATTAACCGAGCAAACTAAAAAATAATTCAGGGTAGACTAATATTAATTCAGGAGTCAATCGAATACGCAAAAGATTAAATAACTAAGTAAGCGAATACTCAAACGATTGATAATGGAGAAATCGATTAAAATTAATGGACTAATCGATTAATAGTAATTTAGTGGATAGCAGTTTCCAGACAGAATATTTTACAGCATAATTCTAGGATTGATAAAAAGAGCTTACTACTAGGCTGGGGTGCCAAAGTCTGTGAGCATATTTCGTAGGTTCCTTCAGACACAACACACAGGTTCATGATACTGCTGTCCATCGGATCTGGTTTCCAATCATCCAGCGATGTTTCAAAATCATCAGCAAAACGAATGCATAAACCTTAATTTGCAAATGAAAGCAACGCAATATGTTTAAAAAACATTCAAAACCAATGTTTGTAACAATTAAAAATACCTGTAAATCTCGCTTTACTAACAAGAGATTGACACGAACATGCCGAAACTCTAGTGCTTTCAAGAGTTACAACTACAGCGGCTTTTAACTCTGTGTCGTAAGCTTTACTTCCCGCAAACTAAAGAATTATCGTAGTTTGATTTAATACATACATTTATAGGCTTAATCGATTAAATAATCGATTAGATAAAATTCTTACGCCAGATGGATGACTTAATGGTAAACAGATTCCCATATCCTTGACTGTTAGTTGTAAAAACAACGTTCCCAGTGATTGGGCGCCAAGTTGGGAAATTTGAGGTACTTTCTCGAGAAGTTGCTGAGTCATCAGTAATTCCTAGAAACAATTATATCACTGTAATTAACTAACTAATTATCAAAGTGAAATAAATTTATTTGGAAGAAACGTTCCGTAAGTGTCATGACACTTTTGGAAATATAAGAGTTAATGAGAGTTAGAGGCGTGGTTTAAATAAACTATTTAACATTAGGTCTTGAGATATAATTTCAGTTGTGAAAATCATACAAAAGAGTGGCATCTAACATGTTGCCGACTCAAGTTTTAACTTCATCCCAAAATCGAGAGCTAGGATACAAATTCAGTTCCTAGATTATAATCTATAACTCGACCTAGTGTTGAAATTTGACTTGGTATTGTCATGGCCGCCATCTTGGATCCCACCCTATCTGGATAGTAACAACTACTCATCATCAAAAATTTTAGTTTTTTTAACAGAAAAATATAAGAAACTGTTCAAAACCATTAAGGTCCTTGGTCAAGTGTATGTATTTATATTTTGCCTAAGCAATTACTATTCAACCACGTGTTACTAGAATCTATGACGTTTCATTTCATATTAAAACACGTCAACCCGACAAAAACACGATAATGAATATTGTTAAACGAAAAACTTACTTCTTTATTGACAGCGGATCTTTGTTCATTCCAAAATTCGTAGGCGTTCTTGTAGTTTAGCCATACAAGCACAGCTTTAAATGAAATAGTATCAAAAACCAGTCCCAAAATGGTAGTTCTTCTATAAAACATACCTTTATCTAACGCTACAGGCTGTAAATAAATCAAGGGACGAATTAGCGTTATCAGAACCGCTTCCTTGTCTTCCGATTGGCTAGATATCATTTCATCCTGTTCCATAAAAATAATTACAAATTATACAATTATAATTAACTTATAGGCCTAGTAATGATTTTATGTACCTGTAATGCATTTCTCATACATATCCTTGTTTTAAAATAGGCGAATTGTTGAAATTCTGGTTCGGCTTCTTCGAATAAAGCATTCTAAGTATAAAAACGAAAATTAATGTTTCAGATTGAATCATGAACTGAAATTGTAGCACGAACCTTAAGTAGTTGTCCCAAAGACAAATTAATGTCAACTTGAGCTTTTCCAAATAGTTTAATATAGTTGCTACCTGTTCCGACACCGACGGACATATTTTGTACTCTGTTGGATACCTGTAGTTCAACGACACCCGTCTCGAGTCTCACGGCGCTACTTGTTGGAGTTGTAGCTGTTATTTGAATGCCCTAAGCAAACAAGCACTTACCATTAGCAGGTATCCTTTATAAAATGATATTGGGGGCGTTTAAAAATGTCGTATTTATACCTTGAGTCTGAGTTGAACGGAGAAAAGTAATCGTTGGTTCTCAATAGTGGTAGTTGAGGGTGGTTGAGATTTTTCATCATTCCAAAGTGGCGCGATTTTATCGCCTCCAGACATTTTTTGTAAAACTTCATTTACTTCCTATACAGTAAAACGTTTCATAGATTTACACTACACAGTAAAACGTTTCATAGATTTACACTACACAGTAAAACGTTTCATAGATTTACACTACACAACGATGAAACAGATACGAAACACAACGTTGAAAAAGATACGAAACACAACGTTGAAAAAGATACGAAACACAACGTTGAAAAAGATACGAAACACAACGATGAAAAAGATACGAAACACAACGATGAAAAACATAAGAAACACAACGATGAAAAAGATACGAGACACAACGTTGAAAAAGGTACGAAACACAACGTTGAAAAAGGTACGAAACACAACGTTGAAAAAGGTACGAAACACAACGTTGAAAAAGATACGAAACACAACGTTGAAAAAGATACGAAACACAACGTTGAAAAAGTTACGAAACACAACGATGAAAAAGATACAAAACACAACGATGAAAAAGTTACGAAACACAACGATGAAAAAGATACGAAACACAACGATGAAAAAGGTACGAAACACAACGATGAAAAAGGTACGAAACACAACGATGAAAAAGGTACGAAACACAACGATGAAAAAGGCACAAAACACAAAGTTGAAAAAGATACGAAACACAACGATGAAAAAGATACGAAACACAACGATGAAAAAGATACGAAACACAACGATGAAAAAGATACGAAACACAACGATGAAAAAGATACGAAACACAACGATGAAAAAGATACGAAACACAACGATGAAAAAGATACGAAACACAACGATGAAAAAGATACGAAACACAACGATGAAAAAGATACGAAACAAAACGATGAAAAAGATACGAAACACAACGATGAAAAAGGTACGAAACACAACGATGAAAAAGGTACAAAACACAAAGTTGAAAAAGATACGAAACACAACGATGAAAAAGATACGAAACACAACGATGAAAAAGATATGAAACACAAAGTTGAAAAAGGTATGAAGCACAACGTTGAAAAGTATGAAACACAATGTTGATTATCAATCAACAAAACGTATTCAGCTCAATTTTCAAATAACAAAACTTACTAAGCTTATTTCAAATTTAAAACTACCAACACCATAAGGGTTCAAACGCTAACTATTAAATTTATTTTTAACATACCTTCATGAAAACTTTCTGCACTAAAACGAGATGGTTTAACAGATCCGTCGTAAGACAGTGTTCGAAGGAACCAATCTCCGCCAAAGCGCTTAAGTAATTTCCTTGACGCAACACAACGCCATCTGTGAAGGAGTCCACTTTCCCAAATGGACCGTTAACTCCGCCCATGATACCACTAGGTTGCTGGGAATTATGATTTGGTCCCGATGTACCAGGATTATCCTGAATATATTCCGCCGAAATATGAACTGGCGGTAAATCAACGCTAGCTGATGATGGAAGATTAGCATCTGTTGGGATCTAAATAAAGGACCATTGCGTATCAAATTATGACGAACTGATATTTAATTTTAATTAATTAATTTAATTACGTTTGTGTTAAAACTAAGTGTATGTTTAGGAAGGTCCACAGTGAACTTAGCTTTGCTTCCGGTAATTCCCATGCTCGTTACTTGTCCCATCTAAAAGTAAAAGATTGATTTCTTTAAAATACCTGTAGCCCTAAGTTCATTCTCGCTAGTCGTTCTGCTAGAACTAGCTCAAGCTGTAGGTTTCTAACATTACGAAGTATAGGAAGTCTCATACTCATGGAACATGTCTTATACTCGTGGAACATGTCTTATACTCGTGAAACATGTCTTATACTCGTGGAACATGTCTTATAATAATGGAACATGTCTTATAATAATGGAACATGTCTTATAATAATGGAACATGTCTTATACTTATGGAACATGTCTTATACTTATGGAACATGTCTTATACTTATGGAACATGTCTTATACTTATGGAACATTTCTTATACTTATGGAACATGTCTTATACTTATGGAACATGTCTTATACTTATGGAACATGTCTTATACTTATGGAACATGTCTTATACTTATGGAACATGTCTTATACTTATGGAACATGTCTTATACTTATGGAACATGTCTTATACTTATGGAACATGTCTTATACTTATGGAACATGTCTTATACTTATGGAACATGTCTTATACTTATGGAACATGTCTTATACTTATGGAACATGTCTTATACTTATGGAACATGTCTTATGCTTATGGAACATGTCTTATACTCATGGAACATGTCTTATACTCATGGAACATGTCTTATACTCATGGAACATGTCTTATACTCATGGAACATGTCTTATACTCATGGAACATGTCTTATACTCATGGAACATGTCTTATACTCATGAAACATGTCTTATACTTATGGAACATGTCTTATAAACTTATGCTTTTAAACTAACGTTTCTTAGAGGAACATAAAAGTTACGGCAATCCATAATAATAATAAAAAAGTGTCTTACTTTGTATTGAGCTTTTAATGATGGTAGTAGTGCCGCACCAATGGTTAAACTATCTACAATAATGCTGAACTGGATAACTATTGGCGTTATCAGTTGAGCTTGTCGGGCTCTAGCCCCCGAGCCTAAAATACCCGTACGATGACTACCCACAAAATGGTGACTTTGAGGTGACAGTAAATGCTCGTAGTATGGAAAATTTGAAAGATCTTCCATTTGTCGACTATGGGTTACAAAAGAATTGCAAATAATGTTCAAATAAAGGTTAATTATAATTTACCTCGATCTAGATGACTGTCTAGATGATCGTAGTTCCTGAAGCGTTGTTGACAGTTGACGACTGCTTCTAGTCATCATACCGTGTAGCGCCACAGGATGTTGGGGAATGTCGATTTCAATTGGACCAATGGTTAACAACCCCGAATTATGAACTTTGCCACTTTTGCTTAAGCTGGAGTACAGCGTTTGGGATTTTCCCACTGACATTTTTACTACCACTCTGTCAGAAATATATTTCAACATAACGAATAATTATAAAAAATATGAATAGTTTAAAGCCAAGCGCGGTCACGTGATTCCCCTACAAGTTGATTTTCCTTGAACCACGTGACCCCGACATTGCTTCAATGTAACAGGTGTAAAGCTCTTCCAAAAGAACGTACCCTTGAGTTGGCGGAACTCCTTCCAGAACAGAAACCACACTCTGACCAAGCTGACCAGTCAAGGAAGATTCACTCCATCTTCTGTTGACCCCTCTTGTTCGTTCCTTGACTGTTAGACTGGAATTTAATCCATTCAGTTCAGTTTCCAATTTTAGACCACTTAACGTAGCCAGAAGTTTCACGCGCCGTGCCTTGATAACGCCAAAGGCGATTAAAGGTACCCTCTCTTGAACATAGACACCTAAGTACACGTCATCAAATGTTAGCTAAGCGCGAGGAAACCTTCCAAAATACTTCGAATGAATTTACTTTTGCTTATTTCTCGAATTTGACCCTTAGATAGGCTAATTAAAGGCGGCTTATGAAAGGATTTAGAAGAATCGTGAGGCTTGGTTAGACCAAATCCGTCCACCGTATCGCTGCCAGGATCCTTCAGTTGCTCGTATTTTCCATTACCTTTGTAGTTTTCAGATACATCCAAAGGTTTGATTTCAATCCTTTATAGAATGTTTCAAACAAAAAAACAAATGAAATCAGAAAGGGATAATAGAAGAAGGGTAACATTAATGCTTTTGTTATGTAACATGATTCTTCCCGGGATCATGGCACCATTTTTGTTTGCTCTCCCGCTCATCAAACCTCAGACGAGCATCGCACCGTGCTAGGGTGAATTCTATAACTGTTTATGTAACATGATTCTTCCCGGGATCATGGCACCATTTTCGTTTGCTCTCCCGCTCATCAAACTTAATTAAGATGGGCATCGCACCGTGCTAGGGTGAATTTTATAACTGTTTATGTAACATGATTCTTCCCGGGATCATGGCACCATTTTTGTTTGCTCTCCCGCTTATCAAACTTCAAATGGGTAACTATCGCACCGTGCTAGGGTGAATTCTATAACTGTTTATGTAACATGATTCTTTCCGGGATCATGGCACCATTTTATTTGCTCTCCCGCTCATCAAACTTAATTCAGATGGGCATCGCCCGTGCTAGGGTGAATTCTATAACTGTTTGGTTGTACTATATCCTCAGCAATCAACCCACAAACCTTGATTGTCTTGACGCGGGACAAAATTCTACAAGCGCATGCGCCTTGGCAAATAGTTAAGCAGCGCCAATAGATATAGTAATGATGAGTAGGGAACTATTTAGATCGCGTATGTGATTCGGTTTAGTAACCTTGCTCAAAATGTTGGGAAGAATCATGTTACAATTACCCCGCTTTGTGGAGGACAAGAAGTAACTTCTGACATAACACAGGCTGTGATAGTGACGATGGTATTTACCTGTTTATGACTGTTTTGGTTTCAGGTCGAAATTCGTACAACTTGAGTAAATGGTACATGGTTTTCCAGCAATGCGGGTGAAAATCTTTCTGCGCATATGCTTCTTCGGTTTTCCGTATATCGTCGTCGGTGGTGCCATCCACTTCGTCGATGGAGACTTCGGAAGCTTCTGGGAGGCCAGAGAGGCCAGATTGTCCTTGGGAATCTGGAATGTCAATGGCCACAGCTTCACTAATAGCCAAGCTTAAGGGGCTGTAAGGTCGTTCGGTTCTCGATGATAACGCTTCTTGTAAATTTGTATAGCCTAAATTGCGAATGTAATAGAGCAAGTAAAATCAATTTCTTTAAAGCGGGGCCCTTGACCAGTCACTGACGGACGCTCAAAACTTGGACCAAAAAAATGTCGTTCAAGATACAATTAACGTCTCAAAAAACATGCGACGTGTAACAGGATGCAAAATCGCATTGAAGATGACTTAATTGTTAGAATTAATTATCGTGTCTTGCAGCAAATTCAAGGCGGTCTTTGAGCTTGTAACCCTTGTTCCACCTCAATATAAAAGGTAGTAGGGCGTTCTATGAGTGAATTTGAGTCAAAAATATTCTATGACAATTATCCCTAATAACCACCGTTTTCAAGTTATGGTCGCTAAATGGCGTTAATAATACATATCACTCAATATCAATAGCGTTTTCATCGCAATGAAAATTTAATGGACAGGCAATGAAATGCAGAACAATTCTGAAACCCGCATGCTGATGAGCGAAAAACCAAGGGCTTAGGACATTACCGACTCCTTTTGCCAATTTTGCAGTTTAACACTTACTTGCCGGACCCTTAAAGCAAAGTGCGGTTCACGTGGTTCCCCTACAAGTTGACTTTCCTTACAAACTCCATTTCCAGTTTTGTGGGCGGGATTTATAAGTGCACTTATAAATGCCGCCCACTAGCCAACTGGAGTTCGAAGGGAAAGTCTACTTGTAGGGGAACCTCGTGACCCGCTTTTTGCTTGATCAGGGAAGTTGGAATTTTTATCATGCGCAGAAGAAACATCAAATATTGACTGATGTTTCGAAAAAAACTTGCTCCACACAATAATTTCAAAACCATCGATCATTTCGTAGCATAATCAAAATCACTAAAACGGGATTTCCAATAATATAAAGGCTTACCTTTGAGGTTACACGTTGTTCTCAGTTTTTGGGATAAACTGTGAGTTCTCGTGATTCCCGCCGTAAGACTAGCAACTCCACCCGAAATTGATTTCATCGAGAGACGTCCAGTGGGAATCGATTTCCCAGTAGCAGATGATACTGGGATTTGTGGGGAATGGGGTCTCGAGCTTTCAGCTTGACTTTCCGTTCCCGCTGATGGACTCTTCTTTAAGTGATCCTTTACATTATCCTGTGATGGTCATTTAATAGAAAAATATGTAACCTTGGTAATTAGTCAAAGATTTAAGCAATGTTTGGATATGTGGCACCCCTACCACCCTGGCCAATTTTCAAGACACCAATTTTACCATTGAAGTATTTCAAACCCTCATAACCAAATTAGTTGTAGTTCAAAATAACCACTACTATTCTTCTGTACATACCTTGAAGGATCTGGCTCTCTTGGATTTTAATTCCAGCTTGGTTTCAACTACGTTCTGATACATTGAAGCAAACTGGTGTAGGAGTCTGAGAACGGGCATGTTTACTTGCTGAGCAATGTACGTGGCGTTCAAGGTGAAATTTATAACAGTGGTTAACATGGGCGTGGAACAACTACCGGGCCACATGTACGAATGAGTAGCCGCTGATGTTGCCGTCCGAGCTGTGAAATGGTGCCGGTGATGGTGTGGTACATGGTGATTTACACCGGAATTATCACCCTTTAAGAACATTAATTTTATCACCCTTTTAGAACAACATTATCACCCTTTTAGAACAACATTATCACCCTTTTAGAACAACATTATCACCCTTTTAGAACAACATTATCACCCTTTCAGAACAATACCATAACCCTTTCAGAACAATACCATAACCCTTTCAGAACAATACCATAACCCTTTCAGAACAATACCATAACCCTTTCAGAACAATACCATAACCCTTTCAGAACAATACCATAACCCTTTCAGAACAATACTATAACCCTTTCAGAACAATACTATAACCCTTTCAGAACAATACTATAACCCTTTCAGAACAATACTATCACCCTTTCAGAACAACATTATAACCCTTTCAGAACAATACTATCACCCTTTCAGAACAACATTATAACCCTTTCAGAACAACATTATCACCCTTTCAGAACAACACTATCACCCTCATAGAACAATATTATCACCCTCATAGAACAATATTATCACCCTCATAGAACAACATTATCACCCTTTCGGAACAACATTATCACCCTTTCGGAACAACATTATCACCCTTTCGGAACAACATTATCACCCTTTCGGAACAACATTATCACCCTTTCGGAACAACATTATCACCCTTTCAGAACAACATTATCACCCTTTCAGAACAACATTATCACCCTTTCAGAACAATATCATCACCCTTATAGAACAACATTATCACCCTTTCAGAACAACATTATCACCCTTATAGAACAACATTATCACCCTTTCAGAACAACATTATAACCCTTTCAGAACAACATTATAACCCTTTCAGAACAACACTATAACCCTTTCAGAACAACACTATAACCCTTTCAGAACAACACTATAACCATTTCAGAACAACACTATAACCATTTCAGAACAACACTATAACCATTTCAGAACAACATTATAACCCTTTCAGAACAACATTATACGTTTCCTACATTGGTATAGAACAAAAACAAATAATAATTGCAATTTACCTGAAGATGAATAAGCGACGGTTCTCTCTTTGTAGCTTCAATATCAAGTTTTTGAGTTAAGCTGAGATCTAAAGTGAACTTATTGCATACAAATGCCGGAGTATCCATATTAGTATTAATAAACATGAATTTGGCAGAGTGGGTCGTATCGCCATTTGCTTGTCTGCCATTAAGAAAAATAAATCAATTTTCGTTACGCACTCGGGCCTTGGCTAATGATTTAATTCAATCATTACCTTTTCTTCTTTCTCCTTCCGGATGAAGCTTGCATGTATTCCGATTCAACAATGTCAACTTTCAAGATCTCGACGAAACAGCAAACGGATATTTTGTTGCCGAATTTCTTGCTGACGTTGAAATGATAGCTGTCAGTTAGGGACGCGTCTTCAATGCCCAAGTGAGAAAAAAGTGGAGCAAATATCTCGTGAGCATCCGCTAATTGTAATCCCGATGGTACTGGACCGTAAAAAAGAGGTTCCGACGCTTTGTCGTCCTCTTCGTCTTGCTCGGGAGATACTCGGCTAGTGTTAAACATCTTGGCCAAAGGTTCCTGCTCAAGTTGTCGATGTAGAGCCTGAAAAACCGTTTACAGGGACAATTAAACTTATGGTGTCTATGATGGTTTAATTGCACTTACTTCAACGTCATATTCGGCATCCTTGTTGCTTTCCAAGTCGTCTCTCTGCCTGGCCATCCAATTATACAAATCTTCGTTATGCTTGTAATCTTCGACCGCCGTTGTCCTACGGGGAGTTTCCATGATTGAAGTAGGCAGATTGTTGGCTTCGATACTTGACAAGCTCCAAGTTGTGGATTTCTGAAGGCTGGCTTGACTCTCGTGGTTCTTCTTTACTTTATTTCCATAACCGAATCCGGCATGGGACGAACGACTTGGTAAAACCAGTCCACTCACTTTCGAGATTGCGTTCGTATACCTTAGTTAACAAACGGACAAGTGCAGGATAGAATTTTAACATAATATTGTAATAGTTTGATAAAATTACATTGAAGCCATATTCACTCCACAAAACAGGGTAATTGTAACATGATTCTTCCCAACATCATTTTACATTTGTAGTTCACAAGGTTACTAAACCGAATCATGCACATACGCGATAAATAGTTCCCTACTCATCATTACTCTATTAGCGCTGCTTAACTATTGCCAAGGCACATGCATGCGCTTGTGCGTTTTTGTCCCAGCCATGTCAAGACAATCAAGGTTTGTGCCTTTATTGCTGAGGATTTAGTAAATACCAAACAGTTATAGAATTCACCCTAGCACGTTGCCATAGTTACCCATCTGAATTTTAATGAGTATAGGAGAGCAAACAAAAATGGTGCCATGAGCACGGGAAGAATCATGAAATTACATAACTACCGAAATATTTTTGGCAATTTTTGTTATTACGAATTTGAAGCCATTAAAAAGGTTATTGGGTCATTTCATTCCACACTGAATAAACAAGAATATAATTGACTCACCTGGCTGGCGAATCAAGAGGTCCACCCAGCAATGGGAAAGCCACACTTGCCCTAGACGATCTCGGTGGATAACTAGGTAACCTTTTCTTGGTTCTTGATGGCATCGTGTGTCCTTTTAAACCGCTTATGCTATCTTCGTTCTATTGAAAAAAAAGAGGATGCGACGATTGAAAACCAAACAGAAACAGGCGGATATTAACACGCTAATTCAATATTGGGACATGCGCATGTCGACTCCGCGTTGGAAGAAGCGCTAATTGGCTAAATTATGATTAATTATTTGAATTGTACAGTTTGATGATGAAAATGAATTAATACTTTAAAATTTCAAAAGCGTGTGTGAATATTATGAGATGATTACTTTCTGGTGATCCTTGCGCGCATGGACTGTGCTAGCCACATCGGGCGTTGATGAACTCTTGGTCGCTCCTAGAGCAGCGGCGTTATCGTGTCCACCAGCGCCATTCATGACCCCGTTGGAATACAATTCCCCAGTGGTAGGGTGAATGAAAATGGAACCACCTTCCGCCATTAGTAAATTAGTCGTTTCATCAGTCACTTCACATTCATCCAGGGACACTTTATCCTCATCAGTTGATGATTTTCCCTTTTCCAAAAAAAAAGTAAACTACCAATGAAACTTCATGAAAACAGCGAAAAAAAAATGCATATGAAAACCATAAGTTTATAAGATATGTTCCATTTATAAGTATGACTTCATAATGCTAGAGACTTACAGCTCGAGCTAGTTCGAGAACGACAAGCGAGAAATGAAGTCTTACACTCGGTGTTAATTTTGCAGGACTTCCATCTAACTCCTACTTAGTCTGTACTAAGCCTTTGACAGCGCCTCACCAGGAATCTAGGACCAACCTCATTCACTTCATGACAAGCTACAGTTTTGAAATCAGTTAATTTTGCAGTCCATCTTACTATTTAGTCCGCATTACTAAGCCTTTGACAGCGCCTCACCAGGCGTCGCTTTACAACAATCTATGACGTTTCACCTACGTCACTTCATGACAAGCTCTCGCTAACTTATAGAACATATCTTATGAACTTATGGAAAAACCCAACAAGGAAAATGAAATTTAAGCATCCATTCCAAAACGCCAGAACAAAAGGAGCCCATTCATAATGAAAAAGTACTAGGCCTATTTCCTAATTACCTGATCGCTATCTGGCGCAATGAAGGAAACGCTGTACGGTGGTACATTTCGCCTTAACCGATAATTCTGCTCCATAAGTAAAGGCATGTAAAGTATATTCTTCCATTGTCGTCCAAGCGCCACAATTCCCCTTTTGAGGCTCTGAATGGGCGGGACCAACTCCGGTTGAATATTCTTTTCTATCGTATCGGAGCTCGTCGTATTCAAGTAACGTTTCAAAACCATTAACAGTTGGCAAGAAGGATCTTCTTGCAGTGTTTTCGCCAATGGTGTAAGTTTAGCGTGTAAAAACTTGCTCTAATTATTGAAAAATCGCGCGCAAAATTGTTAATCGTATCACCTGACAGATTTAATTATTAGAAGTTAAGTGGTTATTACTTTAACTGGCATATGAATATCTTGGCGATCTAAAGCGTCTGCCATTAAACAGCCTAAAACGGCGCATGTTCTACGATGTGACGTTTTGATTAATGTCACCAGAACTTCTTGAAAACGATTGCCGGATTTAAGCCACGCATTAATAGATGGCGTTGCTGTACTCAAAAGATGCCAGTCGAGCCTGAAATTTAGTAACACATCATATATTAACTTGTCATCACGCAAAGCTTAGGTACCCTTGTTTTTCAACCAGGACGAAACAGTTTGAATAAGTTGACTATTGATAATAGGAAGGTTTTCGACATAATCCCAAAATTGATTAAAATAAAATACTTAAACTTAATTGATCTTCGTGAAACTTCAAAAGACACACCTTGAATAGTTAATAGCTAATTTAAAAATATTCCGAATTCTAACTTCGCTTCAGTTTCTTAGTTATGACAAATACAGAACCACCAAAATCACCATGCTATCTCTATGAGTAACTAAGCCTAATAGGTTTCGGGTCATCTAGTCTTATTCATAAGGGTCTACCAGCCCAATAGTAATAAATAGAGGAACTAAGTTGGAATGTGCTACATTATAAGCTGACTTTTGTCCCATTACCAAAACTAATTAAAATAAAATACTTAGACTTAATTGATTTTAATGAAACTTTAAAAGGCACATCTTGAATAGTTACTAGTTAATTTAAAAATATTCCGAAACCTAACTTCACTGGAGTTTCTTAGTTATTACGAATAGAGAACCACCAAAAACACCATGCTTTTCTATGGATACCCAAGCCCAATATTTGGGGTGGTCGCCCGTTCTTATGTACAAGGGTCTACCGGCCTAATATATTATTTTTTCGTACACTATCTTAAAGGAAAAAAACCGGGATGAAAATTGGAGACATACACCCACAAATCAATTAAAATAAAATACTTGGACTTAATTAATTTTAATAAAACTTAAAAAGACACACCTTGAATAGTTACTAGTTAATTTAAAAATATCACGAAACTTAATTTCGCTAGAGTTTATTAGTTATGACAAATACAGGACAACCAAAAACCCCAATTTTTGCTGACTTTTGGCACACTCCCAAAATGAACTAAAATAAAATACTTCGACTTAATTGGTTTTAATGAAACTTCAAAAGGCACACCTTGAATAGTTACTTGTTAATTTAAAAATATTCCGAAACCTAACTTCGCTATAGTTTCTCAGTTATAACAAATACAAAACCACCAAAAGCACCATGCTTTTTCTATGGGCCCCTAAGCCTAATATGTCGGCTGGTCGTCTGGTCTTATTTACAAGGGTCTAACGGCCTAATAGATAACAAAACCCTACAATCCTTCGAAATTAAACTTAAATTAAAGGTAGAAATTAAGATCTTACCTTGTAAAATCAATCTTTCTTGTATTTGGTGTTTTGGGTGGTGCGGCGAAATTCAACCAGACCGTTTTAAATTCCACAACGAGCGAAGAAAGATCACCCGCTAACGAAGATTGAGTGTACGTAATATTTTCTTTTCTGTAAGCATTGTCTTGTGGTTGTTCCTTTCCATCACCTTGAGGATTTCCGCTGTGTCCAGATCCACTCTCGGCACCATCCCCTTGGACATTGCTATCATCGGGATTTTCCGTGTCTGGGTTCTGTGTTGGCTCGGACTCTCTTTCCTAATATGCAATTAATTTCAAATATTTAATAATAACTTTTAATTTAAATGAGAACTAACTTACTTTGGGCAAGTTTGATCCGGGAAGCGCCAATGGTTTCTGTTTACTACGAAGAAACTTCACGGTAACATCTTCGAGTCCACATTCAAACATTATGAACCCAAATCTTTCACTTTCATCTGGACCAAAATAAAACAAAATTTGAACACAAAACCCACAACAAGGGACGAAATATAAGCAAGTTATCACCTGAAAAACTACATCCGAAATTATCCGGAAATGAATCCTCTTCCTCGTTAAGATCCGATGGAACAGATGGCTTCAAAATCCTTTTGGGTGTTTCAAAAGTAAAACCAACTTTACTACGTCTTGAGGGGATAACCGTTAACACAGCTTCTTTCAAAATGCTGCTACTATTTCTTAAGCGTCGAAGCTGACTATGAACGCAACCTAATACAATTAAATTTAATTGTAATTAAAGTTTACTTAATTAAAGGGTCTGTAAAGAAAACATCGTCGGATGGGTTATACTTAAAATAATAACTAACCAACTTTTGTTGAAAAAGCGACTTCAGCTTCTTCCTCGTTTTTCAATTCAACAGTGACGAGTTCGCCAGGTAAGGAGTCGTCTTTACCTTTCTTCCGAGTTGCAGTTTTCCAGGCGCTACCAACACCGAAGTTTTCAGTCTTACTTCGTTGTTTCACATCCTTGATACTGCCTTTTGATTGGGCGAACGTTTGTAACGCCCGATGAGTGTGTTGCCGTTTACTTATTTCTACAAATATATTGTCAAGCCTAACGGCCAGTAGAGAAGCGCAAGTCAAATCTTTCACATTATCCAAAGCGGAAAATGCAATGACTTCTTCCACTATGGCAGCTTGAAGTACTGATACGTTTATCTGAAAAGTGTCATTTCTATCGTAAGCCTAAATTTCAATATTTTGGGCAAAGAATTTTCAAAAAATTTCGGGCAAAGAATTTTCAAAAAATACTCGGACAAAGAATTTTCAAAAAATTTCGGGCAAAGAATTTTCAAAAAATACTCGGACAAAGAATTTTCAAAAAATACTCGGACAAAGAATTTTCAAAAATTTTCGGACAAAGAATTTTCAAAAATTTTCGGACAAAGAATTTTCAAAAATTTTCGGACAAAGAATTTTCAAAAATTTTCGGACAAAGAATTTTCAAAAATTTTCGGACAAAGAATTTTCAAAAATTTTCGGACAAAGAATTTTCAAAAATTTCCTGACAAAGAATTTTCAAAAATTTCGGACAAAGAATTTTTAAAAATTTCGGACAAAGAATTTTTTAAAAATTTCGGACAAAGAATTTTTAAAAATTTCGGACAAAGAATTTTTTAAAATTTCGGACAAAGAATTTTCAAAAAATTTCCAGCAAAGAATTTTCAAAAAATTTCGGGCAAAGAATTTTCAAAAATTTCGGACAAAGAATTTTCCAAAAAATTCCGGACAAAGAATTTTTCAAAAATTTCGGACAAAGGAATTTCAAAAAATTCAAAAACTTACCGCAGCCACATCCAAGAACGCTTGAGTATGCTCCGTTCTAATCTCTTCGTAGTTGGTTGTAGAGCCCACACTATCGGAATTACTGGTAACACTATGTCTTTCATCCCTATACTCTTTATTGGCCCCCATTACCCTAAAATTGATCTTATTTTGATGTTGGTTCCTCATAGAACCAGCGCTATTTAACTTCTGGTTCTGAAGTTGACACAGATAAAGAAGTTTCTCTTTTTTCAACTGATTTTGCCATATCACGTGACCAGCGCACAGTTTGTGCAAATGATTTAGTATCGTAAGTGGGTGAGTTGTATATTGAACAGGTACCAAAGTCTCTAGGAACCTTGAATTGATGAAAAGAAGTTCATCAACTTCAATTAAGTAATCACAGGTGATAATTTTGATTATTTTAATTAAAATTGATTAAGACTACAACATACTTCTTGAGCGAATCCAGCATAAGCGGGGAAATTGTTGCATTTATATCACCTTCAACTTTAACAACAATTGTGTTACGATAAATTGTTCTATCACTTGTAACATCTTCATCTACACGAGAAAAACAAAATGGGAAAACAAATCAAATTAAAGGTGTTTTATGAACAATTTTAAGTCAAAAATGTTCTATGACATTTTTCCCTTAGGGCAACCGTTTAAAAGTTAAGGATTGGAGTAGTAGTAATAACCACCCAGATAGACATTGACCCAAAATGGCCGCCACCACCAAGATGGTCCATATGACATCATCAAAATCCAAGATGGCTTCCCATGACTCTGAAGCAGACGACGCATCATTTTGACTCAGATTTGTCAGTTAAAAATGATGTGTTAAGCCTTGGCAAACGCATCCCGAATAAGGCGGATTAATATTGTCTTAAATTTAAGGGGTCAATCATAAATAGTAAATTTTGTCAGTTTGGGGCAAAATGTAATATAACATTTTCGACATAGAACCCACCCATTGTACCTCGGCCCTACCACCCATTTAGAAACGCCCAACAGTACACAAAAGAGAAATATCAATTTGCCAACCTTGATTCTCACGCTTAGCTTTGTAATGTTGCTGCAACGATCCCGGAATAAAATACTCTTTCATATTAGGACTATCCTTGTCCTCCTTATTTTGCTGCTTTCTTCTGTTCCAGGAACTATTAGTAACTCCGGGTTCCGCCGACCTGGCAGCTCTTGGTTTTCCTCCATTTTTCCCAATAAGTTTGATAGAAGTAAAGCCTTCATTAACGTGAATGAATTTGGGTTTCCATTGAGTCGAATCTTTACGGAACATGTATTCCTTGCTCGGAGAGATTCGTTTACGATCAGTCGCTAATCGAGACGAACTCGACGAAGTGGGTTCATTGTGGAATAGATGCGGTAATGGTAGTGGTGTGTTCCAATGGTGACATTGAACCTAAAATCGAGGTGTTCAATTAAGCGTTTACTTACCCGACATAAGTTAATTGCACCATAAGTTTATAAGATATGTTTCAAAACAAGAGGGACTGCAAAGAAGGCATGGGGGGGGGGTAAAAATTATTTGAAATACGTCACAGACATCACGTGATACCAAGATACAAAGGCTCCTCATGGAGTGGAACTAGTTAACATCTAGTCCTTGTTTTTCGCGAGATTGCAGCGCCAATTCCATGAAGTGGTAATTTTCGAAATAAAACGAACTAAGCTTCTTTGAACCACGCCTCTCCTTGGTCACGTGCCTCTGACGTATTTCAAATAATTTTTACCCACCCGCCCATGCCTACTTTACAGACCCTTTAATCCATTAAAATGGTTGTCTATTTCATTTTCCCTTTGAGCGAGAATGGAAAACTACCCAGCATTCCTTTCTATTACGCGTATTTTGCAACTTACATGGGTTAAGTGTGTCGTGTAACAGGACATCAGGACAGGTGACTCCACAATCTCTTTCTCCATTTGATTATGCAGGTCTACAAGGGCCACATCTTCTTGGGATGAAACCGCCGATATAAACGAGGAACTCGATACGGAATTTGATTCCCCTGCAACGTTGGAATGATCATAAGGACCACCACCTACTCCCGAAGAACTGGCTGATGTTTGGGAATCGCTACTTCCTGAAGTGTTCGATTTAACTGAGTGACGTAATAGAGATGGTTTCTCTTCGATATCCTTAATGATACAAGAATAACAAGAAATCGGTAAATTGTGAAAACCATTAGGGATAGTTCGATAATAGTTGATTCTATATTTTCCAGGATTACATATTCGAATTCATTTCGATTAATCGAAGGCTTTTCCGATTAATCGTTCAAATTTCGAATCAAATTTAAGCTTCTTCCGATTAATCGTTCAAATTTCGAATCAAATATAAGTTTTTTTCCGATTAATCGTTCAAATTTCGAAACAAATTTAAGTTTTTTTCCGATGAATCGTTCAAATTTCGAAACCAATTTAAGTTTTTTCCGATTAATCGTTCAAATTTCGAATCAAATTTAAGTTTTTTTCCGATTAATCGTTCAAATTTCGAATCAAATTTAAGATTTTTTTCCGATTCATCGTTCAAATTTCGAATCAAATCGAAGTTTTTTCCGATTAATCGATCAAATTTCGAATCAAATTTAAGATCCTTCCGATTAATCGTTCAAATTTCGAATCAAATTTAACTTTTTTCAGATTAATCCTTAAAATTTCGAATCAAATTTAAGTTTCTTCCGATTAATCGAAGTTCAAATTTAAGTTTCTTCCGATTAATCGTTCAAATTTCGAATCAAATTTAAGTTTTTTTCCGATTAATCGTTCAAATTTCGAATGAAATTTAAGTTTTTTCCGACTAATCGAAGTTTAAATTTCGAATCAAATTTAACTTTTTTCCGATTAATCGTTCAAATTTCGTATCAAATTAAAAATTCAAACTACTACGATTAATCGATTAAAAACAGACTAATATTAATAATATTCCAAATCTATAAGAAATTTTGGATGAAATTTGTCTGTACCTCGAGTGATTGTCTATTTCCAGAAGGATGAATTTTCCTATCCAAAGATCCATTACCAAACTTGGCCATTCTGACTCTGGTTGTGGGGAAGGTCTCGGAAGAATAAGTGTGATGATTCCCCGTGATAATTTCTTGAGGATAGCTTCCGCTGCTGCTGACGCTACCAGCGGTTGTTGTTCTCTCTTCATCACCGAGAACGGAAGACGAAGATTCTTCATCCGCCGAGAAATACGCTTCGGACGAATGTGTCGATTCGGTCGAAATAGCTCTTCTTACGGATCTGCAAGAAACATTTTAACAATTATGACCAACTGATGTTAAAAACAGAAGTCAGTGGAAATCTAACGTCTGTGCTTCTAAAAATTGATGGTTATGTCACGGGATTAGTGAATACCATCAGAAAACTAGATATTCCTTAGCCCTTTATTTGGAACAATTCATAGACTAATGTCACATGTAGTTAGTGGTCACAAAATTTTTATTTGTTAAAATCATTTCACCTTGGTGATATCCCTCTAGTGGCTGTAACGGAACTATCAGATATTAAACCAGTAAGTGATCTCCTCGATCCACCACCATGCCAGTGAGTCACATTGCTATTCAATTCCTAAACAGAGTGACAAGGCAATGAAACAATCGGACTTCGGGGAAGACGCCGCCATCTTGAATTACAAACCTCGGGCTTAGAAGCCTTCAAGTTGGACTTTGAAAAGACAATTTCAGATTTAACCTCGTTCTCTCCGCTATCTGTTGAAGCGGACATAAGGGAGACTGACGGAACTAAAGGGGAGGAAGCGCTCCTATCAGCTGGTCCATGGTAAGAATTTTCGGTCAGTGAGATTTCCTTTTGGGATGTTGATATTGTTCTGTTTAATGCATCGACTGGTCTCTGCAATGAAAATTTAGGGAAACATTTTTTGAAAGGTTTTTGTCTTGCTGAAAGTGACTTCCAATATGGTCGCTAAAAACTAGGTAAGACATAGGAGGGTGTGACGTTACGAGAAAGTTCATAGTAGCAGACGATAGTCTCTAGACTGACTAAACATGAAGGACTTACTGGGACTTGAAGTAAACTTACTGAAAATATTCCGTCAACAAGATCTGTACTATTTCCATGTCCCATTGAAGACTCAGAGTGGTGTTTCGGACTCAGATCGGGTGTTTTTGATGTTGACCTTTCGAGATAACCTTCAGTAAATGTCAGCGATCCCTGAAGTACGAATTAAAAATATTCTTATTAATTAAAATTGAGTTCAATTAAGTAAGTAAGGCAATGACAAAAAAATTTACTTGTAAAACTGATGGATGCGTTAGTACTTGTTCTTGGGATGTACCACCTTGCACATCAAACACATACTCCCCTTGATAGAGAAGACTCTTCCCAAATCCGTAAGAATCATCTTCGCCGCAAACTTGAAGTTTCCCACCAACGCTGTGAACCGAATTTGAGAGGCTGAAGTGGCACTGACCACCATCAGCTTCGTCCGAAACTAAATAAAAGGAATGAGAAGCTTCGTTTGAGTAAGCTGACTTACGGCAATAGAAAGGCTTTTGTCCCACTCCCACAAAATTGATTAAAATAAAATACTTAGACTTAATTGATTTTAACGAAACTTCAAAAGGCACACCTTGATTAGTTACTAGTTAATTTAAAAATATTCCGAAACCTAACTTCGACGGAGTTTCCTAGTTATAACAAATACAGGACCACCAAAAACACCATGCTTTTTCTATGGCTACCTAAGCCTAATACTTCGGCTGGTCGCCTGGTCTTAGTTAAAAGGGTCTACCGGCCTAATAGAAAAAAATAGAAAAACTAAGCTTAAATGTGCTACCATTTTAAGCTGACATTTGTGATACTAGCAGAATTAATTAAAATTAAATACTTAGATTTAATTGATTTTTATGAAACTTCAAAAGGCACATCTTGAATAGTTACTTGTTAATTTAAAAGAATTTCGAAACCTAACTTCGCTGGAGTTTCCTAGCTATGACGAACACAAGATCACCAAAAACACCATGCTTTTTCTATGGGAAACTAAGCCTAATACTTCGGCTGGTCGCCTGGTCTTAGTTAAAAGGGTCTACCGGCCTAATAGAAAAAGAGAGAAACTAAGCTTGAATGTGCTACCATTTTACGCTGACATTTGTGATACTAGCAAAATTGATTAAAATAAAATACTTAGATTTAGTTGATTTTTATGAAACTTCAAAAGGCACACCTTGAACAGTTACTTGTTAATTTAAAAATATCCCGAAACCTAACTTCGCTGGAGTTTCCTAGCTATGACGAACACAAGACCACCAAAAAAAACCATGCTTTTCTATGGATACCTAAGCCTAATATTTCGGGAGGTCGCCCGTTCATATGTACAAGGGTCTACCGGGGAGTACCGGCCTAATTTATTATTTTTTCGTACACTATTTTAAAGGATATGAGAACCTTCGTTTGAAAAACCTCTGATTTATATAACAAAAGATAGAATTAATTTCTGTGAATTCAAAAATATCAAGCTTTTAATTCTCCGATTTCTGCAGGTTATTTGGCAATATGCATTTGAAAATGCTTAATTCATATGAAATGTTTTGAAATCCTCTTTTTATGAAAGGCTAAATCGTTTCCCGTAGGCTGACGTCACAGATATATTTTACACGTCAGATGGTGCCACTCTCTCCGCTATCAGAGGCAGAGTTTAGACTGGCGAGAAGCTCGAGACGCGTATAGGATTACCGCGCTTTTTTGCCTCTCACGTCATAGTGACGCCATCAAACGGGCGAACAAGCTCGACAAGACAAAGTTATTGATATATCGAAAATGCAGAGTTTTCATGATTTTTCAATGGATTTTAAAAAATAGAAACTTTAATTGGTGTAAAAACTTGATATTTTGAAAGTAGAGACTTGAAAGTGTAACATAATACCACTTTCGTTGTAAAATATGATATGAAATTGTAAACTCGCATTCCCTTTAAAATGATCAAAGTTTCTTAGGAAGATAGGCATTGTATTTATTATATTACGTTTAAAAGAATTTTTTTAATATGGCAACGGCAATCGGAAAACAAAGTGCAATAAACATTCACTTACTATCAAAAAAGTTGGTATGATTTTGATCAGATCCATAGAAAGAGCAACCTCCGATGCAACCGCATTTCCCGATGAGTTTCTTGGGCAAGAGTTCCAACTCGTCCGGCCATAAAAACCAAAGTCGTTTCGTCTTGAAGTCGTGAATTTTCAGAAACTTATCTTGTACGATCCAATGATCGTTCAAAGCGTGACTGGTGGCACCATCAAGTATGATTGGTCCCAAAGAAACTTGGCCAACTTCAAGCCAAGTATCAATGGCAGTCGCCTCCGTGTTGGTTAACACGGTGTTGTTGTGAGTGGCGATGTATTGGTGAACTGTGGCCTTTTGTACCAAAAGACTGAATCCGCTACAACAATCTTGACCATGGAGGTTGCAAGTTGAGAGGCGAACAGGGCCAGCCTAGAAAGGTTGAGTAATGACCAAGCAACCAATTTTAATCTTTTTAGATTGGTAAGTTACATCAATATCGTTAAGGGGAAATGGCATGGTCAGGCAACCATTTTTTAATCGATTAATAGCAACTAGTGCAGTTTACCAGGCACTATTTTAATCGATTTAGAGGAACAAGTGCATTTTACCGGGCACTTTGTAATCTACTAAAACTTTAATTTCTTTATATTAACTTAATCGATTAAAGCATTATTTTCTTTACCTTAATTAAAAAGTTATTATAAATCGTAATCGATTAAAAGTTAGTAGTGATACCCACCCAGATAGACATGTATCCAAGGCGGCCGCCGCCACCAGAGCGTCATGGTCGCCATCTTGGATTCATGTCTATCTGGGTGGTTTTCACTACTAAAGTTATTATTACAATCCTAATCGATTAAAAATTGTTTTTGGTTATTTTCTTTATCTTAATTAAAAAGTTATTATCAATAGTAATTGATTAAAAGTTAGTAGTGATAACCGCCCAGATAAATATGGATCCAAAATGGCCGCCGCCACCAGCAACATGGTCGCCATCTTGGATCTATGTCTATCTGGGTGGTTATCACTACTAAAATTATGATATCAATCCCAATCGATTAAAAAAGGTTTTCTGGTTATTTTCTTTATTTTAATCGATTAAAACATTATTTTCTGGTTATTTTCTTTATCATAATCGATTAAAACATTATTTTCTGGTTATTTTCTTTATCATAATCGATTAAAACATTATTTTCTGGTTATTTTCTTTATCTTAATCGATTAAAACATTATTTTCTGGTTATTTTCTTTATCTTAATCGATTAAAACATTATTTTCTGGTTATTTTCTTTATCTTAATCGATTAAAACATTATTTTCTGGTTATTTTCTTTATCATAATCGATTAAAACAAAATTTTCTGGTTATTTTCTTTATCTTAATCGATTAAAACAAAATTTTCTGGTTATTTTCTTTATCATAATCGATTAAAACAAAATTTTCTGGTTATTTTCTTTATCTTAATCGATTAAAACAAAATTTTCTGGTTATTTTCTTTATCTTAATCGATTAAAACAAAATTTTCTGGTTATTTTCTTTATCATAATCGATTAAAACAAAATTTTCTGGATATTTTCTTTATCATAATCGATTAAAACATTATTTTCTGGTTATTTTCTTTATCTTAATCGATTAAAACATTATTTTCTTTATCTTAATTAAAAAGTTATTATCAATCGTAATTGATTAAAAGTTAGTAGTGATAACCACCCAGATAGACATGAATCCAAGATGGCCGCCACCACCAAGACGTCATGGTCGCCATCTTGGATTATGTCTATCTGGGTGGTTATCACTACTAAAGTTAATATATCAATCCTAATCGATTAAAATTAGTTTTCGCAATCTAACTTGAATAAAAAGTATAATAGAAAAACTTACCTCTAGTTCAAGGGCGGTATTCTTATCAACTAAACATAGATCAAAGGCGTCTAGCGAGAGTCGAGTCATTCTGTATTTGACATCTTCGGGACAAGGACACAAAGAGAAAAAGTCCGAGTTACCCCCTGGAGCGGAACAACAATTTTTGGACGCTGTGTGTGGATTATTTATGACGTTAGACTGTGGACAGAGAGCTTGCGGAAGATCGTGTTGGCATTTCCGGTAAGGCCGAGTGGGCTGAAGAACACTGTCCACTTGTTCAGCTTGAAAAGTGAACATTTCAAGAGCCGATAAAAGGTTTTGAAGCTGAAATGGTGCGTTGTTCAGAAACGGTTCAAGTACATGAATAGAGGAATGTGGTGGGGTACTTACTTGGGCGGCGGTCAGACGTCCTGTTAAGTCTCCCAGCTGTACTTCAACTAACCAAGCGTACTCGAGAGTTTCTTGGCTTAGGGTGCGATTACAGTTGGAAAACATAGCGTGTGCGCGAACCTATGAACAACCAGAAGATGGTTTTAATTAAACCCAATCAAGATTAAATACTTGTAAATGAAGTATCTAGACTTACTTGTAAAGCGGACAGAACTAGATGTCCTCCGTGAGCTGATATATTGTTGAGTAATTTGGGGTCAGGCGATTTTCCATCGATGGAATATAACAGACCAATTTCTTCTTCATCCAAAGGTTGCGGTGTCGGTTGGTTTTCAACGCAGATAATCAACGGTGAAAGAAGTAATTGGAGACGCGTCTCGTTGAAGGTTTTATGTAATTCCAAACACAGACGCTCCAAATTAACAAATGGGCATGGTGGGTCGTCCGGAGAGCAGGCCTTAAAATTCAAAAATGAAGCAATTACTTCAGTACCTTCAGTAAAATGTTTAATCGATTAAATATGTTATTAATCGATTAAAATGGTTGTCTATTTCATTCTCCCTATATATAGAGCTATCTCAGAAGAGTTAGTGTAACGCCACCCATGTTATTTCGTAAAATGTTTAATCGATTATTAATATAATATTAATCGATTAAAGTGGTTGTCTATTTCATTCTCCCCAGTGGCGGGTTTAACGGTAAGCGGACTAAGCGGGCGCTTGGGGCCCCGGGATGCCATGGGGCCCCGAATTGAGCAGAATTAATTTTCTTCCATTAACAATTTTATTTTTTTAAAGTAAAAATGGAAGAGACTAATAGTTTTAAAAGGAAATAAATGACGAATATTTTCCCTTTCAGTATTATACCAAGAAGGGATTTATATAAGAAGACCTTAGTCGCGAGATTTTACGCTTCTACTCTTACGCCGGTGTCAGTGGACAAGTAAGCCCGACCCCTTTCATGCCCGTCATTGCTCTGCGCTTTCCATTGGATCCCATGGGGATAGGTTATATGGAAGCGAATGAATCCGACTAGAGAAAAAGCAAACCTCGAGCAAAGAAAACAGAAAATGGAGGCTGCCCGCGGTGCTGAAACCAAAGAGGAGAGAGAGAGGGAGATAGAAACGCGCTTTATAAAATTCGCCGAAAAATGGGAAAATAGGAGGGTAGTAAAAACATTTCTCGGCACGTTTAGTTTTAGGACGCACATCCTTTGCGCATGGGGATTGGCCTCCTCGCCTTATCTCTGTCATCCCCTACGTTAACTATGCGCGAGAAAGCTGCGCTCAGGTGCCGCGGTGTACCGTATATTTATCCCCGTTTTCACCAGGCATGGATCACGGCTGCCTATACCGATTCTCTCTCCGTCTTTCTCTCCTCTTTGCTGAAACTTTACGACGGTTGCTTTTAATTGCCATGAACAAGTTAGTTAAAGGTTTTGAACATACATAACTTGATGGATTTTGAATATGTGTCTCTACGTGAAAATCGTTCGTTCTGTAATTGTTTCTAAATCGAATCAAGTGTACCTATGATTTCGCGAGTTCCAAAAACCAAACCAAGGCTTAACGAAAAGGTAAAAGAAAAAGATGGTGGAAAACATAGCGTTTTTCTTTGCGATAAAAACGAGCTGCTCCGAGACGGCGGCGCGTCTTACAATGACCCAGTCGCTCACTTCCGGTTTCCTCCCGGATTGATCCCAACCGCTCCGAGTCTAGATACGGAGTGCCTGGAAACGTCACAAAATCGCTCTGAAAAAACTTTTTCATTCATTCGGAGCAACTACATTCGGTCCTCCGAGCTAGAGCGATGACGTAACACGTAAATTTGGAGCGATCTAGGAGCGCTCTCAGGCGACCCAAAAAAAACGATATAAGATAAAATAAAAGTCCCGGCTCCTTTTCCTCCCCCCACCCATTAAGGGGGGATTGTCGACTATCAGGCGCGCACCGGACGCTATTTTAAGCCTTCTTAAATAAATTTCATCTTACAACTACTATTTAATTTTTATATCTTGAGTTTGGGGGCCCCAAAATGGTTACCGCTTGGGGCCTCCACTTGACTTAAGCCGCCACTGATTCTCCCTATATATGGAGCTATCTCGGAAGACTTAGTGTGACGTCACCCATGTTATTTCCCCATAGAACCAAAGCGGTACCAAACATGGCCACCCACTGCCAAAGCTAAGCTCGTGACGTTTACCAAGGCACTGACGTCACAACTGAGTTAGGTCTATTTGCTTAACTCCCATTGGACCTTTAAAGGAAATTTTGTCTTCAGTGGGGCTCCTCCAACATTGTGGCTAATCTACTACACCCCAATTTTCCCAGAACCAATCAGAACTCGTCTAAGCCCTCTAAAAGAGTACCCTTTGCTAAGCTTATCGGGTCAGTCAGCTCCACCCCTCGACTATGGGAGCATCTAGTGGCATTTACTTGAACTAAACCACAGCCGAGACTTGCTTTAACCCTAATATAAAGCAATTACTTACCTTCATAATGTGACCATGAATATCATGAAGCGTTAACGACACGATAACATCCAAAGGTCGATAATGACGAGGATCGAATATCTTTTCAACACCTTTGTTCTCCACTCCATTGTTCCCCGTGGAATCGTCCGGATCATTTTTCTTTGGATCGTTTGCCGGAACTTGCATTCCAAGTGAACTTAGAGTTGATGAAAAGTCGGTAAAGGCCTGATTCTCGCCTAAGTAGTTGTCCTAAAAATCACAATATAATTTTATAGAATTAGGCCTTGGCAAAAAGATTCTACCATCCGAGTTTTTTTAACAAACTCTCCTATAATTATTTCTAATAATTTCAAACATTAAACTTCTCTGAAAAACTGTTGATTATTCGCGTGTAAAATCTTTAATAAGGGACACTGATTCAGAATTCTATATTATACCTTAGGCCTTGGTCTATTATTCGCGAATAACTTGAGTTCCATACCAAGTAAATAACAACTAGTCTACTCAAAACACAAGTCGACCGAGTACACAAAAGAGAAGTCGACCGAGTACTCAAACGAGAAGTGGACCGAGTACTCAAACGAGAAGTGGACCGAGTACTCAAACGAGAAGTGGACCGAGTACTCAAACGAGAAGTGGACCGAGTACTCAAACGAGAAGTGGACCGAGTACTCAAACGAGAAGTGGACCGAGTACTCAAACGAGAAGTGGACCGAGTACTCAAACGAGAAGTGGACCGAGTACTCAAACGAGTAGTCGACCGAGTACTCAAACGAGAAGTGGACCGAGTACTCAAACGAGAAGTGGACCGAGTAATGAAACAAGTAGCCAGTCGACCAAGTAATCAAACGAGTAGTCGGCCGAGTAGTGAAACGAGTAGTCGACCGAGTAATCAAACGAGTAGCCAGTCGACCAAGTAATCGAACGAGGGTCGACCGAGTAATCAAACGAGTAGCCAGTCGACCGAGTAATCAAACGAGTAGCCAGTCGACCGAGTAATCAAACGAGTAGCCAGTCGACCGAGTAATCAAACGAGTAGCCAGTCGACCGAGTAATCAAACGAGTAGCCAGTCGACCGAGTAATCAAACGAGTAGCCGACCGAGTAGTGGCCCATACTTATAAAACATAAAAATGTACTCACTTTAGCTTGAATCAAATAGCAAAGTAGCGCTCCGTAGAGTTTGAGAACGGAAGGTCCAATTTCCAACTCCATCTGAATTTTATCCGGAGCTAGAAGAGTCGGATCAAAATCAGGTGGCGGTTGACTGGACGACTTGTTTCCGCTATTCGGCTTCTCGACCCCGGGCGTGTTCGTCTGACTAGCGGATAAATTGTAATCTTCGTCGGTGACATTCGCCGGAGTCTTCCTAGATTTGTTTGGCCTTATCGGGGACAGTAAAATTTCTTCCTTTTCAGGGGTCGTGATATCCATATCAAATCCGTGAATACCAAGCGGAGGAGCGGGGTAATACGAGTACGTTATACTTAGAGCAACTATAGGAACTGTCCAGCACTCGACCCAGCCAGAACTGAAAGTTAAAAATGGCGAAGATGATGTAGCTTTCCTTATTTGATTTTTTTTTATTTTTTAGTAGCAAAGAGTGGGTCACGTGGTTCCCCTACAAGGTGACTTTCCTTATGAACTCCAGTTTTAGCTTGGGGAAGGCAGAAGGCATTTGCCCCGCCCATTAGCCTTCGTCAAGCTAAAACCGGAGTTCAGAAGGAAAGTCAACTTAAAAATTCCATAATGATACCTTTTTGTAGTAACATTTCTCCATTTCTTATCACTATCAATCGAGCAACGTTTGAGTGAACCATCACGGTTGCACAATTTGGCAGATTCTTCCATGATAAGCACGGAGGTTTTACTTGGATTGGCTTCGGGAATATGAGCTGACAGAGCCACACATTCACCCTAGTAAAGAAAATCGGGAATTACCGAATGAAACATACAGTGTTTGATACAGTGCCATCTGTGAAATTGAACCACAGAACTTACTTGAATCCAAAATTTCAAAGAAACAATAGGTGGAAGGAACTCGACGAAAGGTAGATCAAATGACAGATCAAAGAGTTCTCCACAAATTGCTAATTGAGCTGTGAACCGATAACACTAATTAAAATCATCCTGACTCATGTGAGGCGGGAATACATAAGGTCAGAAGGGAATAATAGAAGAAGGATGGCACTCTGTTTCCCCTCTTAATACTTTAGTTATGTAACATGATTCTTCCCGGGCTCATGGCACCATTTTGATTGCTCTACCGCTCATCAAACTTCAGATGAGCATAGCACCGTGCTAGGGTGAATTCTATAACTGTTTATGTAACATGATTCTTCCCGGGCTCATGGCACCATTTTTGTTTGCTCTCCTATACTCATCAAACTTTAGATGGGTAACTATCGCAGCGTGCAGGGGTGAATTCTGTAACTGTTGGTACTTAATCCCCAGCAATCAACCCACAAACCTGGACTATCTTGACGTGGGACAAAAACACTAAAGCGCAATGAGCCTTGGCAAATAGTTAAGCACTGCTAATAGATATAGTAATGATGAGGGAACTATTTATCGCGTATGTGATTCGGTTTAGTAACCTTGTGCACTCCAAATGTAAATTGATTGATGTTAGGAAGAATCATGTTACAATTAGCCCGCTTTGTGGTAGGCCTACACTTCTCTGGCTGAATGTATCCCCGATTTGAAGCAATTAATACAGGTGCGATAAAAAGCTTACCATTTTCTTGTAATTGGGAAGAACAATCAATCCAGTTGTGTTCGTTTGTGACCAGTATCAGCTCAAACTCTTTTAGTATCAGGCTAAAATGCCAAGTATAAGGTACAAAGCGAAGTATATCCGGGCGAGATTTGCTAGCCCAATCTTCCATGAGAGCTATACAAATAATAATTATATAACATGCCACCATTGTTAGAAATTTAACTAAATGAAATAGCGTTAAGGGTATGATAAGTAGTCGTGTTTGTTATAACATTTCTCTTAAAATACAAAATATTTACGCACATATCTATGAGTACATAACAAAGCGCGGGTCCAGTGGATCCCCGACAAGTTGACTTTCCTCTTGAACTCTGGTTTTAGCTTGCCGAATACTAGTGAGCGGGATTTAAAAGTGCACTTATAAATCCCGCCCACAAACGCCTCCTGCCTTCGCCAAGCCAAAAGTGGAGTTCGAAAGGAAAGTTACCTTGTAGGGGATAAACTGGAGTAAATCCCGCACAGAAGGAAAGTTAACTCGTAGGGGATCCGCTGTACCCGTGCTTTGCTTTAATTAATTTGGCACTTCGACCGTACGCGCCTTACCTTGAAAGAAAACTTTGTGACTATAGATTAGATGCACTGTTGTTTTACATCCAGTTAAGGTACATTGCCATTCCTGCTGATCGTTCCAATGTAAAGGGTAATGTACTTTCACATCAAACTAATTACAATAAACGAAATACATAACATCGTGAAATCAGTTAAATCTTTCAAAAAACTATCCGATCTCTCGCTTACAACTAACTATCCGATCTCTCGCTTACAACTAACTATCCGATCTCTCGCTTACAACTAACTATCCGATCTCTCGCTTACAACTAACTATCCGATCTCTCGCTTACAACTAACTATCCGATCTCTCGCTTACAACTAACTATCCGATCTCTCGCTTACAACTAACTATCCGATCTCTCGCTTACAACTAACTATCCGATCTCTCGCTTACAACTAGCATACTTGCTTATAACTAGCATACTTGCTTATAACTAGCATAATCTTGCTTATAACTAGCATAATCTTGCTTATAACTAGCATAATCTTGCTTATAACTAGCAAAATCTTGCTTATAACTAGCATAATCTTGCTTATAACTAGCATAATCTTGCTTATAACTAGCATAATCTTGCTTATAACTATTAGATATCGCGTATAACTATTAGATATCGCTTATAACTAAGAGATATCGCGTATAACTATCAGATATCGCGTATAACTATCAGATATCGCGTATAACTATCAGATATCGCTTATAACTATCAAATATCGCTTATAACTATCAGATATCGCTTATAACTATCATAATCTTGCTTATAACTGTCATAATCTTGCTTATAACTATCAGACATCGCTTATAACAGCCAGGGACAGAGTACTACAGAGAAAAATTTGGTTCCCACTATCTTTAAACAACGTTACTATAGTACGCTACATTTTCACGCATCATTCTGCGGTGGTTCGAGTATGTTTCAGTTGTGATTATATTTTTGCTAGCCCAGCTAGAATACATTAATTTTTCTAATAACGACAATCAAGTGACACGTTCTCGTATTTAAAGTAATTCGCGTAAAGCTTTCAGTTATGCAGGTCCTTGAAGTCCTTTTCCAATAATGCGCGTTAAATAAGCAGATATGCGCATCCGTTTTATTCCTTCCCCGTTTCCTTTACCTCTCCCCTTTTAAGAGACTTATTCTGTCCAAGCAAAGGACATTAAGGTACAGACCAACAAGGAAGGACGCCTCTACAGCCTATCTCACCTGTAGTGTTTCGCTTTCGACGAGAGATCTATACTGAAGACTAGTAGATGCGTCCAGATGAAGTAATTGCCCACAAACGCGCGACATGTAACCATTTTCTTTGACTAGCCAGGGAATAGTAGCTTCTAAATACGATCCAGGCCCAACATTCATATGAATTGCGTTCGTTTCCTAAAATTTATTATAAATAAAAAACATACAAAGAAAAATATGGAAGTTGTTAATCAAGTTAGTTAATTTCTTCTGGTAATTAAAAAAAATACATT
This sequence comes from Phalangium opilio, assembly GCF_054372755.1. NCBI lineage: Eukaryota > Metazoa > Arthropoda > Arachnida > Opiliones > Phalangiidae > Phalangium > Phalangium opilio. The sequence continues at coordinate 2,682,131 of NW_028324166.1, read as the reverse complement.
CGATGACTTTTAATTACACAAAAAAATAAATAAGTTATACAAAATAAAATTAATATCAAAGCGTTGTTAAACCGAAAAAAAGCTGCAAGGAATTGGTTGCAAAAACACAAGGAAAAACACCATTCTAAACACGGGTTTCTGTTCATGGAGTTTCTTCTAATTATAAACCATCCCAAGTGCAGTTTGCAAGGCATTTTGAGTGCTGTTAACCAAAACAAAGCGCGCGCATAAAAAGCAATTGCCGATACCGTGAAAGCAATAACTTCAGAAGTTTAATTTCTGTTCAATGTAGATCATATCCTGGGCCTTTTGTACGTTTACCTTTTCTTTAGAGAACAAAATGTCCACTGTAGCATCGGCTAAAGTGTTAAGACGTAAATCAAACGCTTGTGCTCGTCTTAGTTCACCAATCTTCGGTTCTATAGTAGGTTCCAATGTTTGATATTCCTGTGAACGTAAATTTCAAACCTGAATATTAGAAATTCATTTAAAATAACCGAAATACAAAGTTAAAGGGATTTCAGCATCTATTCTAATTATAGACTATTTAGGGTTTAGACTGTCTGATCAAGTCATAACTGTGTCTCCATCTATCGGAGGCTGAAGTCAAAAGTGTCTCCATCTACAGGAGTGTGGCCTCATAAGTGTCTCCATCTATCGGAGGGTGACGTCATAAAAGTGTCTACATCTATAGGAGGGTCACCTCATAACAGTGTCTACATCTATTGTAGGGTGACGTCATAACATTGTCTATATCTAATGGAGGGTCACCTCATAAGAGTGTCTACATCTAATGGAGGGTCACCTCATAACAGTGTCTACATCTAATGGAGGGCAACTTCGTATGAGCGTCTCCATCTATTGGAGTGTGACCTCATAAGAGCGTCTCCATCTATTGGAGTGTGACCTCGTAACAGTGTCTATATCTAATGGAGGGTCACCTCATAACAGTGTCTACATCTATTGTAGGGTGACGTCAAAAGTGTCTCCATCTAGTGGAGTGTCACGTCAAAAGTGTCTCCATCTAGTGGAGTGTGACCTCAAAAGTGTCTCCATCTATAGGGGAGTGACCTCATAGCAGTGTCTATCTCTATCAGAGTGTGACGTCAAAAGTGACTCCAACTAATGGAGTGTGACGTCAAAAGTGTCTCCATCTAGTGGAGTATGACGTGAAAAGTGTCTCCATCTAGTGGAGTGTGACGCCAAAATTGTCTCCATCTATAGGGGAGTGACCTCATAACAGTGTCTACATCTATCAGAGTGTGACGCCAAAAGCGTCTCCATCTAGTGGAGTGTGACGCCAAAAGTGTCTCCATCTAGTGGAGTGGGACGCCAAAAGTGTCTCCATCTATTGGACGGTGACCTCATAAAATTAGGTACCTGCGGGAAAAAGAACTTGAAGAGTTGCTCCCTTTGGCGATCAGCCCATGGTCCGTATGAGAAATCCGTTCCTTTCCCACACTTGATATCAAGACCCCAAAGTGGATTTGTCGCCTTTTGAACAATATCACCATTGGCCATTCTCACAGTTTCTAAAGTAGCTGATACCTTGCCTGATTTTGCAAATTAAAAATTAAGTCAACTATAGTTATCGGACTTCCTCCAAAAATGCAAGAATAGCATAAAATTAAACTAATTACCAGGTTCATCTTGGTAATAGTATAAATCAACATAATTTGATTGAAGAACGACAAAACCTTCCCCCATGTAACGAGGAGGTTCATCAGTCATCCCAGTGTATTTTGGAGAGGGCGCTAGAAGAACTTTGAAGTTTTCCCCGGTACATTTGCAAATGTGCGTGAACAAATCCAAACGAGATGACGCTGGTTTACTAGTGTAAACTATTATGGCTTCTTCAAAACTGACCGAAAGCGTTGTGGGAAGCAAACGGTTACCAAATACCAATCGACCCTAAGAAAATTAATATTAAAAAAAAATCACCTAAGTCCGGAAGCTAAAAAAATTATGACCTGTAAATAGCGTAAAAAACTGCAGAAGAAATTTACCATTGATATTTCAATTTTTATGACAGGAACCAAATCTTTCCAGTCAAAACGATTAATATCAGAATTTTGTTGGCTCTCAAGCGTATCACTGGCATCATTACCACCACCACCACCACTTTCGGCGTTCCTGTTTGATGGCACTTTACTAGAACTCTTATATATAAATCATGGATTAAATTTAATTAACATTAACGCATTAAACACTTAAATAAACAAATATCTTAATTTATACTTTTGTTGTGACACTGTTAGCTGCCGCCATTTTCTTCAGTTTGGATTCTAACCCAAATAGACGTTCGAGTTTAGTATAAAGCTGACTTCGATTGTAAACGTGAAGTTCGAGTCCATTTAACATAACTGATAAACGAGTTTCACAATGTGAAAGATCTGTCACAAAAAATATAGAAAAGTATGTAAAGATTCCCTGAACTGAACTAAAGAAACAGGGTTCATACAACATTTGGAAAACAAATTTCCCTGAGATTTCCAGGTTTTTCCCATATACTTCCCTTAGTTTTCAGGGTTTTTCCCGTATATGGAGTATCCTATGGAGCAAATGTTAACGAAGGAGGGGGGGGGGGGCAAATGGGACTATTACATAATCAAAGAACATCCCCGTATCTCTAATAGAATCAGAGTTATGAGCCTCCAAAGTTTAGTGTAATGTTAACCCTATGGAGAGGATGTTCATGAACATTTTGATTAATTACTAGGAGTGACGCAAATTTCCCTGAATTTTACTAAAAATTCGTAATTTCCCTGAATTTTACTAAAAATTCGAAATTTCCCTGAGTTTTCCCTGAGGTTTTTGTCAACTATAGGGAGCTAACAACTGGTTAGGGGGAAGAGATAGTCTGACGTCACGCAGCCCCTCTCTGGTTGGCATTTTTGCGCGTAGAATACTGTTTCCAACCATTAGGGGGAGGGGATGAAACTCCAGTAAGAGATAGAAGGGTGTGACGTTTCAGGGTCAGAACTGTTAGCTCCCTATTTATTTCCCTGATTTTTCCAGGTTTGTATGAACCCTGTAAACCAAACTGGGGCAGAGTTTATCAACTAAAATGTGGCTTTACCATCAGAAATGTCTTTTTCAAAATATGGTTTCCACCAACAGAAAATCAGCCAACCATCTTGTGCCCTGATTGTAAAATCTTCATTAATAAAAGCCACGTCTCGGAACATTATTTTCCCAGATAGAACCGAAACGCAGAATGATCCTAGAGTGGTTCAGTTTTCATGAATTTTACCCCAAAGAGTGAACCAAAACGAACTGCTAACACCTTACCAATCTTTATGTAGCCGCTTGGATAAATTCTGTTTAGTATTTTAGTTATGATAAAGCCGATAATTCGTGAATTGTAATACGTGATGTATACAACCCAACTTATTGCAAAAAATAAAGCGCATAGAAGCCATGCAAAGTTGGAATCTAGAGTAAGTTCTTCCAAAGTGGCTGTAGTATTCCATGGTGGAGGTGGTGGTCTTTGCGTTGATGAAACTAACGCAACTGAAAATGCCTCCGATCTATATGCAACAATGAGGGTTTTGTATTTAATTTAACCACTTTATTTTAAGGAAAGTTGAACTTCTAAGTGCTCATAAACATTAATTATACTTTAAAATGTTTAATTTTCCTTTATTAACTTAATTATTTAGCATTAGGGGATGGGCCTAGGCTTCCCTGCAAGGCTTACCTTTCTGTTTTGAAATCCATTTTCCCAAACCTGGAGTGTTTTCGGCTTTTCTAAGACTGAAAACAAATTCCTTTTCACTATTTTAATAGGTCTAACTATTTACTACACTATTTTACATATTTTTACTACATTTTCATTAAGTTATTTGTGACATTTTAACATTTTAACGATTAGTTTCCGGGTTCGGAACAACAGATCCGTAAAAACACCGCTACTGTACTGTTACAGACATAAAAGCAGACGATACGATTAACGAAATATAATTCGGGCTGAATATAAGAATATTATGAAATTACGATGGATGGCAATAGTTCTAAACTTCTATTCTCTCTGAATCAGACTTAGAAATAGCACACGTCCACTGGTCCAAAACCAGTTTATTAATTGCTTGGACTAGTTTTTTAATTCAAAAAGTGGGGGTTACTGGTCCTCGGGACCAGTTTATTAATTGCAAATCGATAGGAGAACAAAGGCTGGGACCACTCCGGAGACCAGTTTATTATTTAGGACACTAGGGGGGGGGTCACTGGTCCCAAGGACTAGTTTAAAAATTATCCTTATTTCTAAGTCTGCTCTGAATCTCTCATAGGAGTACTCTATGGTGGCGATCCAAACGTTAATTTTTGGTACTAGAGCTACTATATTGAGCCTGTTCACGCAGGTTCCCTGTCTATGGTCGTGAAGGTAATCATACCACGTGATCATAAGCAAAGGGGGGGTCGACACTATTCTGAGGCTAAAGGGGTTTTTCTTGTCTTACATGGCGTGAGCAAACTTCAAAGAAGTATTTTTGGTTTTAACTATGAACTTTTGGTTCAGGCAGCCATGCTGAAAGCCTTCAACTTTGGCAATAGAGCTATCTCAGTTTTGACGTTTGGTACCGCTTTGGTTCTATGGGCAAATGGCATGGGTGACGTCATCACAGTAAGGATTCAGAGATAGCTCTATACAGTTTAGACCAACCACAGTCCTCTAACTCAACACTCGTCTTTCAAACCCACCTTTATTTTTACGAAAATGGGGTTTGTTTTTGAATTGATGTTTTCCCCACGACGTTCGGGAACTCAAATATCTCTCTTGAATCTTACTGGATTTAAAAACCTTAAAATTCTTAGTCAATAAATGAAGAACAGTGACTCAAAATAGAATAGTATTTATTAACCAGAGCTACCATTATAACAATAAACTTAACAGATCATACAATTAAAATCCCACTCATCGATTTAAACAAACAAGTCGTTCCTTTCGAAATATCCTTGTCAAAATCAATGGATCCATACATTATGGCCATCCAGTCTTGGTTTCAAACAGTAACAATTTCAATCCCGTGGTTTATGGCACACAAATTTAATAATAACAAGAAATCACTGGCAAGAAAGGGTTTCTTGCTGGCATCAAATTATCTTCAATGCGGTAAATCCTACGGGTCAGATCCGCGTTATGACGCATATGACAATGACTTCGGCCAGAACACGATCTGAGACTCGAGGGTAGAAGGTAATTGGTGGTCCTGGTGTACAGACCATCCATTTCCGAATAGAGGTTGAATTTCGCCAATTGGTAACGCTCGCAATGACGCGTCGGTAAAACGAAGGGTCTAACGATAGCCCTGTGATAGTCGTTAACAAAATAAACCATGTTTCCGAACTTGAAATTTAAATGTTGCAACTGAGACAATTTTTCGACGATGTTAGCTCGCGAAGATCGGGATTTGTTTTGATTTGGCTCCTTAGATTCGGGTCGGTGTAGTGCCAAGGTTAAGGAATTTTAAAATTCGGATCATCTGGCTAAGGCTCTGGGGTTAAGATCTAATTTGGGGAATTGGCAACAGAGGGACGCTCTCATTTCCTCGCACATGTACCATTAATAACATAATATATATTAGTATGGCAAATGTGGGTGTTTGCCGTTCTCGAGGGTTGCCAGATAAAGGCAGTTGAGATTGAATTAGTTCTATAACTATAGTAACAGCTTGAAGAAAACGGAGCAATTGCCGTCAGCCCGTCGGAATATTTTTTTTAGATTAAGAGTCATAAAAACCTTCTACAGAAGTTGAGAGAGTTTGCGGGCTCCGGGGAAAATGACGAAACCGCTGGCCCCATCAAGACAGCCCTAAGGGTGAGCCGGGCCCCGTAGAAGGTACGGGCCACGGGAAAACTAGCCGAATTGCCCCCCTCTCGCGACGGCCCTGGAGAGATTGGAGTTCATAATACGTTAGTATTCATACATACCCATGCTCAAACCGCATCTCAACTAGTATGAAGCATCACTATAAAAATTCTTTTGACGCGTTTATTTTTCCCTTATCGTACTTACATCATCATATTACTTCTGTAAGTACCACCTCCCGACTTTCTGGCAACTAGTAAAATTTCGCGCATATCGCTTTAAACGACACACTAAATTTAAATTAGGTATTTTTAGATATAAAGAAAATCCTGGAATGGGATTTCTCAAAGCAAGAAACAGTCGGTATCTTGTTAACGGCACAAAAGCTACATTCTCATTTTAACTTCTACCGACAACATGACACAGAGAGCAATGAACCGCTAGGCCCAACTGAACTTTGGCTATAATGCCAAGTGACACACTATGATGGAACGCGTTCTAAACTGGAACAATGCCTGTCTGTTGCGCAATACGCTACGCGTTCACATTAGACACTTTTATCCGCTTTTGGTGAAACGAATAAATTTGGTTAATCAGAACATGATTTACCGAATCTAAATATAACTTTACTAATCAGAACATGATTTACCTGATCTAAACATGATTTAACAAAACGCGACTTAGCCTATCTACACTCGATCAAGCCTATCTACACTCGATCAAGCCTATCTACACTCGATCAAGCCTATCTACACTCGATCAAGCCTATCTACACTCGATCAAGCCTATCTACACTCGATCAAGCCTATCTACACTCGATCAAGCCTATCTAAACTCGATCAAGCCGATCTAAACTCGATCAAGCCGATCTAAACTCGATCAAGTGATCAAGCCTATCTAAACTCGATCAAGCCTATCTAAACTCGATCAAGCCGATCTAAACTCGATCAAGCCGATCTAAACTCGATCAAGCCGATCTAAACTCGATCAAGTGATCAAGCCTATCTAAACTCGATCAAGCCGATCTAAACTTGACCAAGCCGATCTAAACTTGACCAAGCCGATCTAAACATGATTCTAACCAAAATCAATCTAAAATAGAATTAATCAATCTAATCTGAATTGAACCGGATTTTTGGTCTCACCTTTTCAATCCCACAATATCTTAAAATTAGTTTTAATTGCCATACTTACCCTAAAAATAAATTTGGATGAAATATAATATTAAACGGCTCCAATCCCCATTAATTCTTATATAATGAGCACTTTAATTTTTTTTTACTCCTGAAAATTATTATTTCAATATTTATATTTATAATTTAAGCGATATTAAATACTTCGTACGAAATTCAACCTTTGCTTTCTAGAAAGATCTCGAAAATCGTTACATTAGGAAATAATGTTCGAGATCTTACATAGAATAAACAGATGTTAGGGGAAACGCGTGAACAGTCATTGATCAATTCTTTAGAAGAGGTTTACTCAACATTCTATTGGACGACACGAACGTCTGACAATTCTCTAGAAACCTCTAGTTAAACTATGGCTGTACTGTCAGGATACTTCACTAAGCTAAGCCTTACGCACCGCCTCGGAGAGAATTGGCCTTATTCCTGATCAACGCCACCGAGGCGTAGCGGCGACTTTTGGAACTATAATAATACGGTAGCCAATTACAGGTGGCGCTGGAGTCGATGGACTCTGATGGAGATCTGTTATTTTCTCTATTTTGAATCATGTGAATAGCCAAGGCTTAACAAGCGATATGGTTTCAAAAGTATTAAAAGTTGATTTTACCTTTCTTATTCTGTCTAATATTATGAAATAAGACTTTCGGAGTAAGTTTTCATTCGATTTTGGTCTATTTGGAGATTATTCGGTTAATAATAATTAGTTAAAACATGTTTTTTGAAGTTGAAGCGGTAATAATCAAAACATAGAAAATAACAGATCTCCATCAGAGTCCATCGACTCCAGCGCCACCTGTAATTGGCTACCGTATTATTATAGTTCCAAAAGTCGCCGCTACGCCTCGGTGGCGTTGATCAGGAATAAGGCCAATTCCCTTCTAGTATTTTCCAGAACCTCTCTTTGCAAATATATAAGCGGGGCGATCGCGTCCCCCAGCCAGTCAAAACACGAGAGGCGATAGAGTGAACCAAAAAATAATCTCAGCGCAATTTTTGAAAAGCTACGATATCTTTTCAAGTCGTTTAAAAGTTAAACTATTATAGCAATGGATAAAGCCCCAGCAATCGGCATTGACCTGGGAACCACCTACTCCTGCGTAGGTGTTTTCCAACACGGAAAGGTCGAGATCATCGCCAACGACCAGGGTAACAGAACAACACCCAGTTACGTCGCCTTCACGGATACTGAGCGTCTAATCGGAGACGGAGCCAAGTCTCAAGTGGCTCTGAACCCGGAAAACACAGTTTTCGACGCGAAACGCCTGATTGGACGAAAATTTGACGATCCAACGGTGCAAGCCGATATGAAACACTGGCCCTTCAAAGTTATCAACTCAGGTGGTAAGCCAAAGATTGAGGTGGAATTCAAGGGTGAGAGGAAGCAGTTTAATCCGGAAGAAATTAGTTCCATGGTTCTAAGTAAAATGAAAGAAACAGCCGAGGCTTATTTGGGTAAGCCAGTTAAAGATGCGGTTGTCACAGTACCGGCGTACTTCAACGATTCACAGAGGCGAGCGACGAAAGACGCGGGAGCCATTGCGGGTCTCAATGTTCTTCGTATCATCAACGAACCCACAGCTGCTGCCTTGGCGTATGGGCTGGATTCAAGCCTGAAAGGTGAAAAGAATGTCTTGATCTTCGACTTGGGTGGCGGTACCTTCGACGTCTCAATCCTAACCATCGACGAAGGATCGCTGTTCGAAGTTCGATCCACAGCCGGTGATACCCATCTAGGCGGCGAAGACTTCGATAACCGAATGGTCAGTCACTTCGTTGAAGAATTTGGAAGAAAATTCAAAAAGGACATCAGAAACAACCCTCGAGCCATGAGAAGATTACGCACAGCTTGCGAGCGAGCTAAGAGGACATTATCAAGCAGCTCAGAAGCGTCGATTGAAATTGATGCACTCTTCGAAGGAGTCGATTTTTACTCCAAAATTAGTAGGGCGAGGTTCGAGGAGTTGTGCATTGATCTCTTCCGGGGCACATTGCAACCAGTCGAGAAGGCCCTTAAGGACGCTAAGATGGACAAGTCAATGATACACGACGTGGTTTTAGTCGGGGGTTCAACCAGAATACCTAAAGTTCAAAAACTCCTTCAAGACTTCTTCAACGGCAAGGATCTCTGTATGTCAATCAACCCTGATGAAGCAGTCGCGTACGGGGCCGCTGTCCAAGCCGCGGTAATCACTGGAGACAAAAGTGATGTCATCAAGGACGTCTTACTAGTCGACGTGGCACCCTTATCGTTGGGTATAGAAACAGCTGGCAGTGTTATGACCAAACTAGTTGAAAGAAACTCTAGAATCCCATGCAAGACCTCGCAAATCTTCACAACGTACGCTGATAACCAACCAGGAGTCAGTATTCAAGTCTTTGAAGGCGAACGGGCGATGACGAAGGATAATAACCTTCTAGGTACCTTCGAACTCAGCGGCATTCCTCCAGCACCAAGGGGTGTACCTAAAGTCGAAGTTACATTCGATTTAGACGCAAACGGTATTCTTCACGTTACGGCCAAGGACCAAAACACTGGTAAAAGCAGCAGTATTCGCATCACGAACGACAAGGGACGTTTGTCCAAAGAAGATATCGACCGCATGGTTCGCGAAGCCGAAAAGTACCAAGAGGAGGACAATAAACAAAGGGAGAGGATCACGGTTCGCAACCAAATCGAGAGCTACGCTTACAGCGTCAAGCAAGCCATCGCCGAAGCGCCTGCTGACAAGTTAACCGAATCTGACAAGTCAAACGTTAACCAACTATGCGACGAAGCCTTGAACTGGGTTGAAAACAACTCCTTGGCCGAAAAAGATGAGTACGACCATAAGTTAAAGGAACTTCAATCTCAATGTAGTCCCATCATGATGAAACTTCACACTTCCGGAAACGCGGGAGGTGCTGCTGGAACTGGGTACCAAAGCGAGAAATCAAATCAAGGCCCCATCATCGAGGAAGTTGATTAAATGCTTAATTTTAATATAAGTATCGTTCCTACTTTTAACGTTCCTATTTTGAAGTTTTAAATAACTTTAACTAAATTACGTTAAAATTAAATGTTATTCTTTTAAAATACCAAAGAAATATTTTTGTTAACTATGTAAGTTTGTGAAATAACGTTGATCAATAAAGAAACGAACTTTGATACTTTATATCAGTTTAATTATTATTTCATGGTCAAGGTATAGTTTTGAGTAGCTTGAAAAACCCCAAAAAAAAAATTTGGATTATCTGAGATACTATAGAGTAGTGTTGGTAGAGAGGGGAGTAGACTGTTTATCCCTCCCTCTAGGCGCGTTTTTGTAAGAGGCTATACTGTTCGTGCCTGGTAGGGGGGATGACACTGAGCTAGAGCTAGATGTCAGTTCTACGTATGCAAACGTCATACCCTTCTATCTCTTAGCTAAGTGTCATCCCTCCTACCAGGCGCGTACAGTATCCCCTCTTACAAAGGCGCGCCTAGAGGGAGGGATACACAGTCTACTCCCCCCTCTACCGACACTACTCTATGGTATGACGTTTGCATAGTAGAACTGACATTACTCTATAGGCCTACCAAACCTAAAAATAATATTTGGAATCGAAAAAAAGCATACAAAATTTTGATGTTTTCCAAGCTACTCAGATACTATCATCATTATTCTTTGAAGTTCATTGAAAACCCGATAAAAATCGATACTCAAATAAAAAAAAAATTATTGGGCCGGAATTTATATTTTTAAAAAAAATTATAGACAGACTTGTTTTACTAAGGGAACTTTTCACAGGCAAACTGCACAGGAAATATGCACTAAAGGGGCTTGAGCCCCACTTGTACGTAACCTTAACCTTTCATGAACCTAATCTACCATCATGCTAGCACTAATGACGTTTTCGTTTAAAATTTTGCTAGGTGTGATGGTCTTTATATTTTGAGGGGATTAAGCATTTTAAATTCCATGCAAATATGTGCCCGTCAAATATTTTAACCAAACCTTATAAAAGTCAAAAACCGTCGTGAAATCCAGTATGAATAAAAATTCAAAATGCCAAATTGAAGTTTGATTTCTATTTGAGAGATATTACAAAATTTTCAATGATTTCAAAACACAAATAGGCCTATATATGCACTCCTTAAAAACACTCAAACCATCTTAGCAACTTAGGAAGAACTTAAAAGCAAGGCTGATATGCCAAAGGGGAGAGCATCAAAGAAGGGAGAAAAGTGGTAAGATGGGACCCTTCCCTCCCTTCGGTAGGCCTAGCTTTGAGCGTGCTGACAACCGAAGCTGGAACAGCGTATATACCGAATACGCTGTCGTTGTAGATAGGGAGCTGCGTATCCTATAGCGTGAAAAGAAATTTCCTCACGCGTATTCTTTATTCGTGGTATTTCTATCAGAGAGAATGTTCTATGAGAACTATTCAACTAGCTTATTTTTAAAGAAGGGGACATTATCCTGCGGTACGACCCTACCGAAATCTTCTTACCAATTTTGAACAAAATAGAAAGTTATTTCAAACGCTTTTTACATATATTTTTGTTTACACTGTTAATAATTACATATATATAAATATAGGACCTTGGGAAGTTGGGACTATTAGGGACCTAGTATGGGAGCCCTGTCTAAGGGACACCCTAAAGAAGTTATGATTGGAGTTATTTACGGACGACCCCTTATCATTGTCTTTTGTTTCTTATGGGGTCATCCACAAAACACTCCAATCTTCATAACTTGCTTAGGGTGTTCATTAAAACAAAACGTCATACAACATTTTCGACTCAAAATCCGTGTATTTTAGTCCTACCACCCTTTTTGAAACACCCTGTATTTAATAAAATAAAATACCCCTTCGATATATTGAAAAAAAAAAACAAAAGAATACTATTATTTATAATAAATATATAATTGACCAATTAATGTGTTAATTAAATAAATTTTGCTGGTAAAACATCACTGTTATATTAATAATGATTAAACTATTCTTAAAAATTACCTAAAGCTTAAATGCAAGAGTCATAAGCAAGGTAAGGGAAAGCCCTACAAAAACGCCCTATTTCTCTACAAAGAAAATTCTAGAAATACAGAATCGATTGAAATAATTCGCTAAGCCTTGGCGAGAAGCCGACAAAACCACGCTGCCGACCGGAAACACGCCTCCGTTGCTAGGCGACAAACAGGAAGTTTGGAGCTGACTTTCCCCATGGAATGTTCTAGAACATTCGAGAAAGTTCGAGAGAATTCCAGAAGGTGCCTACTCACAGCTAAATAAATATTTCTGCCTGCGACTTCCGGAAATATAGTTCTCGCGTAAAATTTAAATAAGTTTAAATTAAAGAAAATATACGTAAAGAATCTTGTTAAAACGACGAAAAACACTTGAAATAAAGTTAATTTTGAAATTAAAATTATTGTTTTTAAGAGTTATCGTTATTCGCGTAGAAATACCAAACCACGTTTCTGGAAAGTTCTCAAGAAGCCGGGTACGCTATAAAAGAGTTCGCCGGGTTGGCGCGCTAATTCTTTCAACTTCAAACGTGACGAGAACAAGACGCTCTACCAAGAGTGAAATATTTTCATTGTGTTTAAACTTGAAGTTAATAATAATTAAATATGCCTGAAGAAACTATGGAATCTGGCGATGTTGAAACCTTCGCCTTTCAAGCGGAAATCGCCCAGTTGATGAGTTTAATCATCAACACTTTTTACTCAAACAAAGAAATTTTCCTTCGGGAATTGATCTCCAACTCATCTGATGTAAGTATTAATTAAATAAATAAGTAGCTAATTAAATTTAACGGCGAGAGCAATTTGTTAGCTGGTTGGGTGTAAATTATTACTCATTTTACGAATTTAAAGGGGCTACCCGGACCGTGGGACGACGGTCTTTCTTATAGAGCTTAGCACAGAGGGTGGGTTAAAGTGTAGAGGGGTCGGACAGCTGCAGTTAGCTTTAAAACGGGAACTATGACCTTTTGAGCCCCCGACGGGGAAGGAGGGTGAACTTTAACCTGCCTTATAATAAAATCTAACCTTTAAATAATCATTTATTCCAGGCTTTGGATAAAATCCGATATGAATCTCTTACGGATCCCACCAAACTCGAATCAGGCAAGGAACTCTACATCAAGATCATCCCCAACAAGGATGACCGCACCTTGACCATCATTGATACTGGTATTGGAATGACCAAAGCCGATCTCATCAACAACCTTGGTACCATTGCCAAATCGGGAACCAAAGCCTTCATGGAAGCTCTTCAAGCCGGTGCCGATATCTCTATGATTGGTCAATTTGGTGTGGGTTTCTACTCCGCCTACTTGATCGCCGACAAGGTCACCGTCACATCAAAGCACAATGATGATGAACAATACACTTGGGAATCGGCCGCTGGTGGATCTTTCACCATCAAGCTCGATAACAGCGAACCACTCGGACGCGGAACGAAGATTGTCTTGCATTTGAAAGAAGATCAAACCGAGTACTGCGAAGAAAGGAGGATTAAGGAGGTCGTCAAGAAACACAGTCAATTCATCGGATACCCCATCAAACTCTTAGTTCAAAAGGAACGTGAAAAGGAAATCTCCGATGACGAAGCTGACGAACCCGAAGAGAAGAAGGAAGGAAAAGAAGATGAGGAGAAGAAAGAGGATGATGACAAACCAAAAGTTGAGGATGTAGGAGAAGAAGATGAAGAGAAGAAAGACAAGAAGAAGAAGAAGATTACGGAGAAATACACCGAAGACGAAGAATTGAACAAAACTAAACCCATCTGGATGCGCAACCCGGATGACATCAGTCAAGACGAATACGGAGAATTCTATAAGAGTTTGACCAATGATTGGGAAGATCATTTGGCGGTCAAACACTTCTCAGTTGAAGGACAACTCGAATTCCGTGCTCTGCTTTTCATCCCTAAGCGGGCCCCATTCGATCTCTTTGAAAACCGCAAACAAAAGAACAACATTAAGCTTTACGTCAGGAGGGTTTTCATCATGGATAATTGCGAGGATTTGATCCCTGAATACCTCAGTAAGTATACTAGGACGGGATGTGTGGTTGGCTGGCTGGAAATAAGCTGCAAGGTATTAACTTGTGGTTTTGGTGTTCTTTATCGTTTACAGACTTCATCCGAGGTGTTGTTGATTCAGAGGATCTGCCACTTAACATCTCCCGAGAAATGCTCCAACAGAATAAGATCCTTAAGGTCATCAGGAAGAATCTGGTCAAGAAATGTATGGAACTCTTTGACGAAATCGCGGAAGATAAGGAATCCTTCAAGACCTTTTACCAACAGTTCGCCAAGAACATGAAGGTACATGCTCTGCTACATCTGCTACCATTTTCAGAAGTGGGAATACAAATTTAACCAAATTTCTTTTCATTACAGCTTGGAATCCACGAAGATACTCAAAACCGCAAGAAACTGGCCGAATTCTTGAGGTACCACACTTCCGCTTCCGGAGACGAACCATGCTCCTTGAAGGACTACGTTTCTCGTATGAAGGAGAACCAAAAATGCATCTATTTCATCACGGGCGAATCCAAAGAACAAGTTGCCAACTCATCCTTCGTAGAACGCGTCCGTAAACGAGGTTTCGAAGTCGTCTACATGACCGAACCAATTGACGAATACTGCGTCCAACAATTAAAGGAATTCGACGGCAAACAACTCGTCTCCGTTACCAAAGAAGGTCTCGAACTCCCCGAGGACGAAGCCGAACAAAAGAAACGCGAAGAAGATAAAGCCAAGTTTGAAAACTTGTGCAAAGTCATGAAGGACATTCTCGATAAGAAAGTTGAGAAGGTTGTCGTATCCAACCGTTTAGTTAGTTCACCTTGCTGTATCGTCACTAGTCAATACGGATGGACTGCCAACATGGAACGTATCATGAAAGCGCAAGCACTTAGAGATACGTCGACCTTAGGGTACATGGCGGCTAAGAAACACCTCGAAATCAACCCAGATCATCCAGTTATCGATAACCTTAGGCAAAAAGCCGAAGCCGATAAGAACGACAAAGCCGTTAAGGACTTGGTTATGTTGTTATTCGAAACCGCCCTCCTTTGCTCCGGTTTCTCCCTAGAAGATCCTCAAACACACGCGTCGCGAATTTATCGTATGATCAAATTGGGACTCGGTATCGATGATGATGAAATTGCAGCCACCGAAACAATTGCCGAAGAAATGCCACCGCTAGAAGGGGATGAAGAAGATGCGTCTAGGATGGAAGAAGTTGATTAAATGAAAGAACAGGGCCAAAAATATTTACAAAAGATTCCATTTTTTTCTTCGTTTCGTTTAAGGTCAAATGTCAATAACAAAATTGTAACATGTACCATCTTCATTTTTTCATCTTTTTGTACTTATGTTCCTATAATATCTGGGATATAATAATTTAACAAAAGAAAATATTAATTATTCCAGTATTTGAATCTTAATAAAAAAGTTCTTTATTAAGAGTGAAAACCTTTGTGTCTTGGTATGGTATTTATTATTGAAGGGTAACAAACATGGGAAGGGTTTAACTTAAGTTATTTTTAACCCATCTAGGCCTACTTTAGTTTGAGAATAGTGTGTTCTAACCGAGGGTGTAGACGCTTTGGATCTCTGTGTACACCTGAGTTAAAAAGAGTTCAGCTTTGACAGTGCATTGAGTTCAAGACATATTGTACACCTGAGTTCTTAAGTGTCTACCCTCTCGGTTCTAACAATAGTAGAAGGTGAGGAATTAATGTAGGTCAAGGGACAAAGTAATCACACTGATGTGACTGTGAACACTTACCTGTTCAAATTTTAAACTTAGCTGGCAATACCTAGCTTTTAAAGGTGTAAGGGTTGTTTGTACTTTTTCTGCCAGTATCCGCTAATGTCCTTTGAATTCGGTTACTCGTAACCACCATCTCCAAATACCAACCAACTTACATTACACCGGAACAGTCGAAGCAAGCTCAACATGGCAACGTACCGATTTTCTGGAGCTGTTAACCAACTTCCCAGTTACCAACTGATGGTGCAGACCCAAAAAAAGACCCATTCTAGGTGGTCGCTAAAATAAAATTACACTCATACTTTCGTTCCCAATACGACCTTGTAGCGGACGTTTTCTCAAGTACAACCTTTAAGCAGATCTTTTCTTAACCTAACCACCATTATCTCTACTATCCTTCTTGTTTTAAGTATTTCCGATCCACACACAAACTTTACAACGCCGCCCAAGATCCACCTGCATTATACGCGACACCTTTGGTGACACTTAGAAAATGATTCTAAGTCCAACGTTGAAAATTTTGTATACCCAAAAAAATTTAGCAAAAAAATCGAATTCCTTTGCTCCCCCCCCCCCGGCACACCCAATATGCGGCAATTGCCAGTTGACGTTTTGAACACTTGTACAATGAATTTAGTTTTAGGTAAATACACACAAATATGAAAAACCAGAAAAAAAAACCACATTTCGGATGTTATTTAAGATATTTAATGAGATAAAGGTATATAAATTAATTTAGGGATCGATGTTGTTGCATCGAGTTACAATTCAATGATGATAAAGTTTCAGAATACAACTTGACAATGTTTTGGTGTACCTCTCCCATACATCGTTAAGACGAACCTCACTGTAATGAGGGAAACTAGATAATTGCCAATTAATGTTTAATACCCGCAATCTCAATTAATTAATTAATTTATCATTTCCTGAATCCATTATAGAAAATATCGCGATAAATTACCGAATTATAGAAAATATCGCGATAAATTACCGAATTATAGAAAAAATCGCGATAAATTACCGAATTATAGAAAAAAATCGCGATAAATTACCGAATTATAGAAAAAATCGCGATAAATTACCGAATTATAGAAAATATCGCGATAAATTACCGAATTATAGAAAATATCGCGATAAATTACCGAATTATTGAAAATATCGCGATAAATTACCGAATTATAGAAAATATCGCGATAAATTACCGAATTATAGAAAATATCGCGATAAATTACCGAATTATAGAAAATATCGCGATAAATTACCGAATTATAGAAAATATCGCGATAAATTACCCAAGCTACCTTTTAATTTCTTTCGAGGGACCATTCACTAAGCATAGAAAGAGTTTACACACTACACACTGTAACTTTGAATAAAATGCATATTTACGCGTTCTATGGACTGCCATCTATTGGTGACTTTCAAAACTAATTCCCGTTCTTAACCATAAAGCCATAAACAATCTTCGAAAGGACAAAAATAATCTTACCTAGAAAAGAAATCATTTCTAATTGGAACTTCAGCGTAAAAGTCGAGAAAGAGTTGCAGTTCGCTGTAAGTCCATCGTGCATTTCTGCATGGTTCAATCAGCTGCAATTACAACCGAAAATAGGCCTATTCAGATTCGAAAACAAAATTTGTAAGGCTACAATTATTACAAATTATACCTTTTCAACAATGTCAACAAACAGATCTTTCGCCTCTTTACTATGGTTCAATCCGTAAGCAATATTTATTATTGTTCTTGATATTGACTGTAACAAAATTTACTTTCATTTGAAATGATAATTGTATCATAACTTATCATTTTGAGGTAGGATTTCGGTATGAGTGAATAAGGTCAAAAATCATTTTAGAGCAAAATCAAGCACACCATTCGATAGAGCGTAAAATTTAGATCTAAAATAACCCCCGCTTTTTTCAAATTTCCAAAAAAAAAAACAAAAAAAAAAGTTTGCAGTATAGGTGAACAAGGTCAAAAACAGTGTGGAAAACATCAAACCTGACCTATTCGGCCTCTTAAGTGAAAATGAGCCCTAACGTTAAACATCAATATTTTGGAAAAGGTGACAATTCTTATGGGGGATAAGACTTTTTTTTTTGGTTTTTTTTATTTTGGAAATTTGAAAAAAGCAGCGGCCATTTTAGATCTAAATTTTACGCTCTATCGAATGGTGTGCTTGATTTTGCTCTAAAATGATTTTTGACCTTATTCACTCATACCGAAATTGTACCATTTTGAGCATATGTTCACCCCCTTAAAAGTAAAATAATTCAAAATCTTTTCCAAAATGCTAGCAGTGACACTGAAGAAATAACGTAAAAAGAAAAATAATGCAGCGCGCTACGCCAGTGGCGACACCTGGTGACATTTAAATATAGTATTCTGCGCCTGTCGCGAAATTTAAATATAGTATTCTGCACCTGTCGCGACATCTAGGGACATTTAAATATAGTATTCTGCGCCTGTCGCGACATCTAGTGACATTTAAATATAGTATTCTGCGCCTGTCGCGACATCTAGTGACATTTAAATATAGTATTCAGCGCCTGTCGCGACATCTAGTGACATTTAAACATAGCATTCTGCGCCTGTCGCGACATCTAGTGACATTTAAATATAGCATTCTGCGCCTGTCGCGCTATCTAGTGGAATTTAAATGTAGCACGCTGCGCCAATGGCGACATCTAGTGGGATTTAAATTTAGAACACGGCGCCTAAGGTATTTAAATGGCTGCACTATCCCAGTGACATTTAAATGTAACACACTGAGCTAGTGGCGACATCTAGTGGGATTTATTTACGTCATATTGCCGTTTTATCAGTAATCTTTCGGCTCTTTTAGAAATATTTACTTCATAAATAATAGAAAATGAATAAATAATACCTTAAAATTACTTTCCATATCAGTCATTGCTCTTTCATTAGGTCTGTTGCTACTTCTGAGCAATTTTAACACAGCCGCTTTGTGTTCTTCTAACAGATCTTTTTCCAGCAACATCTTAAGCTCTCGTAACTCCTGAAGAAATTCTCTATCAATGTCCATGGCAGTTTCTTCGTATCTACAGTCTAAAATTTGCCAACATTAACTCTCTCGGTTCAAATATTAACCTTTGAACTGATCTACTAACCGGGAGTATGACAAGACCATTTAGACATCATTTCATTAGCGCAATGCAAAAAGTCATCAAATGTTAAATACTGAAGTTTGCGTTTGCTCGTTTCAAATCTGTTGTTTGTCATGTAAGCAATGGCGGCGTATTTTCTAGAAGAATTTTTTTAATTAACTCTAATTAAATTAGAGTCTATTATTATAAGATTCTAATAATGTTAATTAAAAAGTTACCTAGCTAAAGCTTCGGGAAGCAAAAGACTGCTTTGAATGTTAGCGACTAGGGGTTTTGATTGGTCCTCTACAACTTTGTAGACCCGTTTTACATTATCAAACTGAAATATTTTTGAATTTCAGTGAATAAGGGTCTTTTAGAAAATTGTGAAATCTTTTAGAAAATTGAGAAATATTTTAGAAAATTGTGAAATATTTTTATATAATTGTGAAATCTTTCAGAAAATTGCGAAATATTTTAGAAAATTGTGAAATATTTAAGAAATTTGTGAAATATTTCAGAAAATTGTGAAATATTTCAGAAAATTGTGAAATATTTTAGAAAATTGTGAAATTTTTCGGAAAATAGTGAAATATTTTAGAAAATTGTGAATTATTTTAGAAAATTGTGAATTATTTTAGAAAATTGTGAAATTTTTCAGAAAATAGTGAAATATTTTAGAAAATAGTGAAATATTTTAGAAAATTGTGAAATATTTTAGAAAATTGTGAAATATTTTAGAAAATTGTGAAATATTTTAGAAAATTGTGAAATATTTTAGAAAATTGTGAAATATTTTAGAAAATTGTGAAATATTTAAGAAAATTGTGAAATATTTTAGAAAATGGTGAAATATTTTAGAAAATGGTGAAATATTTTAGAAAATGGTGAAATATTTTAGAAAATGGTGAAATATTTTAGAAAATTGTAAAATCTTTTAGAAAATTGTCAAATCTTTCAGAAAATTGTAAAATCTTTTAGAAAATTGTAAAACTTTTAGAAAATTGTAAAATCTTTTAGAAAATTATGAAATCTTTTAGAAAATTGTGAAATCTTTTAGAAAATTGTGAAATCTTTTAGAAAATTGTGAAATATTTTAGAAAAATGGTGAAATATTTTAGAAAAATGGTGAAATATTTTAGAAAATTGAGAAATATTTTAGAAAATAGTGAAATATTTTAGAAAATAGCAAAATATTTTAGAAAATAGCAAAATATTTTAGAAAATAGTGAAATATTTTAGAAAATAGCGAAATATTTTAGAAAATAGCGAAATATTTTAGAAAATTGTGAAACATTTTAGAGAATAGCGAAATATTTTAGAAAATAGTGAAATATTTTAGAAAATAGTGAAATATTTTAGAAAATTGAGAAATATTTTAGAAAATAGCGAAATATTTTAGAAAATAGTGAAATATTTTAGAAAATAGTGAAATATTTTAGAAAATAGTGAAATATTTTAGAAAATTGAGAAATATTTTAGAAAATAGCGAAATATTTTAGAAAATAGTGAAATATTTTAGAAAATTGAGAAATATTTTAGAAAATAGCGAAATATTTTAGAAAATAGTGAAATATTTTAGAAAATAGCGAAATATTTTAGAAAATTGTGAAATATTTTAGAAAATTGTGAAACATTTTAGAAAATTATGAAATCTCTTAGAAAATTATGAAATATTTTAAAAATCAGCTAATCTCTGATAATGACAAAATCAAGTTAGTTTTTTGGGAATGTCAGACAAAAATGTCAACAAAACTAGCCACAACTTACTTGTCTCCGACAACTCCTTATATTGACTCCAGTTTTTTCACTGACTTCATCCAAATCTTTTCTATTTCGAGATGATAATTTCTTCCCCAAGAACTCCCTGACAACAAGACTGTCAAATTCGTAATACCTATGAAAAAGAGTCGACTCTTCCGTTTAGCTGCCATTATTGATTACCAAACAAAAGAAGTATCTAACTAACTTTTTAATCAACATCTCTTGAGATGCGGGTGATAATTGGAAAGCCCATTGTCCAGCAAGTTGCGGAGGATTCTGTAAATGACGTTCCAGCATCTGAAAAGTTCGGTAGTGATCCAGGATGTCACTGACGAGTAGATCGATGGGAGTAACCAGGCTCTGATTTCCAACGTACAATGTGGAATGCGTTAATAGTTGTTCTTCTTGGTGCATTTTCTTCCCTGCTTCGAGGGCTACACTCAAATAAATAATTAAACTCTAATATATTAACGATTTCACTAAAAACGTTTAATGAACGTACCTGTGTATCCATCCAACCAAAGTTGATAAACATCAATATCAATAATTGTGTTATTTCCAACGAATACATCAACTTCGGCAAACATTTTTTCACTCATGATTTAAATTGATAATAAATAAATGCCGTATTTAGTAAAAATTAAGAGTTTTATTGAAATTTTATAGCCATATTTATTTCGCTAATGAAAAACAAAACCGACGAAATAGCAGACAACCATTTTCCAGTCAGGAACAGAGTCCACTCGATCACGCGCTCCACTACGCAAGTGTCCTGTGCTTATTTCCGGCACTGTAATCTGAAGTAACCAATTAAAATCAGTGCCGGAAATATGAAAATTTTCTTATAGGACATGTGTCCAGTGACCAGTCTGGGAAATAGCACACTTCCTCTGGTCCAAAACCAGTTTATTAATTGCTTGGACTAGTTTTTTAATCCCAGAAGTGGGGGTTACTGGTCCTCGGGACCAGTTTATTAATTGTAAATCTATAGGAGAACAAAGGCTGGAACCGCTCCGGAGACCAGTTTTTTATTTCAGACACTCAGGGGTTACTGGTCCAAAGGACTAGTTTAAAAAATATCCTTATTTCCCAAACCCCCTGTTTGACTGGAAAATTTATAGGGCATTGTGACTGAAGTGTGCAAATAAAATAGTGTCGCTTGTCCATTGTCAAGCTATCGAAACTTGGCAAATTGTATTGGTCAAACCATAGAGATACAAGAGGAACAGTTGAGAGTCATTTTTGTGACGGTTTTAAGGCATTCGCCCCTTCGCATGTGTGATGGGGTGAAAGACTGGTGGCGCCCCCCCTAGCGACGAGCGAAGGAGTTATTGAGCTTAGAGTAGTGGCACTCTATGTTAACTCCCTATAGGGCATAATAAGTCAAACCCTCGAAAATGCCATTACTCCATTTTATACGGAAAAAAAATTTCCGCGATTCGCGAAGACGAGCTAAGAGCGGAAAAACGTATTTTATAAATTTTACACCTGTAAAATCTTTTAAAAAACACTTGGAACTTGTATTTCTACTTACTTTCGAGGAAATACCACCGTTTTCTGAAGGTAAGAGTCGTTTTTTATACATTTATTAGTAATAAAAACATTTAAGGCGAGCTAAGCCTTGGTTCCGTATAAAATGGAGTAATGACATCTCCGAGGGTTTGACTTATTATGCCCTATAGGGAGTTAACATAGAGTGCCACTACTCTAAGCTCAATAACTCCTTCGCTCGTCGCCAGGGGGGCGCCACTAGTCTTTCACCCCATCACACATGCGAAGGAGGAGAAGCGAAAAATCCCTCACAAAAACGTCCAAGGACCGCTTTCCCCAATAGTTTGTCTAGGCTTTAATAGTGTTATAATGTCTATGGGTCAAACTGTCCAGTGACCCCCTTAGTTTTTAAAAATTTATGGGACAATTTAAAATTTTATTGTACAATGTCCATTGTCCTGTGCTTATTTCCGCCCCTGATTAAAATTCAACTATCCTTTTCCAAATCAGAAAATCTTCGTGTAAATTCAAATAGAAACTTTGATCATGGGTGGAATTTAAGATTTAGTTTTAACTAAATTATAGTAATTTATTTACTTTACTTGGCTTGGCCTACGAATATTTAATGAATTAATATTTAAAGACTGCAAATATCAATAACTGAAATAGACCTATATTTGAAGACGAGTAATTGAACATAACCACACTAATAAAATTTCCAAAAAGCCTTTGCTTTTTAATAATTGCCAGTAACATTACATAGTCTTTTGCATAGTGAAAAACAAATGACTAAACTTTGGGATAAAAAAATAAAATGAAACGAGTATTCTAAAATTTGTTTCAAATACTCCTAGTTCGTAAACATACTTCATTTTACAAATATCACATACTTAGTGCCCACATAATTTCACTAAATTACATTAGGTACCGTTAATCGATCAAACCTCTCACGCAATTTCGATCGCATAATCGAAATGTTCAATTTAAATTTGTCCTCTGTCTCGTCTAGATGGTAGGTGCGTGAAAACCTTGAGTACACTCCATCTAGCCACCGTTTGAATGCTTCGTCGCTTAACCTCACTACTAGTGAAAAATAAGTGCTATATAAAGCCCTGATAGTGTTGGAACTCGGGCCTTTTAGACCCGGTACGAAACTATCAAACACAAACAGTCCGTTCTTGCTTAAGACTAATTGTTCAATATCCTCATTTGAAAGCCTACGAGCGAAGTACACTACCGTGTTGAAATCTCGACACCAATCCGACGATAAAATTGGTTTATTAAAATTCCTGGCAAACGCGACTAATAATGCAAGTAGTTTCTTGTAGTTAGACGTAACACTTGATCTCAACGTTTCCGGGGCTTCGTTCCAAACGAATTTAAAAAGCGGGTGATTCCAATTCTTAGCGGCCGAAACCAAGATTTGCAAATATCTGTTTTTACCCGTTAATGGCAATAACGATTTAGCCAAAGCTGGCCAATCCAACAACGAATAAAAAATTCTAGTCGCGTGAACTCCGCTAACGTAACAACCCAATTCGTTATCGTCATTCATGCGCTTCAGAAGGAAATGAACATTGAAAATGTTAACTTCGCTCACATCCAATTCGGACAAATCCGTAAGATTGTCAAACTTCTCTTCATTCGGTAAGATACTCCATAAGAAATGCAAGGCTTCTTCGTATCGATTCTGAAACGCATAGGCCAGGGCCAAAGCCAAGTACGAACTATATCCCTCATGGTTAGTTTGACTCAAAGCGTTTGATAAACCGTGTGACCAAAATATAACCAACGGAGTTTCCCTTTCTCGGATACCAACCAAATCGTCGCGCCATGTTGGACACAAATTCGGCCATAAAGAAGCAATATCCGACAGCAAACAATAATGGCAAGCTATTTTGAAGCGTTGAATATCGTCCATACGTTCGTCGTGAATCATTTTGCAAACCATACTTTTCATGTCCACAGTACCATGGACGGTGAAGCGCAAATTACCAAGAGATTCGTACAAGTACTCCAGAGAAATACCGGCGTTTAACGAAAACAAGTGAATCTTTTTAATGTAGTAATAAATTTTGGATCCCAGTACTTTGATGACATCGCAAAGTTCTTGGCGTAGTGACGCTTCCATAAAAAGGGAATTTGTCTTTAGTCGCGTATCATCGCGGAGTTTCTCCCATGAAGGAGGCTGGTAAGGCGTGAAGGCTTTAAGTTTAATCAACGTATCTTCCGTAAACCATAAGGAAGTCGCTATATTTCGCATGCAAATCAAAGCTAATGAAGGTACTGGCAAAGATAAATCAACATTGGGGCCTCCTGAGCAGCAACCGGCCATGTCACTATTGAATGCCAAGAGAAGAAACTATGGTAAGCTAAATGACAGGTTTACCGTTAAATTGAGCATGGACGCTACTTCGAAAACGTAAAATTCAAAAAGTTGGCCTATTCTAGGTCTAGAAGAGGAATTGAACTTATAACAGAAATTAATTCACATACCAAATTTGAACGTCAAATCAAACTTAGCTTCACTTTCCTCGTTGAAACGTCGCTTTCGAATAACTTAAATTGTTAATAGAGTGACCGAAAATGGCACCTACTGAACTTGGACTGATCAACACTAAGTGAAAATAACAGTCACAGCAGGTGTAGAACAAGCAGAGAAGAGTTAATCACTGACGAACTTCACAAAACGGTAATTGTCATACCCCTCCCCACGAAAGATAAGAAAAAAAAATAAATTGGCCAAATTAATGACTTTAATTTGCGTAAAAAACGTGGGACCCGTTGTTTGGTTACAAAGTATAAAAAAAACCTTATCGAGACTAACATTTGTGCAAAGTTCAAATATAATGGGACAATATTCCATTTTTTAGGAAATGGAACATCATTTGCGGGAAAATTTGGACAATATTTGCGTAAAAAACTGAACTTATATATTGAGTTAGTTTTTACCTCTCCGAGTGACGTATGTCACGGAGAGGTTCTAATTTCGACGTGTCTGTGTGTGTGTCTGTCTGTCTGTCTGTCTGTTGTTATTGACTTACACCCCAGGGGACCGTGTTCGCAGTTTCCGAATTGAAGCAAATGTGTTCGCTATTTCCGGACCGTATTCACAGTTCCCGGAAATTTCAAAACTTGAATCTATCCACAAATCAACTGGCCACTATTACTTCATCTGACTAGTCAATTGTCTATTCTACATGAATACCAATCTGTACTTATTGGCTTCAAACACCACCATTTTGTGGTCTTTGTCCATTCCACATAGACACAAGTCTGCACTTACTGGCTTCTATCACCATCATTTTCCGGTCTTTGTTTTTGTACATCCCACATGGACACCAGTTTGTACACCTGGCATCTAACACCACCATCTTCTGGTCTTTGTTTTTGTCCATCCCACATGGACACCAGTCTGTACACCTGGCTTCTAACACCACCATCTTCTGGTCTTTGTTTTTGTCCATCCCACATGGAGACCAGTCTGTACACCTGGCTTCTAACACCACCATCTTCTGGTCTTTGTTTTTTGTCCATCCCACATGGACACCAGTCTGTACACCTGGCTTCTACTCCTTAAGGTTAAGACATACGCGGCGATCGGCCAGGGTTACGAGAAACGTCCGGCCTCCCAATGGTGGGGCTTCCACCAAAGGTTCACGCAATTGCGCTGTTCTTATCCATAGCTGCGATTCGACACCCTTATATACTACCTATTTGATGATGGCGAAGCAACCGGCGTATGCTTCATTTCAAACGCCAATATTAGTCAAGTCTCTCAAGAATGTTTAATTGTTCTTTTTCAAAACGATGTAACGTTCAATAAGGCGAATAACTAACGAAGAAAATATTAAATATTAATTATATTTATTTTAATATTTAAGATAATCTTTTTTCTCAATTCAAAATTAATACGGAAAGAGTTAAAAGCAGTCTATGTTTTTGTCTGTATGTGTCCGTCCGTTGTTACAGTAGTGCGCTGCGTTAGAAGTTCGTTTTGTTTTGATGTGTAAAGAAACCATAATATTCCCTTTATCCTTAATATAAAGTGAATATGTGGAAATATTTTTCGTAATTATGATGCATTTAGTACTTTTGTAGCTTTAAAGCTCTATTTCATTTTGATATTCCAAAGATTTTTTTTAATATTATTATTTAAAATGGATGTTTATATATTACTTAAGCTATACTACATCTGTTTATAGCATAATCCTTTCTAAAATCACAGTGAATACAAGCACAATCCTGCTATGTTGGTCAAATGACCTCTTATTTGTCAATAGGCCTAGTGAACCAAAAAGTAAACGTTTGGGTTTGGTTTTCGTTTCTGTATGCAGAGACATTAACGGTTCAGAGTGAGCCGAAAGTTAAATACACTTTTATATAATTAGGCTTAAATTTTATTATCATGGTGGAAATCTGGGCCGCGTTCAGCAGAGCCCAGCGTTGCTGAACGCGGCCCAGGGATTTTGTTTTTGAATTTTGACGTTACGGTGCTTAGCGCTGAGCTAGCGCGGTCCTCAAAGAAAATAGTCGGCTTTTTGGATAACGTGACGTAAAACGCGTAGTTCTCAGCTTGGCGAAAAAACTATGGAGGAATTAATACAAATACCTCTATCGGACTATAGCTATTTAATTGGCGTGAAACCAGTTGATCACGCGAGAATTTTAAGAGATATGTTAGTTTCTAATTTTAATTATAAAAGTTGTTATCTATCTCTATAAATATGTTATCCTACAATTTTTGTTAAGCCTTGGTACCTTGCACGCTTTATTAGGCTAGCGTCATTTATAAAACGCCGATGACCCGTTTTTCCCCCATCGGATGATTTTAATGTGTACAAGTATATCATTATTGGATGTAAAATGTCGTCTGATTTACAGTAAATTTGCTATGCTTTGTATACTGCTTTAATATTTCATAAATTTTAACTTAAGAAACATTTCCATATCTGGGTAAATAAGTTTGTAAGTAGTCGTCTTGACTCGGAGAGGTAATATTTTGGTTTTCCCAACTTGTTTATTGCTCAAAAGATTATTCAAACAATCGAACTAGATTTCGCATTCGAATAAAATTAAAGTCCGTGTATGTAATGTTTGGACATTAAAATTGTACCCGGTCTATTAACTCGACATCAACTTTCTTATTGCGACAAAAATATATTCAATATAATTGAATAAATCATGCGTCCATTTTTGAGACGCCTGTAATTTTCGGTTGTAATAAAACAATTCTAACACAGCGAATTTTATTCTAGGATTTTATTTCGTATTTTTTTTTAAATATAAACACTACAAAGTTCAATATTATTCAAAATACATCACACGTGGAAACTGAACATTTTTTTCTCAACGGACATTTGTATTTTAAATGAAAAAAGAATAATAATAATTAAGAAACTTACATAAATGTTTTCTTAGAAATATGAATAACGAAACAAAAAGGAAAAATGAGTTGCCTTAAGCACAACATTATATACTCTAAAATGTTAAGGCTTTAATGAACAACAATTTATAGGCCTAGTATATATTTTTCTTTTGAAGTACAGAAAATTTAGGAAACTTAGTAATTTCTTTCTTGAAACTTGAAATAACAAAAAAAAAGGGTAAAAATGAAACATCACTTGTCTTTAGAACAACATTATATACCCTTAAATGTTAAGGCACGTACAACAATTTATAGCATATATTTTTCTATGAAAGTACAGAAAATTTAGGAAACTTATAGTAATTTCTTTCTTGAAACTTGAAATAACCACAAAGAAAGAAAAAATGAAACATAACTATAACTTGCCTTTAGAACAACATTATATACCCTTAAATGTTAAGGATCATACAACAATTTATAGTATATATTTTTCTTTGAAAGTACAGAAAATTTAGGAAACTAAGTAATATCTTTTTTGAAACTTGAAATAACTACAAAGAAAGTAAAAATGAAACATCAGTTGCCTTTAGAACAACTTTACATAACCTTAAATGTTAAGGATCATACAACTATTTATATAGTATATATTTTACAGTACAAAAAATTTAGGAAACTTAGTGTCGGCAAGGGTTTCAGTTTATCGCAATGAAATCAAGGACTGTTAGAAGATTTCAGTTTTTTTGAACAATTTCCACCAGGTGTCAGCAAATCGCTCTCTGTTTTCGAACCATCCGCAAGCATTTCTTTCAAAATATCGCGTAATATTTGTCTTCCCTGAAGCTTCCAAAATTTATTTCCTCCAGACCAATAAAACTCGAATCGATAATCATCTTCGTCAGGAACAATCGAATCACATCTTTTTAGTAACATCAGAGAGAATTCTTCTGACATCTCGAACTCGAAAACTTTCAAATATGATTTGAGTAAATCCAGACAAACTACATCGTTTTTACACGTAATATATCTATGAATAAAATTTACAATAATAGTAACACCATTATCGCTCAAAATTAGAACCTTTTTGTCATTTCTCGAAGTACGCTTAAATTCAGAAAGGATTTCGCGAAAAATATCAAAGTCCAATTTTGAATGAGACGTACTGAAGGACGGGTTTGAACGCGACAATCGTGATAGCAGAGTTCCTACATAATCGGGCCGTGAGAATAATTCTTCTTTAATCACGCGTGAAGCACGACTCCAGATAATCGTGAATATTAGTTTTGATTTCATACCAAAAAGGTTCGATACTATGAAATTTAATACGTTAAAGTAACCACGAATGTCTGCCATATTCAGTAGTGGTTGAAAAAATTGCGGATGTAATGAAATCGGGTAGCTAAGAAAACAGCTCATAATCATTTTAGGGAACTGCGAAGTAACGTTTCGTGATTGTTCTGGGTTGAGTTTAGACAACAGGAATGGAAATAGTCCAATATTTTCATGGAACAAGGAGTTATGGATTTTATCTATTATCGTGTTTAAAGACTGGTCTCTCTCCGGCGGTGTCAATTTTTCCCAAAAGTAAGTCATAGCTACTTGGCCTATTCCATTATCTTCGCAGGCGTACATAAAAGCGAGATGAAATGGTGACGCGTTAATCGGCTTTGGTTCGAATGGTTGACTATCTATCGATTTTCTAAACGGTGGGTTTGCTAAAATTGGGGTTGTTGGTGTACTCTTTTGTAAGGATGATACGTAATACCTTACGAGGTGTAGTTTGCCTTCTAAGGAATGGGTCCATAGGGAGACTATAGGAGTTTCGTATTTCACTATATTTTCCAAGCTAATCCAAGTGGAATATGGTTGGTGACGTTTAACTTCCTCCCAAAGACCAGGCATACGTTCTTCTAGGCAATAATGACAGGCTTGTCTGTAACGTTGATACAAGTCAACACGTTCATCTTGAATCAGTAAGTCCATCGTTTTCTTTTGGTCTACAGTACCGTGGATGGTAAACTTTAATTTGTCCAAATAGTAGTTAATCATGATAAAGGAGAGGTTGAAAGGCAATGGGATACGGAAGACAGGTC
This sequence comes from Phalangium opilio, assembly GCF_054372755.1. Taxonomy (NCBI): domain Eukaryota; kingdom Metazoa; phylum Arthropoda; class Arachnida; order Opiliones; family Phalangiidae; genus Phalangium; species Phalangium opilio. Next base: position 2,652,559 of record NW_028324166.1, on the reverse strand, counting down.
GTTGGTGATTGCACCATTCATATATTTCGTTTCCTAGTTCCTTAAGAATTTCGTTCAACTCTTCATTAAGAAAGTTTGGTAAATTTAAATCACTTGTTGATTGAAGAACTTGGCGTTCTGCAGATTCCCAGTATGTCCATGTGTACTTGCGAAAGTGATCTTGAGGGTCCCAGAATTTTCCCATGGCAATGGGTTTTACACAGTGATCTTTGATTTCCGTAATAATTCTTGGAGATTGCCAAAGCACTGTTCCAATTTTCAAGAGCGACATTGTTCTTAAAGATGGAATTGGTAATTTTAGGTCAAGTTCTGATGACGTCGTTTCATCCATTTTTGGGCGCAGAGACCGCGAAACCCTCAGCGATGAAAAACCTATAAAATAATAGTTGTGTTTAAAACACTTTTAGTACAATTTCACCCGGGGATGTGAGACGGTCATTAGCCAAGCAGACTTAGAAATAGCACACGTCCACTGGTCCAAAACCAGTTTATTAATTGCTTGGACTAGTTTTTTAATTCAAAAAGTGGGGGTTACTGGTCCTCGGGACCAGTTTATTAATTGCAAATCTATAGGAGAACAAAGGCTGGGACCACTCCGGAGACCAGTTTATTATTTAGGACACTAGGGGGTCACTGGTCCCAAGGACTAGTTTAAAAATTATCCTTATTTCTAAGTCTGTAGCCAAGGCGAAAATAGCGAGGTCACGTGAGGATCTCTCCGGAAAATCCTGAGTGGTGGGTATGAAATTTCGCCCATGCGCAGAGAGAAGGAATACGAAAGAGGCTGGGGGTGGAAATCATATTCATTCTCTTTCTGCTGAACGGGCTTCTAAGCGAAATGATATACTTAAGATGTTATCGGTAAATATAAAATCAAGTAGGCCTAAAACAACCTAGATATCGGGGAGAAACGCCTCACACTAGATATAGCTAAACCATGTCTAAACATGAAGCTGCGCAACATTGGCTTAAAATATGCCGAGGCTTATAATTATATTAGAGTATAACTGTAAAATAACAGCAATTAAATTACATCACATACCAAAATTTACACGCCAATCCAAAACCTTAAACTTCACACACTGAAACTTCGCTTTCAAATACCTTACTCGATACTGAGAGTCTGTGACCGACGTAGAAGACTGAACAGCAGTCACATCGGGTATAGAAGACCGAGCAGAAAAAATTGGAACCAATTGACGAACGTCATGAAGCGGTAGTAATGCTCACAAAACGCTTAAATTATTTCACTTAACATCCACTAGGGGTTTTATATTACATATTATTATTAATTATATCTGCGTAGCTGTGTATGTTTTAATTTTTATTTAAATTGCAGAACGCTCCGAGGGGAACGAGCTTCGTTTTTTTTTTTTTTTTTTTTTCCACCTACAACACTAGTGCTTAGCCGTTAGGCTTTGAGCACCAGGAAGAATTGAGCGGGAGACCCTACGCGGCCCAGCACTGACGGGGGCCGCTAGGTCGTATGTGTAGAAGCAGGGAAGGAAATGAGGTTTACTTGGGAGGTGACGGAAGGTGGAATTGGGGTAAGTCACCTCCGGCGGACACGGGACAGTCGGCACCTATAGGGCAGGATCGCCGACATGTGTCGTATTCCCTCAAACTTTGCCGCCCAGAAGCTTGGCTTACAGGAGTGCGCCACACTCCCGGCAACGAGCTTCGTTTATGTATAGCTCAGCTCATAATCGTGCGGTGACGTTTGTGCATGCCAGTATTTGTATCTGCCCCTCTACCCCGGAAGATAAGGGAAAAATTCAGAAAATAGTGACCTATGACCTAATTCGAATAGGCCAAAGTTAATCCGTTTGTAGACGGTTGGAAATTGCTACATCAATTGCTGCGTCCATTGGAGTGACGTTTTAACAAATCATATATTGCATTGTTCCTTTATTACAAATCCCTTTAATCAATATAATCTTAATCGAATAAAATTAATACTTCTTTTTTCGTTTAATAATGAAAGAACATTATGCATTAAACAATACTTTATGTCTTTCTTCGTTTTTTATTAAAAATTAATAATAATTAACACACATTAATTACAGGTTTAAAATACATTAAAGGGAATATTTACAAAACTGTAACAAGTACAGTACATTTACATGATGAGTTACAATATCATATCCACGTTCGGAAAGAACTCTCTTGTGTTGTGATTATTCAAGAGTTAAAAAATTAACTTAATTTGAGACGTTTATTTGTATCCGGAAAAAGTTCATGTACAACATTCAAAAACAAATCCTTCACATATTCAATCCACGCTCCACGTAAATTCGATTGAACCAGAAGCGAATCTAACTTGTCGATTAATTTGGAACCCATTTCATTTGACGACAAAACAGCTTCAAAATAATACTTTAAACACCCAATTGCCGCCGCCGGTTCTCGTGATCTTTCAGTCACTAATTTCCGAATAATTATTTCGCAGATTCGGAACCCACTTTCGCCAAAAACCAAGGCTTCTCGATCACTATTCGTAAGAAGTTTCGTATCTTCGAGAATGTGTAAGAAATGAAATACGCGGTTCGGAAATCTAACGCTTAAAAGACAAGCTAACAAGTTTCCAAACTTATCAGGTTGTCTTAATATTTCGTTTTTTAGATCTTCCGGGCCTTGGTCCCAATAAAATTTCACTAAGCAACACGAGTTTTTTGAATGAGATTCAGCATCAGCTTCTCCGTCTATTAGTAACTTAAAATAACTAGAGACGTTTAAAAACTCGTAAAACCGCTGCAAGACAGTCGGGTAGTCTTTGAAAATGGACAATATACAATGGCAATTATCGCTTTTTAATAAATCAACTAATTGCTGGCGATTGGTCATTTGGCCGATCATAAATCGAACGATGCTGTTACCGATTGGTTTGTTTTTGGGATATTTGGCACTGGTTATAAATATATTCAAATATTCTTCTTTCTTTTCTTGCGATATTTTTTCCCAAATATATCGCATTGAATTTTCAAAATTGCAGATCCAAGCGTTTAAAATTGCCTTTTCTAAAATATCTAGGATAATATTATCAAAAGTGTAAATGGAATTTAAAAACTTCTAAGTTGTCTTTTTCAACATGAATAATCAGCAATAAAGGGTGTTCCAAAAAGGACAGTAGGACCAAGTGCGGTGGGCTATTTTTAGTTGAATCATAAGATATGTTGGCCATAAGTTTGTCACTGGTAACTTATAAACTGGAGCTTGTCATGAAGTGAATGAGGTAGGTCATAGATTCGACTATTCGAGGTAAAGCGATGCCTGGTGAGGCGCTGTCAAAGGCTTAGTACAGACTAAATAGGAAGACATGACCCCGTCCGCGACTATCGGCCGGGTCTCTGCTGCCCCTTTCCTTTGGGTTGACCCCGTTTATATCATTGACGGTTAAGGTCACGTGTGACATTTAGAGGCGTCCTATCGTGGCACCCTCTGGTAGTTATACACGGTTCATACAACTTTTGGAAAACAAATTTCCCTGAGATTTCCATGAGGTTTTTTCCCCATATACTTCCCTGAGTTTTCCAGGTTTTTCCCCATATACTTCCCTGAGTTTTCCAGGTTTTTCCCGTGGAGTATCCTATGGAGCAAATGTTAACGAAGGGGCGGGGGGAAATATGACTATTACATAATCAAAGGACATCCCCCTATCTCTAGTAGAACCCGAGTTACGAGCCTCCAAAGTTTAGTGTAATGTTAATCCTATGGAGGGAATGTTCAAGAAACATTTTGCTTAATTAATCGGCCCCTGTTTGACGCAAATTTCCCTGAATTTTACTAAAAATTCGAAATTTCCCTGAGGTTTTTGTCAACTACTTATTTCCCTGACTTTTCCAGGTTTGTATGACACACTCCTATCATAACTCTTTTAGGGTGGACCTTATGGCATAATGACATAAATCATCCTTGTTTCAAAAACGTCCCTAAAACCCACTGCACTTCAGTCCTCCTACCACCCTGTATAGATCCCATCCCTAATAACTGCTGATCATATTTCACGATGATATTGACTACAACACGTTACGTAAAAAAAATGCAGTAATAACCTTCATCATGTATGTTCAAATTCGAAGGATATCCAGCCATGAACTGATTCCAATAACTAGTTAAGGCAGTTCTAGGAATATTTCCTGTCCCGGCTTCGTAATATAGCCTCGGTATATCATCAGTTAGACAATACTGACAAGCCATTTCGTATCGCTTTAAAACGGGCAATCGTTCATCTCGGACCATCATCGCGATCATGGCCTTTTTGTTAATCGAACCGTGAATTGTAAATTTTATTTGTAAAAGATATTCTTTCAAATACAGTTTCGGGATATTAAACAATCCTTCTTCGTCTTCGCTATGAAAATAATACCACGTTCGAATTTTCATTCCGATACGTTTACAGACTGATTCTAATTTTGATTTCAGACTACAGGGTAAATTCAAAAGGTTGATTTTCTTTTGTATTATTTCACTTTCGACCACACTCCATTGCGCATTAAAATGCTCTCTATTTTCAGTCTGGATTTGCGCAATTTGACTTATGACGTCAGGACTAAGCCATAATAAGGAAATTGAGGCGTTTTGTAAGCACGTTTGGAGAAACGATGGAAAAGGCAATGTCAAGTCAATTATCGGTGATTCCATTTTTATCACTCAAATTAATTTAATTTAATTAGGTTCTGTAAATAAAGATATGGTTATTTTTGAAGATTAATTTTAATTTAATTGTGGCTTTTTTATCAGTATAATATTTCTTCCTTAGTAGTGATGTGATGCTCTCATAAGTTCTACCAAAAGTACGAGTAACGAGAGGAAAAGTATGAAAATGGCCAAAAGTCGAGAGTTATCAGAGTTTCGCCGTAGTTGACCGTTTTATTGGCGTAGCTATACTGGGCCTGTTCACTCCCTTAAAATAGGTCTTGTGTTAATTCGCGGTTACGCGGTTATCGTCGTCTGCTATTGTGTATGCTAGAACTTCCTCGATTTGTGTTTGTAGTCAGGACAGAGTAGCTGGTAATGTTTTAAAAGGTATTTGAAGGTATAATATGGATTTAAGTAAGGTTATCGAAGCAATAGAAGAGCGCGTAAAACTAGACACGTTTAAAATAAATCTCGGTATTTTAGCTATAGCGCGAGCAGCTTGCGTCGTGATGCGCGTGATCGAGAGGGCTATGGTTAAACCAAGGAGCATAAATGTCTGAGCTACTTTCAGTCGCGAGTTTGCAAGTCCATCAGTCACTATTAAACTAAATAGTTAATGGCGAAACTTTGATGTCCGCGTTTTTTAACGCAGGCTCTATGGCCATTGTCATACTTTCACATTTGGTTCTACATAAGTTTATAAGATATGTTCCGTGGGTATGACACTACCTATACTTCGTAATACTAGAGACTTACGAGAAGGGCAAGCGAGAATTGACTACACGCGGTTTTGAAGTCCATCTTCCTATTTAGTCTGTACTAAGCCTTTGAGGCTTTGACAGCGCCTCTCACCAGGCGTCGCTTTATGAGAATCTATGACCTACCCTAGGTCACCTACGTCACTTCATGATAAGCTCTGACTCTCAGTAACCAGTGACAAACTTATAGTGAACATATCTTACGAACTTGTGCTTCTACCATACTAGTCAGCAGCCTCACACGCTAATATGCAATGTATTCAACTATTCAATACCCTTTATCTGTTTAAAACCATTACAGCTAATGAATCACTTTTTAGAGAAAATATTATACACTTTACATCCCATACAAAATATAAGCTTCTGATGTTCTGAACTTCTGATACAACTTACCATAGTTTATCGTACACCATTTTTCGCGTTGAATACATTGGTTTAAAACATTTCTTACACATTCTAATGCTAAAAACTTAAAAATTATAAAGACATCACGCTATGACTGATAAAACAACTCTCAAGCTGATACTGATTGTCATGTATTTCAAAACAACGGCTATAATTTTAATTAATAAGATTAGGTTAAATATCTCGAAAAGCGAATTCTACAGTAAATCGTAACATGGGGGAAATGAAACATTCTAAGTGTCCCATAGAAAAAGCATGGTGTTTTTGGTGTTTTCACGTCAATATTGTTAAGATTGGACTCTACTAACCTATTATATCTTGTAAATTATTGTTCTTGGCCAATTAGTATTTTAAGACTGTTTTTAATTAGTTTAATGTCAATTTATAAAAACATTTATTGAATGCAAAATCATCACGAATCTGAATCAGTCAAGTTTTCGTACTAATTCTAGCGTCGTCTGCTCGCATACCCGAATCAGGGATTTTACCGCGACATAGCCCATTCGATCGCGCGCTCTCAGACCCAAGCTGCTCCCACTATTTTTTATTATAATTTTCAAATTTTTGTAATCAAAATAAAAATGTTTCAATTCAAAAATTAATGAATGATTTATAAAATATCATCTCTTTAAGATACATTGTGCAATTTTATACATAAAAGAAATCATATATTATAATGACAATCAGCGTAGAACCAACTTGGAAAAACACATGATCACACGACTTTCAAATTCAAAATTGTCACTTTTGCCTTCGATAATTAATTTGCACCTTTCTTGCAATACTCTTTGTCTCCCATGACTACTTGTCATTTTTCTTGGAATCTTCTTTCTTTTCTGTGCTTTTATCTTTCGAAAATCTACCTTGTCTACTGGGTGCAGCGTAGAAGAATACCGGTTTCTCTGGTTCCACAGACTCTTCTTCGACGCTTACCAGTCTTTCGGCTTCGACTGTTTCCGTTACTTCGGGTTCATTAGCTATTTCTTCGATTTGGGCTTCGTTTTCATTAGCGAAAGACTCGTCATTCGCAGGGTCCGACATTTCAACGTGTTTACCTCAAGTCTTATAGAGATATAACGCAGGTGCACTGTAATATATGTAAACTAAAACGATGTAGTTGTGGTCGCTCTAAATTTTATATACAGTCATACGCCGTACAGGTTTAATTGTGACAATGCGCTTTTTATCTCGTTATCTGTCATTGCAAAGCTTGATGTAACTATTATTTAAGTTTATCTAATCTTCGTAAGTGTCGTGGATATGTGCAACTATAACCATATAACGTATAAGTATGGGTCTGTCGTAGGGAGTATCGGTATTGTGTGATACTGCTGCCCTATTTTTATTCTAAGCTAGAGACAGTGCGAGTTGGCTAGCCTACCGCGTGTAGTGAACTAAGGCTCCGTCTGGCGTGCTTCTTGGCGCGAGGGAGAATACCCCAATGGCGGCAATGGCGGGTATATAATTGCCGAAATGGTCTGTAGAGCCATGACGTAGTGATATTTCCATGCTTTTTGAAGTTGAGATGCCGAACCTGCTAGATATAACAGACAGTAGGCGATGGTTTCTGTTTCCAGCAAATGCCACCAGGAGTTCTATTAATTTAACCTAAACTTATGAAGAGCACCATAGGCTTATAATCTAATTCATAAGTTTATAAGCAAAAATAAGCAATGATTGTTTGCTGCATTGTAATGTTAATACTTATTGTCACAGGCTTACGCTATAACAATTGTAAAGCGAAAACAGATTGACGATAGCGATAATAGTTTGTTGAGGAGCGACGGCGTTACTTATGGAATTCGCCAAAACAAGGCCATTTCACTGTTGGTAATGAATTTCTATCAGTTCCATTTTCGGCAGAAGACACCTATAGATGAGATTATACAATCATCATCGAAACCCGTGCTTGCACATTGTACGTTAGAACATAAGTAACATTATTATGTTACTTATGGTTAGAATAACATGGAATTTACATATGATAAAATAGGCTAAAAATCTATACTGTAGATAAGGCTAGTTTTTTTTAAATTCAGTGCCAGTAGAGTATTTTTAAGGACACAACACTTTCAAAAATCAATGTCTACATGAAGGTAAAAAACCACGTTGAGTTTGTGGAAATTAAAAATTTTTTGACAATTTTTTAAAAGAAAACGTATTTAAAGTTGAATCGAGCGTTGCAGATTCACAATCGCTTCTTGAAGTAGTTAATGGAGTAAAGCATCACAAACAGTTTAGAGCAAAGTACTAGCTAATTAATTGGACTTTGTTTAGTTTAAGTTTAAAAGCAATATGGCCAAAGTGTATGCTTCAATAACTACCAAGGAGAACTGTAATCCAGTTGTTGCGCCATCAAATAAGCCACACTTGGTTCTCCAAGAAAAAAGACCCGTTCTTAATGATGTCAAGAATAACCGTAACGAAAAGCGGGACTTACTTTCAAACTATGTGAAGGCTAAAAAACCATCAACAACAATTTGCCCAGAAGTCGCTAAGGAAACCGTCAAGGTCGCTCGCGTTGAACCTTACAATCGTGCTTCTACAGCCACCGAACGTCTTGGAAACCTTGTACTAGCCAGTGAATCTACTACTTCAACTACCAATGAACGTCAAGAAAGCAGACCTGAAGAGAATATTGCATCGGCGACCGATTACAGTAGTGTCTATCAGGAAGACGCAACTCTTACGTCATTCTCTTCAAGGCGGTTTCCAGAAAATGTTCATGACATTGACACCTCCAACAACGTCAACTTGTGTCCTCAGTTTGCCGCTGATATCTACGAGTACTTAAGAGAGCGGGAAAGCGTCATGTCGGTCTCGGAGAATTTCATGAAAACCCAGAAGTACATCACAAGTCGCATGCGAAATACATTGGTTGACTGGATCGTTCAGGTAAATTGCTGTCAATCTGTGACGTCAGTTGCCACCAATGTCGCTTTTGAATCTATTTGCAGAACAGGTATTAACCTTTTGATTTCGCTTTAATTTCAGGTTCATCGTCGATTTGACCTTCTTGTTGAAACGCTGTACTTAACGGTGTCCATCGTGGATCGCTTCCTTGAGGTTCAATGCATTCCAAAAGACATTTTCCAGTTGGTTGGAATCACGGCAACCTTCATCGCGTGCAAGTTCGAAGAGGTTTACTTCCCCGAAATCAACGACTTACTCTACGTCACTGACAACTCCTATACGAAAAAACAAGTCATGGAAATGGAAATAAGCATTCTTGTTGGTTTGAACTTCAACGTGGGTTGTCCGTTACCCATACAGTTTTTAAGAAGAATCTCTCGAGCTGCGAACGCTGACGTCAAAACACACGCCACGGCCAAGTACTTGATGGAGTTATCCCTGGTTGATTCCAAGCTAGCACCTTGCCCACCGTCATTGATTGCCGCATCTTCTTTCTTCGTGGCAATGAAAGCATTGCATCCGATGGAACCATCTTGGTCAGCGCAATTGGCTTTCTATTCCGGATATTCCGTGGACCTTTTATTGCCAACTGTACGACAGATTTGTGGTAATTTGATCTATGCCAAGACGGGAAAGTTGACAGCGGTGTACGAGAAGTACGAAGAGCGCAAAAACTTAAGGGTTAGCTCAATGCCACAATTGACTTCAACAGCTATGTATAAGTTATCACGTTCCTATGTTGTCGGTTCGTTTTTAGTAGCGTAGGTTAATTGGTTGTTTTAAAAGATGCAATTTTTAAAGATTATGTTTTAGAACGACTCTCATGATGTTAATGATGAATATTTTAAATTATCCACGCATGTAAAATAATAATGACTTTATAAATAAAATTGTGTAATTATGTATTGAGCTAAAATTTCATTAATAAATTGTGTACACCGTCTAATATAAAACTTATACTGTTATTTCATGGTAAATTAAATGCCGTTTGCCATTGTCTACTAGGAATTTGCCAATAGAAAGCGATGTTAAAGACTAATCTAGCACAGTTGAAAGCTTTTTCAAATATAAATACTGCATAAATGTAGCGAGGAAGATTTGACCCCCCAAAAAAACCAATGGAACTTTCAGTTTGATAAATATAGCAGAATAGTAAAACAACTGTCCAATATTCAGTCCTCAAAAACCCAAATTTTCGTGCATGGGATATGAAATCTAAGGCAAAATTTAACAAATGATGAAGGAATCGCTTATTTCATAAACTTTATTAAGAAGTAAAGTAGTACACCAAAGTTTGACAACGATATTGCACTATATGTCTGCGACCATCTATGGAGTTACTTTTAAAACGTAATTATTCGTAATTGATCCAAAGTACAATTTTCCGTTGAAATCTGTCACTTGAGTCAACGAGCAAGGTACATTTCCATTTGGAATGATTGCTTGTTTCGTCGAACCATCTTCGTTGATTTCCAAAGCCACGCACTGTAAATTTCAAAAATAGACAAGGCGTATTGTAATACTACTTCAGTCGAAACTTTAAATAAACTAAGAATAAGTCTTTAGATCCTTCATTGTTTAAATGTAATGGCCTATTTCTCCGGGTATTAAATTCTGTATTTTAGTATTACCTCCAAATATTTTTCGTTTGTCAATGTAACATTACGAGTGACAGCAACCCAATATCCGCCACTTGAACTCGGTCGTATATTATCCGGCAATCCCGGGGTCTTCGTTATAACACTCAACGTGCCCGCATTAGGTCCCCTCAAAGTGTACCTGAAAAATAAGGAACCTAGATTTCAGGAAGGAAATTTGCAGTTTTTCACATTGAAATTGAACAGTAATATGGTTTTCTTAGAACCATGTAAAGTTTAACAACTTCTTGCAGTTATGTTAGTAAACTTTACCTCGAAACTCTTGCCCTCGTGTATTCGGATATTAGTAAAGAGTCGTAGTTCGGGGAAAGTTGAATACCGTTGCAAAAATACAGATTACGAATCAAAATCTCTTCTTTTTTAGTCTTCAAATTATATTTGATTACCCTGAGAGTGTACAATATGAATAATATAATTATGAAATATAGTAAGTACTAAATTTAGAAATAAATTTTGACTCAAGTTCTGAATTTAGAACCTCAGTAGGTAAAAGGCGAGAAAAGAAGTTAATTGAAGATGTGGCAGCTGAAACTTGTTAACTCATACACTCACATTCCCGTGTTATCCGTCAGGCCGATCTGTGTAACTTTTCCAAGTTCTGTCTCATTGAATTTTTGCGTTGCGGTAGCAATGTAAAGTGTTTGTGTCGATACATCCATGTCAAAGTCGTCCAAGAACGGGTACTTAAGGTTACCATTCTCGTCGTAAGACGATAATAGTTCAGTCGACGTATCTTTGTAGAAATACTGATATTTATAACTTGTAACGTATCCACCATTGGTATTATGGATTCCCATTTCTTACAAGGCATTTCGCTTAGGCTCCCGTTCAGCAGAGAAAAGTTATGACTTCCAAACAACCACCACACCCACCCCAAGCTTTGTGAGTGAGAGGGAAATTCGTATTTTGTCTTTCTGCGCATGTGCAAAATTTCAAACCCACCACTCAGGATTCCCCGGAGAGATAGAGTTCCTTTTCCCCACGTGACCCAGCTATTTTCGCCTAGATTTACAGCCGCGGGTGTAACGCATATTTGGTGGCCAGCCTTTTGGCTTAATTGGGAATCCATAATACATTATACATATCCATGGTGAAAATTTGCGCCCCCTGAAAAGGGTCTTTCCATACGCTTTTAAAATTAACTCTTCTTACAATTTGACGTTTTCAAATCTATCGAATAGACACCGTTGAAAGTATCTACCGCTATGATAACTCCATCAAAAATACGCAATCCAAAAAATCGTCGCTCACCATTTTTAGCACCGGCTTAAAAACCAAATGAACGACGTTAAATTGAACGTAATAAACTGATACTCAAGGGGTATTACGTATTTCGGGCAGTGAAGTTATTGAAGTTTCGTTGAATTTGACTATCTGACCATTCATATCACCAGCATAAAAATATCCTATGACGAATGAAATACTTACGAAAATCCTTATTGTAAAATATTATGTAGTAATGCTTACCATTGTATTCAGCAATGGAGTCCGGCGCTAAAATTTTGCCATCAAGTAATTTCTCATTATTAGCGAATTTCACTTTGTCGCAGTCTAACTTCGACACGAATGGCTCAACTAGCTGAAGGGTTTTGGTATAATCACTGATAATTAACAAGAAATTAAGATTTTCTTAAACACCACTATTTGACTCATCAATGGCGAGATTTAATCTTGTTATTTGCCTATCAAAACTACCTTCAGTAGAAACTTGAAGGAGAGAGTGTGATTGAGAGGCAATCTGTATACCTAAAACGTATCCCCCATAAACGGCAACGAAGTATTCCCGGCATCCTCGGCGTTTTGGTGGGACCGTACGATACCGAAACGTCGACGATGCACCCATTTGTCTCTCACAGAAAAAAGGCGCTATGCGGCAGCACTTGCTGATCCCTTCCAAAAGTAGGGTCGTGCGCAAGGTATTTTGGGAGGCGTTAATTGCCGCACATGACTCACCAATATCACCACTCCATCCCGCTGTCTCCTTCAAGATTCAATAATTAAGTTGAAGTTCAATTAGGGAAAGCTAAATGCACTTGAAAAATTGTTTCTTTTAAATTCATTAAGATAAATTTTATTTATATAAAAGATGTCACGAAGGAAGTTTGAAATATTGTAATTAGACCGGTTTTTTATTAAACTAATTGTGGGCCTAATTATTTATTAAATGTTTTTCAACAATAGAAACATACCTGAAGGGACTGGACTTCCCGTTGACTTGATTAGAGTTCGCAATGAAAAGTATTAAAATATTTAGGAACATATTCAAAAACCTTTGACTTAATTCACAACCCTATTCCGTTTGTTTAGCAAAATGGTCTCGATGAGTGTACGGGAAGCTATGGATTTTTCCAGGTCAGTCACTCCATACCGGCACTGTAAATGTGATTATCGTAGAAATGGGGTTGCGCTTAGCAAGCCGCATTTTAACTTTAATAAATATATACCAATTCCCAGCAATTAAATATAATTTCTAATAATGATATGAACGAGGGTGGAACGGAATTAAGTGAGGAGGTTAAAACAGTCACTAAACCGTCGTGTCGAGTTACATCCGCGTGTAGGAGTGATAGACAACTTGAGTATTATGTCACTGTAATCAAATATAAAAAGAGAGTAGCAGCGTACAGTACTTATGAGTAGCTCCATCTGTTTTGAAAGCCTATACTACGTCAACCAAAACGGGCATTAGTACCTTGGCGCGACCCTTCTTGCGCATGATAGTGGAATATGTTCATTGTTCAGTGACGTCTTACATTGGGCCCGATAGGCACTTGCCCGGGAGCCTCACTAACATGGAGGCCCTACTTAATTGAATTAGAGGCACAGTACACCGCATTTCCCAGGGCCTGTTATGCTCTTAAGACCATGTTTTATTATTAATTTTGCCATGAAGACCTAACCAAGAGCACCAGTACAGTACCCACATGGTGACAATTTTATGCTGCTTATATAGAAATATTTCGTTCAATCATGAGCATGCCAAACTGTCAAACTGAAACTGGACACTTCAATCTTTCATGGACATATTTGAAGCAACAGAAATTTTGAAGATTAGGAATGCTAATCATATATGGTTAAAAGGAGGTTCTTTTCAAGTATGAATCTATACTGTATATTCATGATTGACGTACATAATTTTTTTTTTCTGAACCCCTTAAATATCACTTTGTTCTGTAGAGATAAATTTATTTATTTTAACATATCAGCCAATGAGGCTGGCGCCATCTGCGTTACTATGGCGTTACTTTAAAAACATATTCATTCGCGAATGATCCAAAGTACAGCTGTCCATTGAAGTCTGACACTTGCGACAATTCGCAAGGTAAATTCCCATTAGGAATGATTATTTGTTTTGTAGCGCCATCTTCATCAACTTCCAAAGCCACGCACTATAAAAATTAAATAAACAAGCCATAATTAACTAACTTTAAAATGCCAGAACTAAGTTTACGGTCTAATTCGATCAATGTTTTCGGGTATTTAATCACGTATTACCAAAAGTGAATAGACTACGTCAGTACCTCCAAATATTTTTCGTTTGTCAATGTAACATTACGAGTAACAGGAATCCAATATCCGCCAGTTGAACTCAGTCTTACATTATCCAGGGATCCCGGTGTCTTTGTTAGAACGGACGATGTGCCAGCATTAGGTCCTTTCAGAAAGTACCTGAAAAATAGGTGAGTGACCTTTATGATCGAAATATTGTGGTCATGCGCATTGGAATTCATAGTTATCGTAAAAGTGTTTAAGAAACTTTTTCTACTCATCTTTGTATCTTCTTGAAGTGATGTGTTCACGAGTTAGTAATAAACTTTACCTCGAAACTCTGGCCCTCGCAGATTCGGATATCAGTAAAGAGTCGTAGTTTCTTGAAAGTTGAATGCCGTCGCCGTTAAAGATATCGCGTACCAAAATCTCTTCTTTCTTCGTTTTCAAATTATATTTGATTACCCTGGAAGTGTGCAATTCATTATCCCTTTTGTTTTTCGCTAGCATATTTTACAGAAAGACAGAATTTGCTACAATAACAAAAACAGTTTGTACTCACACTGCCGTGTTATCCGTTCTGCCGATCTCCGAAAGTTTTCCCAACGCTGTCAAATTGTACTGCTGCGTCGCGGAAACAATGTAAAGTGTTTGAGACGAGACATCCATGTCAAAGTCGTCCAACAACGGGTACTTGAGATTGCCATCTTCGTCGTAAGAGGAAAATAGTTCCTTCGATGCATCTTTACGGAAAATATGACCATATATTGTAATATCATACAAATCGCTTATTGGTACAAGTGTAGCATCTTACAATTACACGATTTCAAATCGACCGAATAGACTCCGTTGAAAGCATCTACTGCTATAAGAACTCCGTCAAATATACGAACCCCCAAAAATCGCCGCTGAGGATTTTTACCACTAACTTAAAACCAAATGAAAGCGATAAAAATTAAGAAGAAAAAAAAAAATACGCTTGGAATATAACCATAAATGGATGATATTACCATAAATTTATGATCTACCATTAAGTTTTTATGTCTGAATGGAATTAATAGAGGACTAGTCTGATCTATGCAGCCTATAATCCGTCATAAGCCTACCTAATACTAATTTATAAGAGACATTACCACTGCGAAAGCCTTTACTTTAGTGTACTCTTAGGACAAGCGCAGGGTTGGCAAAAACCCGGAAAAAACTAGTTTTTGCCGGGACACGTGGAAAAAACCGGTAAAAACCGGCAAAAACTAAATTCATGGTTACAAAGTGGTAAACTAGCGAGTTTTAAGTGCATTTTCGTGATGTTTGTTATTGTTATGTTAGAAAAATAACAATAGTATTTTTAATTTTTAAATTTGAGTTGGTTATTACTCTATTAAATTTTTAGTATTCAAATTTGCCAGGTTTTTCGCGAATATTTAACGAATAGTTAGTCAAATACTTTACATAGCAACTGGAAAAAACCGCGGAAAAAATGGTTTTTGCCACCGGTTTTAACCTGGTTTAAACCGCGCGGAAGAAACCGCGGAAAAATTAGTTTTTGCCACCCGGTTTTTACCAGGTTAAAACCGCGGTTTTTTCCACCCCTGGCAAAAACTTGCCAACCCTGGACAAGCGAGAGGTGACAAAAAAATCTCCTCAATAAGCGATTTTAAAAATTACGTTTCACCCGCTGTGAGCGCATAAACGCTTTTTCCCCCGGCAAAAGCTTGTTTATGTTTCGCTCTGTTTTTCTTTCGAAGGTGGAAAAGTATCGCGTGATCCATGTAAAAAACACAGGTTGAAGTTTGCTGGAGGAAAACCTTACGTTATAAAAAGAGAACCTAAACTAAAAATTCCACCCAAGAGAGAGTCAGACCATGGAAGAAGAAGGGTGTACACCCTTCTTCTTCCATGGTCAGACCACCCCAATACTTCTCTTAGCCTAGAGCGGCGCTGTCAGGGAAAGAAAATTTTATTTTGGGTTTTTGGCGCCCGATCTGTTGGAATTGCCGACGTGAAGGAAAGGGACAGGAGACGTTCCTCTATAAACCTACAGATGGATACTTAAAGAAGAGGATTAGCTTATGATATTACCTATTTCGGGTAGTGAGGTTATTGAAGTGTCGTTGAATTTAACTATTTGACCGTCGCCAGTGCCAGAGTAAAAATATCCTATGGTACGTGTTCACGAAAATAATTTTACAAAACAATTAGTAACTCCAAAATTTCCAGAATCAATCTTTACCATTGTATTCCGCTATGGATTCCGGCGCCTTAATTTTCCCATTTAGTATTTTTTCACCATTAACGAATTTCACTTTCTCAGTGTCTAACTGCGACATGAACGGGTCAATTAGCCGAAGTAGATCGACAGCATTACTGTTAATTGACGGTCATTAGAGGTCAAGCAGATCAGTAGTAAATAAAAATAATGCGTTTTCGGTCCCAAATTGCTTAGACAATACCTGAAGAAATCGGGTTTTCCACAAGCTTCATTAGCGTTCTTAATCAAAATTATTAAAGCTAAAATGGTTATAAACATATTTTAACGATTTGACGGAATTCGCTTCGCGTTCTTGCCTGTTTTCCGTAAAATAATTTTCATGTACGGCCACTCCACAACACCGCAATGGAACATTTATTTAGGGCAAAACGGTACACGTTGAAACAGAGTTAAACAAGATGGTCTAGCCCATAATTGAGTCACATCGTTAACGTAATCTCGCTACCCTACTTCAAAATATTCACTCAAGCGAAATATTCCCTAATATAAGGGGGAATGTTTTCTCATTGGCTACCAGGCAACGTGAACCACACGTCACCCACGCCCTACTTCCTCACTTCCGTTATAAATATTTCTTCCACTACTACTATTTGGGTAAAACAATTTTTCTTTATCGTCAATATATCTACTTTGACAAACACGACATTGCAGAATTGATGTAGGCATTGCTTTCCTTGCTAAACCCTGATGCTTTGTTGTGTTCTGTAGGCACATATAGGTATATTATAAATATATTTATTTAGTAGTAACAGCCAGGTAGGCCTAGCAACATATACGCCGATGTGGCTCTATTCAACTGGCGCCATCTGCGTTAGTATGGCGTTACTTTAAAAACATATTCATTCGAACTTGATCCAAAGTACAACTGTCCATTGAAGTCCGACACTTGCGACAATGCGCAAGGTAAATTTCCATTAGGAATGATTATTTGATTCGTAGCGCCATCTTCGTCGATCTCCAAACCTATGCACTGTAAAAGTTTAAGAGAAAGCGCGTACTGTAATAGAATCTTAAGAACATTTTAACTAATAGATCATTCCATAAATTAATTACCGAGAAAAGAAAACATAGGTGGGAAGCCGCACTCTTATGTTATTTCCCTCGCCCCAAGAGGCAATGCCAGACAGAGCTAGCCCGAGTTCAATAGAAGCAACCAACTCGCACTGCCTCTAGCGGTGCCTCTCTGTGCGAGGGAAAGAACCCTGTGGTCTTTGCGTCTCTTCTTTAACCAGGGATAAGGGAGTTGAGATGGATTGGAAATGATGATGATGGGCGACCTGCGGCACCGTATCTCTCCCAGTGTACCTCGCGCACGCCCCTACCTTCGGTAGGCGATGGCTAAGTGCTGCCGCGTAGCGCCATTGTATTTGTACGAGAGCTAGCTTCTATTTTTAAGATAGAGGTTGTGTCCTTTACAATTTAGTCAGGTACGACCCTACCTTACCACTGAGGATGCTGGGAGGACTACGGCGCAGTAGGTGGGGGTAAAGTGGCAACGCTATAGGTATGGGAGTTTCCCCTCCATGCCCATCTCCTTCAAGCTTTAACTAGCTCGATGCTTTCGGGTATTTAACCCTGAATTTGGGTATTACCTGCAAAAAGATTTCGTTTGTCACTGTAACAGATCGTGTAACACCAACCCAATAACCGCCATTCGAACTCGGTCGTATATTATCCGGCAATCCCGGTGTCTTAGTAAGAATACTCAATGTACCAGCATTAGGTCCCGTCAAGATATACCTGAACAAAACAGAACATGAATGAACTTCACCATGTAAATTTAGTAATAAACTTTACTTCGAAATCCTCGCCATTGCATATTCGGCTATCAGTAAAGAGTCGTAGTTTCTTGAAAGTTGAATGCCATCGCTAAAATAGAGATTACGAAGCAGAATTTCTTCTTTTTTCGTCTTTAAATCATATTTAATTAACCTGAAAGAGTGAAATTTAGGGGTTGATTATGCCTTTAGTTTGTAGCGGATTTTATAGAAAGCGGGAACTAGACTCAATAACAAAACAAATGTTCTCACATTCCTGTGTCGTCCGTGGTGCCGATCTGAGCAATTCTTGCGAAATTTGTCAAATTATACTCTTGAGTCGCGGACGCAATGTAAAGTGTTTGAGAGGAGACATCCATGTCGAAGTCGTCCAAGAACGGGTACTTGAGATTGCCATTCTCGTCGTAGGATGAAAACAGTTCCTTCGATGCATCTTAACGGAAAATATGACCATGTATTGTAAATATCATATAAATGGCATATTTGTTCGCCAAATGTAGCACTAGTTAACTAAGAGCAACATCGCAACAGCCGTAATTTAACAAGTCACGCAAATCAAGATTTTCTTATTAGCTAGGTGTGGTTGGAGAGGACGTGTTCGACGTGCTATGTACAATGAAACCATGTTTTCTAACTACTAAGGTAATGTACGAGATGCTTCAACGGTTGGGGTGTTTCTGATAAGTATGCCATAAATTTAGGGGATGTTCTTTGGGCGATTTTGAGTCCTAAATGTTCTGTGACATTTTGCCGTCCGGGTCACTGTTTTCAAGTTAAGATTGGAGTATTTTACGGATGATCACTTTAAATCTACTTTAGAAACTGAAAGACAATGATTTCTAATTTAATGAGCTCTTCTTACAATTACACGTGTTCAAATCGACCGAATAGATTCCGTTGAAAGCATCTACCGTTACAAGAACTCCGTCGAATATGCGCACTCCAAAAAATCTGCGCGTAGGATTTTTACCAGCAACTTAAAACCAAATGAAATTGATTAAAATTAAAATTAATTTCGTTACGAATGATGAAATATAACCAGAACTTTGTGATGTTACCTATTTCGGGTAGTACAGTTATCGAAGTGTCGTTGAATTTGACTAGTTGACCGTCGCCAGTACCAGCATAAAAATATCCTATGGGACATGTTCATTAAAAAACATTTTAGTCACGAAAATTATGATTTATTTGTAAACTTTTACCATTGTATTCCACTATTGATTCTGGCCCCACAATTTTCCCTTTTAGTAATATTTCACCGTCAACGTATTTCACTTTCTCAGTGTCTAACTTTGACGCCAATTGGTCAACTTGTCGAAACAGATCGAAAAAGGTACTGTTAATTAAAAAGCAGAATTAATTAGATAATTAATATTTGACGCCATCATCACTTAATTGTATAAAACATTTTATTGAGCTGGCATAGTTTTCGAGCTGGTAGCACTGTTAGTTTCGGGAGAGATTTTTACAAGGTGCAATCCGTATTTTGCCAAATAAGTGCTACCTCTCGCCTTGTACGAATATTTTTTGGAAACGTTTCAATGAAAATCGTACGTAGAAGGGTCCTACGCTATAAGATGTAATTAAACAGGTTTCAGTTTAAGGGAGGTGACGGAAGGGGTCAAGTCATCTTCGGTGGACACGGGACAGTCAGAACCTTTAGGGTAGGATCACGAGCACGTCTCCCAGAAGCTTGGCTAACAGGAGTGCGTCAGACTCACGAGCTTATACAGAGTTCAGAAGAGGTTGACCAATATTCGTATGTAATACATACACCGGTTTGTATGGTTAGTCCGAGGGGGTAGACACTTTGGATCTCTGTGTACACCTGAGTTCAAAAGAGTTCAGCTTTGACAGTGCATTGAGTTCAAAGCCTTCGGAACTCAGAGTTCAGCTTTGACAGTACATTGAGTTCAAGACATATTGTACACCTGAGTTCTCAAGTGTCTACCCCCTCGGGTTAGTCTTACTGAATTCAAGATTGAAGACCTTATTCTCTTCGCCACTCCCTAAAGGCGAGTTCCGTTAGCGTCAGGTGACTTCTATCTGGGTCAACTAACCTATTCATGCTAGCAGCTCATTTTCTTCTGATACTTAGCTTTTTAAAATAATTTCGAAACGAGCAAAATGCGGAACCAATAATTATTGAAATATAAATTATTAATCAACTCTAATCAAATTATAAATTCAAAGGTCCAATTTAGGATCAAACAGTTTTGGTAAAGGAATGAAAAATACAAAATACATTGTAAGCGGCTTGAAAATGACATAATTTAAAATGTTTCCAAGCCGCTTGAGAAATACCTGACGAAAGAGGATTGTCCGTTTCCATGATTAGCATTAATAATCAAAACGATTATGGTTAGAATGTTTAGAAGCATTTTTTAACGGTTTGACTGAATTGCGACGCGATATCGTCTGTTTTCCAAAAAGCTATTTTCGTGTACTACTATTCCACAACATGCAATGGCGAATTTATTTAGGGCAAAACAGTACGCGTCGAAAAAACCGCCGAGTTCAAAACCGAAATAAACGGAGTCGGTTTGCAAGTTCTTTACTTTGAATGTTAAGAAGCTAATAACTAATTGTATCTAAGTTAACATAAGTTTATAAGATATGTTCCATAAGTATGACACTACCAATACTTCGTAATGCTAGAAGTAGGCGTTGTTTTCGTTGCTGAAATCTGAAATATTACTTTGATCCGTATACAAATATGGATATATTATAGATATATTTATTTAGTAGTAACTGCAAGGTAGGCCTAGTAGCATACACGCCGAATTTTTGGCTTTATTTGACTGGCGCCATTTGCATTAATATGGCGTTACTTTAAAAATATATTCATTCGTAACTGATCCAAAGTATAGTTGTCCTTTAAAGTCTGATACTTGGGCTAATGTGCAATTTAAGTTTGCATTTGGAATGATTATTTGTTTCGTAGCGCCATCTTCATCTATTTGAAAACCCACGCACTGTACAAACTAAAAATAAAAAACAGAGTATTGTAATACAACTTGACTAAGCTTATGAAGATGTTGTCGACTACTAAATCCTGTATTGAAGTATTACCGGCAATTGGTTTTCGTTTGCTGAAGTAACAAATCGTGTTACCCCAACCCAATATCCGCCGTTAGAAGTTGGTCTTATATTATCCGGCAATCCCGGTACCTTTGTTAAAACACTCGATGTACCAGAATTGGGTCCCGTCAAAATGTACCTGAACAAAACAGAACATGAACTTCACACCATGTAAATTTAATAATAAACTTTACCGCAAAACTCTCGCCATTGCATATTCAGATATCAGTAAAGAGTCGTAGTTTCTTGAAAGTTGAATGCCGTCGCTAAAATACAGATTACGGAGCAGAACTTCTTCTGTTTTCGTCTTTATATTATATTTGATAACCCTGGATGTGTAAAATTCATGGGTTGCTTATTCCTTTAGTTTTGCACTAGCGTATTTCATAGAAAAAGGGGCAATACTTCTAGCATAAGTTTATAAGATATTTTCCATATGTATGACGCTTCCTATACTTCGTAATGCTTTAGACTTAATGAGAGCTAGTTCGAGAACGTCAAGTGAGAATTGCAGACAACACTCGGTTAATTTTGCCGGACTTCCATCTTCCTATTTAGTCCGCATTACCATAAGTTTATCATGCCTCTGAGTAGAGATATGGCTGCTACTCCTATGGCAATAGTGTTTGTCTGGCTCCCTTTAATGAAATCCTATACTCTCTCCTATCATTTATCACCTCAACTTCAATACAAAATTGTACTGCCTAGCCTAGCGTTTCTTTTATCCCTTTTAGAATGTTTCAGGACTGAAACCGCCTCTATCTCACGAGAGAGAGAGGGATTTTGGTGTTGCTCAAGTAAAATTCGTTCCCCCCCCAAAGCCTGCCTATACGAAACGTAAAAATCTCCTTTATCCCATTGGATGATTTTTTTCACGTGACCCATTTAGTAATCGTCTCGACCGCTTGGTGGCTGCACCGCGACAAAAATTTCAAAATTTTCTCTCTTCGGATCTTAGCGCTATACGAGTTCTGACGTCACAGTAGCCTGCCTAAGATGCCCAGTTATAACCCATATTTGTGTACTTAGAGGCATGATAAACTTATGGCATTACTAAGACTTTGACAGCGCCTTACCAGGCGTCTGTTTACAAGAATCTCTGACGCTTCATGCCTTCATCTACGTCACTTCATGACAAGCTCTCAGTAACCAGTGACAAAACTTATGGAACTTATCTTGTGAACTACCCAAAGTAGATTGTGTACTCACATTCCCGTGTTATCCGTAGTGCCGATCTGAGCAATTTTTTTGAAATTTGTAAAATTGTACTTCTGCGTCGCGGACGCAATGTAAAGTGTTTGAGACGAGACATCCATGTCGAAGTCATTCAAGAACGGGTACTTGAGATTGCCATTCTCGTCGTAGGATGAAAACAGTTCCTTCGATGCATCTTAACGGAAAATATGACCATGTATTGTAATATCATACTAATGTTATTTCTTAAGTAAAAGCAACTTGGCATCTTAAGCGTTTGTCAAAAATTGCTAGAAGAAACCCTAAGTTTAAATGAACTCTTCTTACAATCACAAGTGTTCAAATCAACCGAATAGATTCCGTTGAAAGCATCCAATGCTATAAGAACTCCCTCAAATATACGCAATCCCAAAAATCTGCGCGTAGGATTTTTACCAGCGGCTTAATTAAAAAAATGAAAACGATTAAAATTAATGATATTTTTATATTCTAATAATTAAACTGTGTGATGTTACCTATTTCGGGTAGTGAAGTCATTGAAGTGTCGTTGAACTCGATTAGTTGACCGTCGGTAGTGCCAAAGTAAAAATATCCTATGGGATATTTCCATTAAAAAAAATATTCACGGAAGTGTCGATTTATTTGTAAATCATTGCCATTGTATTCCACTATAGATTCCGGCCCCACAACTGTCCCATTTAGTAATATTTCACCGTTAACGTATTTCACTTTCTCAGTGTCTAACTCCGACAAGAACGGGTCAACTTGCCGAAGCAGATCGGAAAAAATTCTGTTCATTAAAAAGCAATAAGCAATTAGTTAATTAATATTTGAAGTCATCATTGCGGAATTTTTCAAAACGTCTTAGGCCCGGGGACAAGCATAGTTTTAGAGTTGGTAGCACTGCGCTTTTTGGGGTGAAGGGTTTTGCAAGGTGCAAACCGAATTTTGCCTAATAAGTTCTACCTCTCGTTTTATATGGAGTGCAGGAGAAGTTGATCTATATTTATATGTAATCCATACACCGGTTAGTATGATTTGTCTCACTGAAGGCAAGATTGAAGGCCCCCTTCCCTTACCCCTCTCCGTAAAGGCAAGTTCCGTTAGCATCATAGCTGACGTCTATCTGGGTCAAACTAACCGATTCGTGCTAGTGCCTAACATTTTTAAATGAAATAGACCATTGCAATATTTAGTGGTTGCTCGACTCGTATGGACTATTCCATAAACACTATAGGGGCTTGGTCGCCATCTTAGGATATTTCCATTGGGCCAAGAGATAACGCCAAACGGAGCCCGAATAGTGTTTGCTTCTCCTCTAGAATTTATGGAATAGTCTATACGAAATATGAATCGAGAAAAATTCGGATCCAGAACTCGTTATTGAAATACAAATTCTTGATAAACATTGAGACAAAGGCCCAATTTAGGATCAAACAATTTTGGTAAAGGAATGAAAAATACAAAATGCATCATAAGCGGCATGAAAATCGCATTAAAAAATGGTATTCAAGCCGCTCAAGACTATAGTTACCTGAAGGAATCGGAATCTCCTTGCGCATGATTAGGGTTCGAAATTAAAACGATTATGGTTAGGCCTAGAATGTTTAGAAACATATTTTTAATGCTTCGTTTGAATACGTTACGCGTTCTCGACTGTTTCCAATAAATGAATTTTCATGCCACAACGGTACATTAGGTGCCTTGATGTAGGTTGCGATACGGAGGAAACAGTACACGTTGAACGGGTGAAACGCTTTGCAAGCTGTATTTTCAAGCTTTTTTAAATTAAATAGAAAATGAACGACGTTTGATTTGAAAATATTCCAGTTATAAAGTTAATATCATAGAGTTGACTGTAGTCGTAAGCCTAAAAGGTATAGAGACTAATATCAAGAAGTGATATTTAGTTTATTTGGGAGAAATTATAAATTCGCCTCCACATTTCCAGTTTTATCTCCAGTCCAAACGTATAGTAGGTAGTAGGTACCCCGGAGTTAATCCCCGCCTATAGCATCTCATTGGTTCTTGAAAACTCACGTCAGCGCGACGCGAATGACGAAAAGTACGTATTTTCCGACTGAGGAGAAGCGAAATAGCCCGGCCTCCTTTACGCCCCTCCCCCTTGTATTTTGAAAGGAAGGGGGACTGGTACTATGGCGCGCGAATACTTAGGCATCTTAAACCTTCTCCCTAGAAAACTTGATATCGCTTCTTGGCCCTATACCCTACTTTTTTTTTACAAAAAAAACATGAATGTTTTACTAATAAGTCTTTGCTTTGAAGGTTAAGTAGGCGAAAAATGTTTTAACTAATTGTAAGCAAATGGAAGGGGTTTGTTTACCGTCAATATGTCCTTCTGATAGACACAACATTGAAGAATTGAAGTAGGCATTGTTTTCCTTGATGAACCCAGAAATATTTCTTTTTCATAAGGCATACATAGATATGTTATAAATATATTTATTTAATAGTAACAGTGAGGTAGGCCTAGTAATATACACGCCGATTTTGCCCTATTTGATTGGCGCCATCTGTGTTAGTTACTTTAAAAACATATTCATTTGAACTTGATCCAAAGTACAACTGTCCATTGAAGTCTGACACTTGGGCTAATGTACAATTTAATTTTGCATTTGGAATGATTATTTGTTTCGTAGCGCCATCTTCATCAAATTCCAAAGCCACGCACTGTAAAAATTTAAAGAAAAACCGTGTACTGTAATAGAATTTTCGTACACTATTGAAAAATTATCTTAGAAAAAAATTTAAAAGAATAACCCGTAGAAGCCATCTCTAACAAACTTTTGAACATCATTACTAGTTGGTCTAACCAGAAGTTTATGACTTCTTATCCTGGGAAGTATTGGACTCTAACCATATCCGGAACCATCTCTGTTAGCCAACTTCTTATTAGGTCCGATCACCGCGCCACCTACGGCGCTTCTCTCATTTTGAGCTGGCAGGCTGATTTGCGCGCCAGCAGCGGGCAAGTAACGAAACTTTAAGGTGTGTCCTGTGGTTTGAGGTAACGAATCAGAAACGGCTCAAACTAGTGTAGGGTCTTAGGCCCACGGATTTTTATGGGTTTTAAGAGTTCTAGACAGACGGCTTTTCAACGATTGGCGCTGAAGAAGTTTTGAACACGCCCCACAGTTTGAGAGCCACAGCCTCTCGGCATGGGATTTTTTTCAGTAGACTAGATCGTTTTCCTAGTGGGGAGGAAACTTTCGACCCTCTTTTACGATTATCATAGGCAATTTTGACTAGCAGGGATGGATACTATACAAAGCCTTAGTGTCCAATACTTCCCAGGATAAGAAGTCATTAACTTCTGGTCTAACTCAATCCTTCTTATGAAGATGTTTTGTATTACCTGCAAATGTTTTGCGTTTGCCGATGTAACAGATCGTGTTACACCCACCCAATATCCGCCGCTAGAGCTCGGTCGTATATTATCCGGCAATCCCGGTACCTTTGTTAAAACACTCAATGTGCCAGCATTGGGTCCCATCAAAATGTACCTTATAAAAACAGAACATGAACTTCACCATTGTAAATCTAGTAATAAATTTACCTCGAAACTCTTGCCATTGCAAATTCGGATATCAGTAAAGAGTCGTAGTTTCTTGAAAGTTGAATGCTGTTGCCAAAATAGAGATTAGGTACCAGAACCTCTTCTCTCTTCGTTTTCAAATTATATTTGATTACCCTGAAAGTGTTCAATTCGGGGTTCTTTGTGCCTTCAGTTTTGAAAGAAAAAATTAGCTTCAATAACAAAACAAATGTACTCACATTCCCGTGTTGTCCGTGGTGCCAATCTGAATAATATTTTCGAAATTTGTTAAATTATATTTCTGAGTTGCGGAAACAATGTAAAGTGTTTGAGAGGAGACATCCATGTCAAAGTCGTCCAACAACGGGTACTTGAGATTACCATTCTCGTCGTATGAAGAAAACAGTTCCTTCGATGCATCTTTACGGAAATTTTGAAATTATATCATACAAAAGGCTTACTAGTTCAGGGATAGATTTAATTTTGGAAGTAGGAATGGAGAACGGTTAGTATTTACTTCAGTCCGACTCACAGCCCAGTATAGAGCCCCTCGCTCGAGTCGCTCCAACACGTAACGAAAAGTTTAAATTATCTTATTGGCTCACCTAAACTACGTTTTGATGACGTTGCTGGCGGCGAAAAATACGAAATTCCTTTTTACCTCTGCCGCTATGACCTGCCTCTTCTTTCATACCCCTTTCTCGGGGAAGGGGGTCCCGGACTTTGACGCGCGCTCAGATTACTCTGCTCTCCATTAATACTTCTAAAATTAATTCTGTCCCTAATTGAACTAATTCCTTGCCATAATAGGTAATTTAAAATTAAATGAACTCTTCTTACAATTACACGTGTTCAAATCAACCGTATAGATTCCGTTGTTAGCATCTACCGCTACAAGAACTCCGTCAAATATGCGCACTCCAAAAAATCTGCGCGCAGGATTTTTACCAGCGGCTTAAAAAAAAATAAAAACGATTAAAACTAAAGATATTTATTCTAGTAATTAAACTCAGGAGATGTTACCTATTTCGGGTAATGAAGTTATTGAAGTGTCGTTGAACTTGACTATTTGACCGTCGGTAGTGCCAGTGTAAAAATATCCTAGGGTACATTTTCATTAAAAAAAAAAACTAAGTCTCGAAAGTGATGTTTTATTTGTAAATCCTTACCATTGTATTCCACTATGGATTCCGGCCCATCAATTTTCCCGTTTAGTATTATTTCACCATTAACGTACTTAACTTTCTCAGTGTCTAACTTTGACGTGAATTGGTCAACTTGCCCAAGCAGATCGAAAAAAATACTGTTAATTAAAAAGCAATAAGCAATTTTTTAATTTATATTTGATGTCATCATTGAGCAATTCTACAAATTATCTTAGAGAGCTGGCATAGTTTTTAACACTGTTAGGATCAAATGATTTTAGTAAAGGAATGAAAAATACATAATACATTGTAACATTAATAGAGGTTTGAAAATCGCATTAAAAAAATGGTTCCAAGCCGTTCAAGACTATAGTTACCTGACGAAAGCGGAATCTCCTTGGACATGATTAGAGTTCGTAATCAAAACGATTATAGTTAGGCCTATAATGTTTAGAAACATATTTTAAAGGTTTGTTTGAATACGTTACTCGTTCTCGGCTGCATCCAATAATTTAAATTTCACGTAATGTACTGCTTTTCCGCCAACGGTGCATAAAGTGCCTTGATGTAGGTTGCGATACGGAGGATGCAGTACACGTTGAACGGGTGAAACGCTTTCCAAGCTGTTTTTTCTAGCTTTATTAATTAAATATAAAATGAACGACGATTTATTTGAAAATATTCCAGTTATAAAATGAATATCGTAGAGTTCACTGTAGTCGTGAAATCCCAAAGGGAATAGGTTGAATTATCACAGGCAGGGAGAGGTAAGGGGTAAGAGGTTCAATTTAGCAGACGCTACTAAACCAATGTGGTAGTCATCGCTTTTAAGACTAATTAAATGCTAATTATTTTCTATCACTCTTATTGCAACACAGTGAATTTAAATAACACTTAATTAATTAAGTTAAATCGAAACCTCGAAAATAATTTCACAAAGTATTCTCACAATTTACTCATTGAAGAAAATCTGTATCTTCACATATCGCCCACTCACCCAAACATCCGAATTCACCACAAAACATTTCATCTTGAAATACAAAACACAGTTGAATAAGTTGACAAGATAAATAGCGGAGCAGCTGAAATTTGTACCGGTTTTACAAGGGCTTTTCCGTAACGTTTATCTCTGACTTTGTCACTGCTCGACGATTTAAAGCCTAGATGTATATAACGAGTCTTACGTCACACCAAGTAGTGGTATATAACTTCGTTAATGTCTTATCAAACATACGCGAAAGAAGAAAAAAAGTTACAAACTAGATTGCCTCGTTGAAATGATAAAGATGCGACGAAACATCTTCGTGACAACATTCAGCTCCTTTTACTATGTTGCAAAAAATAAAACCAAAAGTAATGAAGGTGAAACGTCACACAGGATTGTTGGTAATCGGAAGTAGAGATGTGTCGGTAATTTACACCGCCGTAAGTTACCGGTAATTTATGATACACAATCAAGTATTTATTTTTAGAAAAACTGTGCGTATGATAACCGTTAAACAGATATCAAGTACTAACATAAGTTTATCATGAGGCATTATAAACTTATGGTACTAATAATAGTAATATTTAAAAGTTATTTATATTAATTACTATTTCTGCATTAAAAATAATGTCGAATAAATTAATAAAATTGAATTTAAATTGTTAAGGGCAAAATGTCAATGAAGTGTTTCTACTCAAAATCGCCCATTGAACATTCGGTCCTATTATTATCCATTTTGGAAACCCACACACTGTATTTCACCAAACTTCAATAAATTTCAATCAACTAGACCAGTTAATTATTAGCAATTGAAATTTATACTTACTAAACCCAAATTCATTGTACTTTTATATTTAAAGGAAAAGGGTAGGTAACATAACATAATACCTAAATAGAACGAAACTAACCCAATTTTTAAGATAATTAAATGCTAATTACTTTGTAATAAGAGATCATTTGTTTCTTTTTGTATTTTTCCTTTTATATTTAGAAAAATGCCGTTCTTTTAATGTATAATCAAGAAGTGATATCTAGTTTATTAGGGAGAAGGTATAAGATGGCAAAGTATTCGCGCGCCATAGTCCCAGTCCCCTTTCAAAATACAAAGGGGAAACTAAAAGGAGGCCGGGCTATTTCGCCTCTCCTCAGTCGGAAAAAACTCAGTAATTTTCGTCATTGGCGTCGCGCTGACGTGAGTTTTCAAGAACTAATAAAATGCTGGTTGTAATTTAAAGGCGAGGGAACCTACTATACGTTTGGTCTGGAGATAAAGCTAAAAATGTGGCGCGAATTTATACTTTCTCCCTAATAAACTAGATATCACTTCTTGGTATAATTTTATGTTACTTAATAATTAAGAATTTTGATCTTTTTATCGTAATGACCATCTGAACTTCATCGCGTTGGCGGGAAACTAACGTTTGGCAATTCTTAAAGGTAGGTGTGGGATCGTTAGCGGATGCCAATAAATTTAATTTAAAAAAAAAAACAGTTAAAAATTTGTTATCGAAAAAGCTTGCGGAAAAACTGGTAACATAGACCTTGAGTTTCAATCTCAAATTAAAAAAAATTCATTTCCATTGAAAGAAAGTGAAACTAAGCATTGAAGATAGCGGCTGACCTTAGTGTAATAAATTCTAGTTTTCTAGTTTATTTATTCCGTGTTATTTCTTCTCTTTCTGTGTATCAGTCGAGCAGAGTTTCAAAAAAAAAAACAGAGACACCTGTAATGTTTTTTAGCTTATACCGCTGTACTGTAATTCGAAAAACAATTAGTAGAGGTAAATTTTGCTTCTACTTGTAAAATTCTTCGCATGACTGTTGTTTGTTATCGTGTTTGAAACGTTACGGCTTCAGGGTGAGTACAACTATAATTGCGAAGAATAATATTTATCAATCAAAGTCTGTTGTTGAGGAAATCGGAGTAGCTATAAAGGGTGTACCTCGTATCATCAGTTCCCGAAATAGCGGCTGCTGTTTTAGAAATAGCGGCCACTGTTTTAGAAATAGCGGCTACTGTTTTAGAAATAGCGGCTACTGTTTTTGGAAATAGAGGCTGCCGTTTTAGAAATAGCGGCTGCCGTTTTAATAATTTATGACAGACTTATGATGAATACCCTGTATAGTTCCGGTAATGTATAAATAAAATTAGAATTCTAAATTTAAGATTTCAGAGTCATTTGCCGGTTGCTCTTGTCAAGATTTATAAGAATAAACTGAGTCATGAAATCGGACTATGGCACGGCGGAGCTTTTGCCTGAACGTTCAAGTTGTGTATCCAGCATACCAACTATGCCCGGCGAAGAGCGAAAGAAAACCAAGATCGTTTTCTTGATAATGTCACTAGCGGCTTCACAGTATTTCACATTTCAATCTGCTTTCATATTATCTTCATTCTACCCACGATATGTAAGAATAGCTCGGCTTGAACTATGACCTCTACATTTCTGTATTGATAGAGGGCTCTATGATTGGCATCGTAAGTTAATAAGATATGTTGGCCATAAGTTTGTCACTGGTAACTTAGAAACGGGAGCTTGTCGTGAAGTGAATTAGGTAGGTCATTTATTAAAGGTAAAGCAACGCCTGGTGAGGTGCTGTCAAAGGCTTAGTACAGACCAGGAATAGATTTAATTTTAGAAGTAGGAATGGAGAACGGTTAGTATTTACTTCAGTCCGACTCATAGCCCAGTATAGAGCCCCTCTCTCCAATCATCCTATTGGCTTACTTAAACTACGTTTTGATGACGTTGCTGAAGGGGACGGTGGAAAACACGTAGTTCCTTTTTATCACTGTCGCTATGACCCGCCTCTTCTTACATACCCCCCCAGTCCCGTGGAAGGGGGTCCGGGACTTTGACGCGCGCCCAAATTACTCTGTTTTCCATTCCTACTTCTAAAATAAAATCTATCCCTGTACAGACTAAATAGGACGATAGACTGCAAAATTAGCCGAGTGTAGTCAACTCTAGCTTGCCGTTCTCGAATTAGCTCGAGCTGTAAGTCTCTAGCATTACTAAGTATAGGAAGTGTCAGACTCATGGAACATATCTTAGAAACTAATGTTGGCACGTAAACCATGACCAAGGTCGTACTCCCTAAGGGCGGAAGTTGATATCGATACGTCATAATTTGTTTTCAGTGTCAGGCCAGAGGAATATCGGGTCTTCTAATTGGTTTTACCATGGGAGTAACTCAGGTTGTAGCCATTGTTGCGGTTTACGCTCAAGTTTGGTTGGCAAGTAAGAAAAGAGAAGTTCATTACAAGAAGTATCAGAATCAACCGCTCTTTTGAGTATATGATAGCTCCACTACTTCTCTTTCCAACGTCAGCTGGTATTTGAGATTACAACAATTAAGCAAAACAGCAAACGATAGCATTTATTCTCAGCATCTGAATCCTTATTGTACCTCGCAAGTACTTCGATTCGACCAATTACAGACTCCCGTTGTCCCGTGTAAGCCACTGATTTCTTGTACTACATGTAATGAACTTCTGGTTAAGGTAAAGAATCCCTTGAAATTACATTCATTGTAAATAACATATTAAAGATGAATTACGTAGCGCCAAAAAATCAACTAGTTTGTGGTTTATTTATTACTGGACTCACCTCATTGGCGTTTGGGTATTTAAATTAGTGATCTAGAATTCTAAACAATGTACGTAATTGTCCTGTTCCTTTTCTGACACAGTTTCACCGATCAAATTGCAGACAACACCATTTACATTTGGACTTGCATCGCTCTAAGATTGGTCCAAGGATTAGGTATTGCTGCAACTGATTTATCCGTATTTGTTATCGCTAATGTGGAAACGCCAATGAAGCACCTCTCCACAGCTATGGTACGTATTTTAATTCAAAACATGATTCAACGGTATTCAATAAAAATTATTTTAAGGGTGTTTTGGAAGCTCTGTTATCTGTCTCCATCGCTATTGCAGCTCCGTTAGGTGGAGCTCTTTACAAAGTAATTAACTGAAATGAAATACACCACTTCGACATTCTGTTGTGCGCATGCCCGATGCCCCGCGCTCGAAGCGCCTCAAGGGGAAAGACTGGAAACTGCTCTTTGTTACCCCTACTAGCAAAAGCGCAACCCCACGTGGTTTTTCTCCCTGCCCATCTTAATAAGTACTAGTTCTCAGTAGCCCGCTGTGGCGCCCTAGGTAATGTCAAAGTGGTGTATTGGGTAGGAACGGTTTTACTTAAGCTAACGGTTTTCAATATTTATTAGGAAGATCAATTTTACATACCGTTTGCTGTCTCGGGCAGCTTATGTTTCGCCCAAGGCGTATTCATGACTTTATTTTTATCCAAAAAAGGTAAAAAAAATTCTGTCCTCAAATAAAGTGAATAGCACAAGAGTGAACATTTTGAACAATACCTGTAATAACAATGTTAGCTTGGTATGTATAAAAGAAACATTAAGTGGAAACTCCTGTACTATTACACCTTGAACTACTTTTTAATTACCAGATAAGGCACACTTCTACCTTTAAACGTTCAGTTCTGCTAGTTAACAAGATGTGCAGGCTGATATGTCTCACTCCTCCACATGTTGAATTTCCTTGTTTTAGGGGGCAATGTTTTTGGACCCTTACTTCCTAAACTAAGTGTTGTAGGCCCTATGTTCTGTGAGACTTTTCACTTAGTCTGACACAAAGAACACACCCTTTAATTTATGACACACTTATCAGAAACAACCTACATTAATATCTAACAAGGACAACTGCTTGAAGATGGAACATGCTTCGCTACAAACATTGTTTTTTACAAGGTCTTTTTCGTTTTACTTTCAATTACAGATCATAAAGAAGAATTTACAGTATGTGGCCTTCTTTCGAAGACATTTGCTGTATCATTGACACCCCATTTGTATCACATGATTTTGTTTGGTTCACTAGTCGGCTTCTTTGGTGGAATGATCGAACCTCACTTAAGAATGGTAATCGTAGAGAGTGTCAATAGATAGTTAAGGGTCTGTAAAAAAGGCATCAGCGAATGGGTAAAAACCATTTGAAATACGTCACAGGCACCACGTGACTGAGGAAAGGCGTAGTTGAAAGAAACTTAGCCCGTTCAATTTCGAAAAACTATTGGCTCTGCAATTTCGTGAAAAACAAGGACCAAGTGTCCAGTTCAACTCCACGCTGAGTCTTTTTATCTTGTCGTCACGTGGTGCCAGTGACGTAGATCGAATACTTTTTACCCCACCCCCGAAGACTTTTTACAATCCCTTTAAATTTGGAAAGAAACATTTCAATATCTGAACCTTCACAATAATTTTGGGATTTCAAAATATTCGTTTCAACAAGTTTTTGGAGTATGGTTTTCACTCGCTTTGTTTCCTTTCAGTTCAATTTGACTCCAGCCGCTGTTGGAGGCGTAATACTATCTACAACTGGGGTTCAAGCCTTAACGTATCCAGTATGGGGTCTTATATCAGACAAAACAGTGAGTTTATGAACTATTAATTTCACTAAATCAGATAAAGGTAGATTGTTATTGTTATTTCAATTTTCAGAGAAGCTATAACACCATTTTGTTTATTGGATATGGTCTTATTCTTTGCGGCTTGGTTCTGTTTGGACCCATTCCTGGACTTCCAAAACAATTAATGTAAGTGACAGGCATTGAGTAACAAAAGGATTCTTTAGGAACTAATAGCGTACTTCTCTTTCTAGAATGCTACCCATCGTCATTGTTTCATTGGTCTTATGTGGCGCTGGAGTATCTGCAATGTCAATTTCAACATTCTTGTTATGCAAAATTCAGTTACTGTAAGTGCCAGACATGGGTTCAATCGCAAAATATTATCTTACACCATAGAACATTTTCGACTCAAAATCGAGCAAAGAACATCCCCTTAATGTATGACAGACCTATCAGTAACACCCTTTGTTGCCAACTGTCAAAAATTTATTTAGTTCTTTTTATAGAAACCCACAGCATCACTTGCGTGTAATAAGAACTTCCATCAAAATTATATAAAGAATGGGTAGATTTTACTGAGGACTAATATTTTTTAGCACCCTAGGAGCGAAGGCACTCGGCGTTGCCCGTCGGGACATTTTTAATTGCTTTCCATGCGGACATTATTCCATAAAGAAGGGTTTTTAAGTTTTTGGCCGCCATTTAAAAAGGTGGCAACAAATAGAACCCAAAAGACCATTCAGCCCGTCTATAGTTTAAAGGAAACCAGTGTACTAAATATTTGTGAGATCGGTTGAAACGCGCGGACTTAATTGCATAGAGAAGATTTTTTTACATTTCTGGGCGCCATTTATTAAGATGGCGGCGGATTGGAAAAATCTTTCTTAGTACGCGCCTACTACTTACGAGTAACGTTCCTGCAAAGTTTCAGCCTTCTAGGGCAAGCGGTTTGGGCTGGGTGTTGATTATCAATCAATCAGTCAGTCAGTCAGGATTTATATAGATATAGATTACCGTAGTTTTTAATTAATTGCGTGTTTCAACAGAAAATCATGTCCATCGGAAAACATGGCGAGCTCAGTAGTATCCGCGGCTTACGTTGGCTTCTCTGAGATGGGGTAAGCATTTAAGAACAAACAATTTTATTGAAAAAAAAAAATCAAAATTCAGTTGATTTATGATCTATTGTTTGTCTTTTGACGATAGAGTGACGGTAGGAGAAATGGTTGGAGGTACTTTCATTGATTATATAGGGTATCGCAATGGTGCGGCACTTTGGGCACTTCTAGTCTTACTAGGGGTAAGTGCCATATAGTTCTTTGACCCTGGTGGCAAACGCCGGAGGTAAAAGAGAGTCTGTTGTTTGACCAACATGTTGTTTTAGAACTGAACATTTGGTACGTGAACAGCCGCTATCTAAAGTCTTGGTTGTCCATGTCATGTTGAGTCTAAACTGTATGTTAACTCGTATTTTGTTGTTGTTTCGTTGCAGATTTTACTTCAAATCATTTTCAACGTCATTGCTAAACGTAATGAAATGGGGAAAATTCCTCAAGATACTTTGAGTACGCGATAAGATACCATTTACATTTGTTGTTTTTAGAAAATAAATATTTATGCCCGAAAGGCTTCCACGTTTTTTTTTTCGCTACTTCTCAAAGATAGGGAAAAAATAAATATCAAGTTTATCTTTTCAATCAAAAACAACTGAATATAAATATTATTATCAAATAAATTGGTAGTGATCAGACTTTACTATTTTTTTAATTATTTTAATAAAGGAGTAATATTATTAAGAGGGTTAAAATAAAACACTTCGGTATGTTAAGGATTACAAAGTGAATTTTAATGACCTTGAACTTTTAGCTACGAGCGGCGCCACTTGGGAAATAAAATCTGACGCGTTTTATGGCGCCAAATCTCTCTATCCTCAAGGTGATAATGAACATGATCTGAAGTAATAGTAACACGAATCGACACAACAGTCTGTTGCATAGCAGTAGTTCTAGAACGACGCGAGAATTGACTGCACTCGGTTAATATTGCAGGACAGTTGAATAAGTTGACGAGATAAATAGCGGAGCAGCTGAAATTTGTACCGGTTTTACAAGGGCTTTTCCGTAACGTTTATCTCTGACTTTGTCATTCCTTGACGATTTAAAGCCTAGATGTATATAACCAGTCTTACGTCACACCAAGTAGTGGTATATAAACTCGTTAATGTCTTATCAAACATACGCGAAAGAAGAAAAAAGTTACAAACTAGATTGCCTCGTTGAAATGATAAAGATGCGACGAAACATCTTCGTGACAACATTCAGCTCCTTTTACTATGTTGCAAAAAATAAAACCAAAAGTAATGAAAGTAAAACGTCACACAGAATTGTTGGTAATCGGAAGTAGAGATGTGTCGTAAGTTACCGGTAATTTATGATACACAATCAAGTATTTATTTTTAGAAAAACTGTGCGTATGATAACCGTTAAACAGATATCAAGTACTAATAATAGTAATATTTAAAAGTAATTTATATTATTTACTATTTCTGCATTAAACATAATGTCAAATAAATTAATAAAATTAAATTAAACTTGTTAAGGGCAAAATGTCAATGAAGTGTTTCGACTCAAAATCGCCCAACTGTACTTCGATCCTATAATTACCCTTTTTGAACACCCACACACTGCATTTCACCAAACTCCAATAAATCTTAATCAACTTGAACAGTTCATTATTAACAATTGAAATTTATATTTACTAAAGCCAAATTCATTGTACTTGTATGTTTAAAGAAAAGGTTCAGGCAACATTATACCTTAAAATAACGGCCTTTTTCTAAATATATTTAATATAAATTTGTATACACCATGCACCGTTTTTACCTCTCCGAGTGACGTATGTCACGGAGAGGTTCTGTAACGATCGTGTGTGTCTGTCTGTGTGTGTGTCTGTGTGTGTGTCTGTGTGTCTGTGTGTGTGTCTGTTGTTACACCCACGTGACCGCGTTCGCAGTTTCCAAATCGGAGCAAACGTGTTCGCCATTTCCGAACTGCTTTCACAGTCACGGAAATGGCTACTCTATGGCGAGTTCTCACACCACCATCTTCTGGTCTTTGTCCATCCCACACGGACACCAAGTCTGTACTTACAGGCTTCCAATCACCACCATCTTATGGCCTTCGTCCATCCCACATGGACACCAGTCTGTACACACTGGCTTCTAACACCACCATCTTCTGGTCATTGTCCATCCCACATGGACACCAGTCTGTACACACTGGCTTCTAACACCACCATCTTCTGGTCTTCGTTTTTGTCCATCGCACATGGACACCAGTCTGTACTTACTGGCTTCTAACACCACCATCTTCTGGTCATTGTCCATCCCACATGGACACCAGTCTGTACACACTGGCTTCTAACACCACCATCTTCTGGTCTTTGTTTTTGTCCATACCACATGGACACCTGTCTGTACACCTGGCTTCTACACCACCATCTTCTGGTCTTTGTTTTTGTCCATCCCACATGGACACCAGTCTGCACACCTGGCTTCTACTCCATCGTCATCGTTTGGTTTAAGACATTCGCGGCGATCAGCTAGGGTTACGAGAAACGTCTAGCCTCCCTAGGGTGGGTTGTCCACGATAGGTTTTCGCAATTGCGGTTGTTCTTGCTTTTAACTGTAGTTCGACACCCTTATATACTACCTATTTGAATAAGGCGAAGCAACCGGCGTATGCTTCATTTCAAACGCCAATATTAGTCAAGTCTCTCAAGAATGTTTAATTGTTCTTTTTTAAAACGATGTAACGTTCAATAAGGCGAATAACTAGCGAAGAAAATATTAAATATTAATTATATTCATTTTAATATTTAAGAGAATCTTGTTTCTCAATTCAAAATTAATACGGAAAGAGTTAAAAAGCAGTCTATGCTTTTGTCTGTGTGTGTCCGTCCGTTGTTACAGTAGTGCGCTGCGTTAGAAGTTCGTTTTGTTTTGATGTGTAAAGGAATCCTACAGAACCATAATATTCCCTTTATCCTTAATATAAAGTGAATATGTGGAAATACTTTTCGTAATTATGATGCATTTAGTACTTTTGTAGCTTTAAAGCTCTATTTCATTTTGATATTCCAAAAATGTTTTTTAATATTATTATTTAAAATGGATGTTTATATATTACCTAAGCTATACTACATCTGTTTATAGCATGATCCTTTCTAAAGTGAATACAAGTACAATGCTACTATGTTGGTCAAATGAACTTTAATTTGTCAATAGGCCTAGTGAACCAAAAAGTAAACTCTTTGGTTTGGATTTCGTTTCTGTAATGCAGAGACATTAACGGTTCAGAGTGAGCCGAAAGTTAAGTACACTTTAGGCTTAGATATTATAATCATGGTGGAAATCTGGGCCGCGTTCAGCAGAGCCCAGCGCTGTTAACAGTGTGCTACATAACGGGATTTTGTTTTTGAATTTTGACGTCACGGTGCTTAGCGCTGAGCTAGCGCGGTCTTCAAAGAAAATAGTCGGCTTTTTGGATAACGTGACGTAAAACGTGTAGTTCTCAGCTTGGCGAAAAAACCATGGATGAATTAATACAAATAGCTCTTTGGGACTATAGCTATTTAATTGGCGTGAAACCAGTTGATCACGCGAGAATTTTGAGAGATATGCTTGTTTCTAATTTTAATTATAAAAGTTGTTATCTATCTCTATAAATATGTTATCATACAATTTTTGTTAAGCCTTGGTACCTTGCACGCTTTATTGCGCTAGCGTCATTTATAAAACGCCGATGACCGGAGAGAAGCTATGACGACAGAGCTCACCGGTAAACATTTCCAAAATCCGCTGTCTTTTTTGGTGAGCTCTGCTGAACGCAGCCCAGACCAGTGAAAGGTCTGATCGTAATCGGATAATAGCTTCGTGTTTTCATGCTTTTTATGGTACGCATTTACTTTTAGTGTGTGTAGCCACAAATAAGCTTTGGTGTTATGTAACGTTAACAGTCATGTTGACAAACTAAGAAAATCGTTGAGGTGAAACGAGAGGATAGTGTTTATATGGCAACCCTGTTGTGAATATGGCTTTGAACATAGAGGGCATACAGTTGAGGAGTAGAAAATTGGGCCTTTACAAACACGTAAAGGTAGTATCCCTCCAAAGTTTTATCTCTTCATTTCCCGTTTCTCCTCCATCGGATGATTTTAATGTGTACAAGTATATCATTATTGGATGTAAAATGTCGTCTGATTTACAGTATATTTGCTATGCTTTGTATACTGCTTTAATATTTCATACATTTTAACTTAAGAAACATTTCCATATCTGGGTAAATAAGTTTGTAAGTAGTCGTCTTGACTCGGAGAGGTCATATTTTGGTTTTCCCAACTTGTTCTGAATATAAAAATAAAATGTTAAAAAAAATTATCTCTTATTACTAAATAATTAGCATTTAACTAGTCTTAAAAATAATCAAGGACTACTGCGCCACCCGCCATTGGTTTAGTGGCGTCTGATAAATGGAACCGCTTGCCCCTTAAGAGATTGGTTGGATTCTCACAGGCTGAAAGAGGTAAAGGTAAGAGGTTCGATTTAACAGACGCCACTGAACCAATGGGGGCTCAGTAGTCCACGGTTTTAACACTAATAAAATGCTAATTATTTGATAAGAGATAATTTATTTATTTTTAATGTTTAATTCCTTTTATATTTAGAAAAAGGCCGTTCTTTTAAGGTATAATGTTACGTAACCTCAACTTTTCCTTTAAAATAATTAAGAAGTTTGATATTTTTATCGTGATGACCATCCAGGGCCGGATTAGCAAGATTTTGGGCCCTAGGCAAGGCCTTAGTTCCGGGCCCCCAGCCCCCCAACAGACCAGTTTAAGAGAATCTAAGAGACAAACTATTTTTTATATTTTTTTACTTAACACTTGACTGCATATTTAAATTTCTTTTTGAAATCAATAGTTAAATTCCTTTCTTTCTAACTCAAGAAATTTAAAAATTATCTGTTCATAGTCTATGAAGTCGTTTAGTAAATCCTTTTCAATATATATCAAAGATAAAGAACTTAATTTTTCCTGGGCTCATGTGGTTCTTAAGTAGTTTTTCACTCTTTTTAAAGCTGAAAAGGATCTCTCGCCTCTTGCATTGCAAACACAAGTAAATTCTCAAAACAATTTCTAAGTTTGGAAAAGTTGAAATGATATTATTGGTACGATTGAAGGAATGAAAGAATTCTGGGTTTTTGCTTTCTTCATTCTTCACGAAATGCTTGAAATGTAGCAGTTCGTTTTCAAGCTCTTCAAAATTTAAATCATTGCAATACGTTTCTGCCAATTCTTGGAAATCTCCAGAGAAAGATTCATCGGAGGCATTAATGTTACAAATAGGTTTGAACTTTTCATCAGTGTCCTTGTTAACTTTAGATTGTTTTTTTAGTATTTGTCATTAGATTGTCACACCAGACGTAAAACGCTTTTATTTTGAAAGCTTCCCGTCCACTCGGTGTGTTATCATCGTTTTTAGCCACATCGTATGATGTACATCAACGATGAGGCTCTTAGTTTGGCCTGCCCTGTTGTACTCGTCCTCGTACTAGTACTAGTACCAGTAGACGTGAAAGAGTAGCGCGTTTGGCAGTATAGAATTTTTCGTTCGTCATTTAAGGGAGAGTGAATGGGACAGAATTTTGGTGATGTGATTTTTACGTTCGTGTATTTTAAGAAGATGGGATTATAATAGTAAGCATTGCATTTAATTGTACCAGTAAGGTTAAGCATTTTGCATTGTGTTTTACGATTGCTCGACATCTTTAAACGAGAAAGAGGATTATGGTGTTATCTTAATTAAAATGGAAGGTTTAATACTCCCTTTAAATTTCCTGTCACCCGTCGGCAATAAGGATTTCACGCTTTCAATCCCGCTCCCCTATTTCAAAATCCAAAGAAATCGAGGGGAATTTTTAAAAAGCAAACGGAAGTATATTCCGACGTTATATTTAGAACGGTCTTAAGGAGATGTTTATTATTAGAAGTTACGTGTATTTCTCCACAAATCGAGAAGAATTTTAAAAGAAAGTACTAGCTTGTGGCCCTAAATATTACAATTATAACGTAAGTAAATTTATTAAAGTGAGGATTAAGGGTTATTATTTTTGTTAGGGCATCGAGGGGTTATTCACTCTCATTTTCTGTACTTCTTTTAATGGGCATTTATGGGCATTTCGTTTAAAGGATGCTCATCGTGGGGGTACTCACGTTTTCCGTTCGTGTCACACTATTATAATTATAAAAGAAGTAAAAAAATGAAGTAATCATTTTAAAACAGTTAAGGTAGCGCATCGAGGTCTATCCACCCAAATTTTCTGTCAAGTACGGTATGATGTGGCTACTATTACGAGTCCAACCCTTGGGTCGCCTTGTTCTTTCCTTCGCCTTCGGCAAAGAACCGTTTACGTATTTTTTCCCCTTTCTTCATTACTTTTGTAAATTATCTCTTTTGTCAGCTGACCAATTATTTAAAATATTTCAAATTCGCACGACCACCCTGAATAAAGCGTATCAAGGAATCATACTATGCAACACCAGTGTTTAATGACGGCCAGTAACAACACGAATTCAAAATGAAATTTCTTTCTCCGAGGATTGCGACTTCTCAAAATACATTTCCATTGAATTTTCAAGTTTCTTTTCGTCTTTTTCTTTCTTCCTTTATAAATTGCCTTAATGTTTTTGGGTAACGGGTTTTTCAACATAAAGCTGCCGTTACATCTCACATGGCTTTTCCATGGTGTCAGTGACGTTATTTTTCGGTAGAGAAAGAGGGGGGAATATATTTGTTGGTTTTTCATTTTCTCAATTTTTGAAAACTGGCTGATTACGGGCCCCTCAGATATCCGGGCCCTAGGCAATTGCCTAACTTGCCTAGTGGTTAATCCGGCCCTGTGACCATCTGAACTTTATCGCGTTTGGTTGGGAAACCAGCGTTTGGTAATTCTTAAAGGTAGGTTTGGGATCGTTAACGGATGCCAATAAAATTAATTTTAAAAAAACATAGCCAAAAATTTGTTATCGAAAAAGCTTGCGGAAAAACTGGTAATATAGACCTTGGGTTTCAATCTCAAATTTAAAAAAAAAATCATTTCCAATGAAAGAAAGTGAAACTAAGCATTGAAGATAGTGGCTGACCTTAGTGTAATAAATTCTAGTTTTCTATTTTATTTATTCTGTGTTATTTCTTCTCTGTCTGTGTATCAGTCGAGCAGAGTTTCAAAAACTGAGACACCTGTAATGTTTTTTACCTTAAGCCGCTGTACTGTAAGTCCAAAACCAATTTGTAGAGGTAAATTTTACTTCTTCATGTAAAACTCTTCGCATGACTATTTTTGTTATCGTGTTTGAAACGTTACGGCTTCAGGGTGAGTACAACTATAATTAAAGAATAATATTCATCAAAGTCTAGAGTTGATTAAATTTGTTCCTAATTGATATCGGAGAAGTTCCCGAAATAGCGGCTTCTGTTTTAGAAATAGCGGATGTTGTTTTTGGAAATAGCAGATGTTGTTTTTAGAAATAGCGGATGTTGATTTTCGAAATAGCGGATGTTGTTTCTGGAAATAGCGGCTGTTGTTTTTGGAAATAGCGGATGTTGTTTTTGGAAATAGCGGCTGCTGTTTTTGGAAATAGCGGATGTTGTTTTTGGAAATAGCGGCGGCTGTTTTTGGAAATAGCGGCGGCTGTTTTTGGAAATAGCGGCGGCTGTTTTTGGAAATAGCGGCCACGGTTTTAGAAACAGCAGCCGCTGTTTAGGAAAGTGAACAATTCTTAGCCCTACGGTTTACCTCACCTCACCTAAATTTTAACTATTCTAATTTTATTCAGGTTTAAATAACCAAACATAACCTAACAAATACTATTTAGATACAAATAAACAAATTTAAAGTGAATTAATTAACCATACCTGATCTAATACAATTAAGGTTCATATAACAATTAACTGCATTTGCAAATAAGTCAATCTTCTTTACATTACCTGGCTTAGACACACTCCTACCTTTAAAGGTACACTTCTGTTAGAAATTGTCTAAACAAGGTGAGCACTCTGATATATTTTACTCCTCCACATGTATGACAATTTCCTTGTTTTAAGAAACATTGTTAGGCGGCCTGTACCTCCGAAACCCCAAGTTCTGTGACACTTTTCACTCAGTCTGACCCATAGAACACGCCCTTTAATATATGGAAGACTTATCAAAAACACCCTGTATACTTCTGATAATATATAAATAAAATTTGAATTCTAAATTTAAGATTTCAGAGTTGGTTTCCTGTTTCTCTGGTCAGGATTTATAAGATCAATTTAACACATTAACAGAGCCATGAAATCGGACTATGGCACTGCGGAGCTCTTGCCGGAACGTTCAAGTTGTGTATCCAGCATACCAACTTTGCCCGGCGAAGAACGGAAGAAAACCAAGATCGTTTTCTTGATAATGTCACTAGCGGCTTCGCAGTATTTCACATTTCAATCTGCTTTCATATTATCTTCATTCTACCCACGATATGTAAGAATAATTCGGCTTGAACTATGACCTCTACTTCTTTGTGTTGAAAGAGCGTTCATAATTGGCAGTATAAGTTCATAAG
Source organism: Phalangium opilio (assembly GCF_054372755.1). Taxonomy (NCBI): domain Eukaryota; kingdom Metazoa; phylum Arthropoda; class Arachnida; order Opiliones; family Phalangiidae; genus Phalangium; species Phalangium opilio. The sequence goes on along the minus strand of NW_028324166.1, from coordinate 2,609,595 downwards.
ATATGTTGGCCATTTACAAACTGGAGCTTGTCATGAAGTGAGTGAGGTAGGTAATAGATTCAGGGTAAAGCGACATACGCCTGTTGAGGCACTGTCAAAGGCTTAGTAATGCAGACTGAATAGGATGATGGAATGCAAAATTAACCGAGTGTAGTCTGCAATTCTCGCTTGTCGTTCTCGAACTAGCTCGAGCTGTTAAGTCCCTTGCATTACTGAGTATACGAAGTGTCAGACCCATGGAACATATCTTATAAATTTATGTTGGCACGTAAACCATGGCCGAGGTCCTACTCCCTAAAGGCGGTAGTTCATATCTCTACGTGATCATTTGTTTTCAGTGTCAGGCCAGAGGAATATCGGGTCTTCTAATTGGCTTTATCATGGGAGTAACTCAGGTTGTAGCCATTATTGCGGTTTACGCTCAAGTTTGGTTGGTATGTAAAAAGAGAAGTTCATTACAAGAAGTATCAGAATCAGACACTCTTTTTGAGTATGTGATAGCTCCACTTGAGATTACAACAATTAAGCAAAACAGCAAGCTATAGCATTTATTCTCAGCATCTGAATCCTTATTGTACCTCACAAGTACTTCGTTTCGACCAATTACTGACTCCCGTTGTGCCTTGTAAGCTACTGATTTCTTGTACTACATGTAATGAACTTCTGGTTAACGTAAAAAATCCCTTGAAATTACATTCATTGTAAATAACATATTAAAGATGAATTACGTATCACCAAAAAATCAACTAGTATGTGGTTTATTTATTACTGGACTCACCTCATTGGCATTTGGGTATTTAAATTAGTGATCTAGAATTCTAAACAATGTACATAATTATCCTGTTCCTTTTGTGACGCAGTTTCACCGATCAAATTGCAGACAACACCATTTACATTTGGACTTGCATCGCTCTAAGATTGGTTCAAGGATTGGGTATTGCCGCAACTGATTTATCCGTATTTGTTATCGCTAATGTGGAAACTCCAATGAAGCACCTCTCCACAGCTATGGTACGCATCTTCATTCAAAATATGGTTCAACGGTATTCAATAAAAATTATTTTAAGGGTGTTTTGGAAGCTCTGTTATCTGTCTCCATCGCTATCGCAGCTCCGTTAGGTGGAGCTCTTTACAAAGTAATGAACTGAAATGAAATTGTGCCAGAACCGTAACGGTTTTAGTTAAGCTAATGTTTTTCAATATTCATTAGGAAGATCAATTTTACATACCGTTTGCTGTCTCGGGCAGTTTGTGTCTTGTCCAAGGCGTATTCATGACGTTATTTTTATCCAAAAAAGGTAACGTTTTTAATTTAAAAGTGCTATTCCTACAAGTGTAATAGCGCAAGAGTGGACATTTTGAACAATACCTCTAAATAACTATATTAGCTTGATAGATAAATATAAAAGAAACATTAACGGGAAACTCCTGTGCTATTACACTTTGAACTACTTTACATTACCAGCTTAGTCACACTTCTACCTTCAAACGTACGCTTCTGCTAGATGAAGGCTCATTAACGTTCTTGGATGGGAGGCTATTGAAATTGTCTAACAAGACGAGCACTCTGATATGTCTTACTCCACATGTGTGCTAATTCCTTGTTTTAGGTGTCAATGTTTGGGGATCCGTACCTTTGAAATTAAATGTTTTAGCCCCATTATTCTTTGACAATTTTCACTTAGTCTGACCCAAAGAACGTACCCCTTAATTTATGGAATACTTATCAGAAACAACCCATAAACATTAAACATGACTTAACTGCTTGAAGATGCAACATGCTTCGCAAAAATATTGCTTCTTACAAGGTCTTTTTCGTTTTACTTTCAATTACAGACCATAAAGAAGAATTTACAGTATGTGGCCTTCTTTCGAAGACATTTGCTGTATCATTGATACCCCATTTGTATCACATGATTTTGTTTGGTTCACTTGTCGGCTTCTTTGGTGGAATGATCGAACCTCACTTAAGAAAGGTAATCGTAGAGAGTGTGAATAGATAGTTAAAGAGTCTGTAAAATAGGCATCGGCGAGTGGGTAAAAACTATTTGAAAAACGTGACAGGTACCACGTGACTGAGGAAAGGCGTGGTTGAAAGAAACTTAGCCCGTTTAATTTCGAAAAACCATTGGCTGTGCAATTTCGCGAAAAACAAGGACCAATTGTTCAGTTCAACTTCACGCTGAGTCTTTTTATCTACGTCGTGCCTGTGACGTAGATCGAAAACTTTTTACTCCACCACCGAAAACTTCTTTACAATCCCTTTAAATTTGGAAAGAAACATTTCAATATCTGGACTTCAGTCAAATGATCAGCCTTGCAATAATTTTGGGATTTCAATATATTCGTTTCAACAAGTTTTTGGAGTATGGTTTTCACTCTCTTTGTTTCATTTCAGTTCAATTTGACTACAGCCGCTGTTGGAGGTGTAATACTATCTACAACTGGAGTTCAAGCCTTAACGTTTCCAGTATGGGGTCTTATATCAGACAAAACAGTGAGTTTATGAACCACAAATTTCACTAAATCAGATCATGGAAGACGTTTTGGTAAAGGCAGATTGTTATTGTTATTTCAATTTTCAGAGAAGCTATAACACCATTTTGTTTATTGGATATGGTCTTATTCTTTGCGGCTTGGTTCTGTTTGGACCCATTCCTGGACTTCCAAAACAATTAATGCAAGTGACAGGCCTTGAGTAACAAAAGGACTCTTTAGTAACTAATATTGCACTTTTCTTTCTAGAATGCTACCCATCGTCATTGTTTCATTGGTCTTATGTGGCGCTGGAGTATCTGCAATGTCAATTTCAACATTTTTGTTATGCAAAATTGAGTTACTGTAAGTTTCAGACATGGTTGCAATCGTAAAATAATATCTTATGCTAATGGCTGATAGTAATCAGTCATCAGGGATCAATATTAAACGATACCACACTGAAAGGCATAAGGGGGATGTTCTTTGCTCGATTTTGAGTCGAAAATGTTACGAGTGTGTTATGTTTCGTGTTTAGTAAAAGTCACAGGTACTTAATTAACGAACATACTTTAATACTGATTGAGTTACAACAAAGATATTGAGAATGATTAATTCACGACTTAGAAAAACGTCTATATAGCTTAGTCTCTTCATTCGCTCTGTCACTCTACATCACTCTATCACGTGATGTTCATCTTGGAGCGCCGCCTTGCGGTCAATACACAACACTCCTTCCCCCAATAATTGATGGACAAAGTCAGCAAGATATTTCGGAGAGACCCGGGGACGTAGGGAACGGCGAGGAGTAACTGCGGTTGACGCGGAAGATTCGGCATTAGTTGACGCGTCGGATTGAGCAGGTTGAGTATCGCGGGGCGAGTCGACCTGTTGTGATGGTGATCGTGCGGTAGTTGGGGGCATGGAAGGCGTTTCATGCGCGGTTGAGTCAACCCGTTGTCTAATCTGGTCCGCGTGTCGTCGAATAACGGTACCGTCCATAGTGGCGGCCCGATATGAGAGAGGACCCGTGGCGTCTACTACGGTAGCTGGGGTCCAACGAGGGCCGGTCGTATAGTTGCGAACATATACTGGATCGTTAGGTGAAAACGACCGAATCTTTGTGTGGGTCTGTGCCGCAGAGGTTACCTCCTGTTGTTTCTCACGCATAGCTTTATTTAAATCAGGGTGAAGACGATCCAATAGCGAAGTTAAGCGGCGATTCATTAATAATTCGGCCGGTGATTTCCCTGTCGTAGTGCATGGAAGTGTGTGCTGTGAGTATAGGAAACGGGCTAATCTGGTTTGCCAGTCGCCACTTATGATTCGTTTGAGAGCCTCTTTGGTAGTTGCCACCATGCGTTCGGCCTGTCCGTTCGACGATGGGTGGTATGGCGCGACGAATACTTGTCGAATTAGGTTCGATTGTAGGAACGTGCGGAATTCTTCCGAAGAAAATGTGGTTCCGTTATCTGAAGCAATGGTGTCTGGTAAACCATGCGTAGCGAAGAGAGTCCGTAGTTTCGCTATAGTGGTCTTGGCGGACAAAGAAGTCACGGGCATAACTTCGAGCCATTTAGAGTGAGAATCCACGACTAAGAAGAACGTCTGGCCTTGGTACGGACCGGCAAAGTCTATGTGTAATCGAGACCATGGTTTTTTAGTCCATTCCCAAGGGTGAATTGGTGCCTTCGGAGGGTTCCTACGCGTTTCTTGACACGTGTCGCACGCTTGTACGGTAGTTTCGATCGCTCTATCCAGATTTGGCCACCATACATAACTACGGGCTAGACCCTTCATTCGAACGATTCCTGGATGGGAACCGTGTAAGATTGTAAGAACGTCGCACCGCAGATCCTCGGGAACAATGACTCGACAACCCCAAAGGACGCAATCACGATGGACGCTTATTTCGTGGCGTCTACGGTAGTACGGAAGAAATCGCTCCTCTGGTACGGTAGGTGGCCATCCATTGAGAGACCACAAGGCCACGCGAGATAAGGTGGGGTCGGACTTGGTCGAGCGGCTATGGTAAGCGCGTCGATGCGGTCGACCGGGACGTTCTCCAAGAGTAGGACTTCGGAGAGTTGCGGGACCTCAACGTCTGGCGTCGCGGCCGGCAACCGACTAAGAGCGTCAGCATTAGCAATTTTGGTTCCCGGACGGTAAACAAGTTCATAATTGTAAGCCGATAAGAGGAGACTCCATCTTATAACCCGTGGTGAAACCATGGGCGGAAGCGGTTTAGTGGGAGTTAACAACCCCAATAGTGGCTTGTGATCAGTGTAGATTCGAAAGTGTCGACCATAAAGGAATTGATGGAACTTCTTTATGGCAGCCACTATGGCCAAAGCTTCCTTGTCGACTTGACTGTAGTTCCGTTCCGTGGGTGTCATGGTGCGCGAATAGTATGCGATCGGCGCTTCCGAGCCAGTGGGAAGTATATGGCCCAAAACGGCACCCACTCCATAGGAGGATGCGTCGCAGGTAACAGTCAACGGCAGGTTTGGATCGTAATGAACGAGCAAGTCATCTTCTTGTAGAAGGGCTTTAGCTGCCTCGAAAGCTTTACTATGGCTGTCTGTCCATGACCAGGGCGTCTCCTTTTGCAGGAGCCGGTGTAGCGGTTCAAGGGTCTCAGCTCGATTTTTTAGGAAACAGCCGTAGAAATTCAACAACCCCAAGAACGCTTGCAAGGTCGTCTTATCGTGCGGTGCCGGTAAGTTATGTATGGCGGACACCTTTTCCGGGGTAGGCTGTATACCATTCGCATTGACTTTGAACCCTAATAGTTCTAATTCGGTTACGGCGAAATTACATTTCGAACGGCGAAGCTGAATACCCGCGCCATCGAAACGCTGAAGAACCTGTTCGAGTCGGTTATTGTGATCTTCCATTCCCCTTCCCTGGACGAACACGTCATCCAGGTATGGTATGACCCCGTCAATACCAGATAAAAGTTCTTCCATTCTTTTCTGGAAAATGGCCACAGCAACCGAGATGCCAAAAGGTAGTCGCAGGACGTTAAATAACCCTTTATGAGTGTTCAAGGTCAGCATTTGCGATGTAGGTTCATCGACTGGGAGTTGTAAGTAGGCGTCCGTTAGGTCCAGTTTTGAGAAAATTGTTCCGCCATTGACAGTGGTCAATATGTCCGTTACCGTGGGTAGCGGGTAAACAAATTGAATTATAGCCTGATTAACCGTGCTACGGTAATCACCACAGACCCGGATACTTCCGTCCGGTTTAATTACGGGAACTATTGGTGTAGCCCAGTCGGAATATGAAACCGGGGCTAGGATACCCTTTTTTGTCATCTCATCCAGTTTATCCGAAATTCGATCTCGCAACGCGAAGGGCACTGGGCGGGCCTTTAGAAACCGTGGCGGACACCTCTTCTCCACTTTTATGGAAATAGGTGGCCCCTTGAAGGTACCCAGCTTGTTTTGGAATAAGTGGTCGTACTTTTGTAGGATTGACTCGGTAGAGACCATCTCAAGTCGGTTAAGTTGTGGGTCCTGGATAACAGATATTCCAAGGCGTTTGAACCAACTTCTGCCGATGAGAGATTTACCTTTGCCTTGTATGACAACCAGAGGTAACTTAGCTTCCACCGACTTATAGGATACTGAAACGTCAGTATAGCCTATAATTTCCAGCTTCTCAAGAGTCCAAGTGCGCAGCAGCTGATCGTTTACAGGTAATAAAGCAGGTGGTGTGACAGGCCAAAGCTTTACATAAGTGGCAGAGCTGATAATCGAGTGCATTGAGCCACTATCGACTTCCATACAATGAGCTAAGCCATTTAGTTTGACTGTAAGATCGTAAGGTGGCGGGTCTTCATAAGATGAAAGACTGTATATATTATGAAAACAGCTAGGTGTATCATATTCAGGTGCATGGGAAGTAATGGAAGTAGAACCAGTGACTTCAGGGTTAGTTGGAGTAGCTTCAACGTTATGCAACTTGCGGTTATGTTTAGGCTTCGGTTTCTTCATATCATGAGCTTTACTGTGGCATACTTTAGCGATATGACCCGTTTTCCTACAGTAGTCGCAAGTTACCGATTTGAATTTACAATGGTCAGCCTCGTGATTATCGCCACATCGATAACAAGTGAACTTTCGAGTGGGTGCTTGTTTCTTTCGGGAAGAATTTGACTCGTTAGGTTTGAAATAATTCGTGTTACTTGCTTGATGTTGAAGTCCGCGAATTTCCAGGGTATTGTGCGTAGCGGCTTCCCCCGCTAAAGCCTGAGCAGTAGCAGTGGTTAAGGTGAGCGTAGCATCAGCTAAAAGGCGTCGTTGAATCGCGTCATCGCGGAGGCCGCAAACCAAGCGATCCCGGAGCATAGAGTCCAAGTGTGTGCCGAAATTACAATGTTCCGATAGACGACGAAGGTCGGCGATAAATGTGGCCACAGTCTCATTAGGGAGCTGATCCCGTTTGTGAAACTTGAAACGAGAAAGGATCTCGCTAGGGACAGGAGCAAAATGACCGGAGACCGTAGCGATTAAGTCGGTGTAGGACACGGCACTCGGAAGGGCCGGCGAACGGAGAGAGCGAATTATCGAATATAGGGCAGGCCCACAAACCGATAAAAATATGTCCCGTTTCTTTGCAGCATCAGTAATGGTATTCGCGGAGAAGTATAAGTCCAAACGTTCCTGGTATTCAGGCCAAGACACGGAGGCATCGGGGCGAAATTCTTCTATATGGCCAAAAGTTGCCATCGTATTGCGCAACTCGAAGTAACACGTACCGTCAGAACAGTAACCACAAGAGGGGCCTACCGGAAAACGAGAACGGCGTAGGAAGGCCTAAGCCTCGGCTCGCGAGCGGTAGCGTGAAACGGAAAAAAAAACGGACCCGCGAAGGAAAGAAAGACTCCGTCGCCAATGTTATGTTTCGTGTTTAGTAAAAGTCACAGGTACTTAATTAACGAACATACTTTAATACTGATTGAGTTACAACAAAGATATTGAGAATGATTAATTCACGACTTAGAAAAACGTCTATATAGCTTAGTCTCTTCATTCGCTCTGTCACTCTACATCACTCTATCACGTGATGTTCATCTTGGAGCGCCGCCTTGCGGTCAATACACAACAGAGTGTTTTAGGGATGTCCCCTTAATTATATTGTAAATCATTGTCTTTCAGTTTCTTAATTACATTTGAGGAGTCATCCGTAAAATACTTAAATCATAACTTGAAAACAGTGCCGCTAGTTACAAAATGTCACAGAACATTTTCGACTCAAAATAGAGCAAAGAACATCCCCTTAATTTATGGCAGACCTATTAGAAACACCCTTAATTGTCAACTGTCAAAAAAATCTATTTAGATTTTTTTATATTATATCAGGGATAGATTTAATTTTAGAAGTAGGAATGGAGAACGGTTAGTATTTACTTCAGTCCGACTCATAGACAACCCAGTATAGAGCCCCTCCCTCCAACACGTAACAAAAAGTTTAAATAATCTTATTGGCTCACTTAACCTTCGTTTTGATGACGTTGCTGACGGGGACGGCGAAAAATACCTAATTCCTTTTTTCCTCTGTCACTATGACCCGCCTCTTCTTTCATACCCCTCCGTCCCGTGGAAGGGGGTCCGAGACTTCGACGCGCGCCCACATTACTCTGTTCTCCATTCCTACTTCTAAAATTAAATCTGTCCCTGCGGCAGTTTTGAATTAATTGCGTATTTCAACAGAAAATCATGTCCATCGGAAAACATGGCAAGCTCAGTTGTATCAGCGGCTTACGTTGGCTTCCCTAATATGGGGTAAGTATTTAAGAACAAACAATTTTATTGATAAAAAAAATCAAAATTCAATTGATTTATGACTTTGTTTGTCTTTTCACGAAAGCGTGACTGTAGGACAAGTGGTAGGAGGTACTTTCATTGATTATATAGGATATCGCAATGGTGCGGCACTTTGGGCACTTCTCGTCTTACTAGGGGTAAGTGCAATATAATTCTTTGACCCTGGTGTTAAAAACCGGACGTAAAATAGAGTCTATTGTTTGACCAACGTGTTGTTTTAGAACTGAACATTTGGTAGGTTGACAACTAAGACTGTTAGATATGACTTTCGTCTGAAATAAATAGATTGCTTCTACTTGTAATCTTTAAGAGGCCATAGACCCCATGCTGTTATCAGACTTAAGGTAATGGGAAGGGCTTAAAATTTGTTAAACCGCCCACTCCTTCTTCCTAGCGTTTAATTGGCTATTGGCATATATAGCACGTTGACCCTAGGTTTACTCGTTCAGAACACGCAAAGATAACTTGGTTTCATTCTGGTTCGACGGTAGTCTCGGTCAATATCACGTGGTTTCTAAGTTAATTTAGTTAAAATACATTATGCATGACGTCAGGGATGACGGTTTCTATGACTCCTCCCCTTTAATTTAAGCAGAAAGGCAATGAAAATTACCAGTTTAAGATTCCAAGTAGAAGAAATCTATGCATTCCTGCTTTGGCCGAATGGTTACTTTTAACGTTAGTCTTTGTTGTCCATATACCTTATGTTTCGTCTAAACCGTATGTCAACTCTTATTTTGTTGTTGTTTCGTCGCAGATTTTCATTCAAATCATTTTCAACATCATTGCTAAACGTAATGACACAAGGAAAATTCCCCAAGATACTTTGAGTACGCGATAAGATACCATTTACATTACCTTGTAAACATTTGTTGTTTTATTAGAAAATAAATATTTATGCTCGAAAGGCTCGTTAGAGAGGTAAAGTTAAGGTAGGCATAGCCCACTCGATCACGCGCGTAAGAGATTCGATTTAGGCTCGCGAGACGTGAGTTTTCAAGAACCAATGAGATGCTGGTTGTAATTTAGAGGCGGCGGGGATTAACTCCGGACCTACTATACGTTTGGACTGGAGATAAAGAGCTAAAAATGTGGCGCGAATTTATACCTTCTCCCTTATAAACTAGATATAACTTCTTGGTATAATGTTATACAACTTCAATTTTTCTTTTAAAATAATTAAGATTTTTGATGTTTTTATCGTAACGACCATCTGAACTTCATCGCGTTGGCAGGAAATAATCGTTTGGCAATTTTTAAAGGTAGGTGTGGGATCGTTAACGGAAGCCAAAAAAATTAATTAAAAAAACAGTTTAAAATTTGTTATCGAAAAAGCTTGCGGAAAAACTGGTATTATAGACCTTGAGTTTCAATCTCAAATTAAAAAAAAAATTAATTTCCATTGAAGGAAAGTGAAACTAAGCATTGAAGATAGTGGCTGACCTTAGTGTAATAAATTCTGGTTTTTTTAGTTTATTTACTCTGTGTTACTTCTTCTCTTTCCGTGTATCTGTCGAGCAGAGTTTCAAAAATAGAGACACCTGTAATGTTTTATAGCTTAAGCCGCTGTACTGTAAGTCGAAAACAATTAGTAGAGGTAAATTTTACTTCTACTTGTAAAACTCTTCGCATGACTGTTGTTTGTTATCGTGTTTGAAACGTTACGGCTTCAGGGTGAGTACAACTATAATTGCGAAGAATAATATTTATCAATCAAAGTCTGTTGTTGAGGAAATTTGTTCTTTATTGCTATCGGAGAAGATATAAAAGGGTGTACCTCGTATCATCAGTTCCCGAAATAGCAGACGGTATTCCAAAAAAGACAGCGGTGTTGAAAACTGCTGTTTTGGAAATAGCGGCTGCTGTTTTTGGAAATAGCTGCTGCTGTTTTTGGAAATAGCTGCTGCTGTTTTTGGAAATAGCTGCTGCTGTTTTTGGAAATAGCTGCTGCTGTTTTTGGAAATAGCTGCTGCTGTTTTTGGAAATAGCTGCTGCTGTTTTTGGAAATAGCTGCTGCTGTTTTTGGAAATAGCTGCTGTTTTTGGAAGTAGCGGCAGCCGTTTTTGGAAATAGCGGTTGCCGTTTTTGGCAATAGCGGTTGCCATTTTTGGAAGTAGCTTTTTCCGTTTTAGAAATAGCGGCTGCCGTATTGAACAATTCTTAATCCTACAGTTTACCTTACCTCACCTAACTATTACTATTCTAATACTATTGAGATTCAAATAACCAAAAAACTAACCCAACCTAACGTAAAAAAAACATATTGGGGTTCAACTAATCCAACCTAACTTAACTTTACTACCTGCTAATACTATTGAGGTTCAAATAACCAACGCAAACCTAACCAAACTAATACTGTCACAAATAACCAAATTTAACGTGAATTAATTAACCATACCTGATCTAATACTATTGAGGTTCATAATAACCAATAACTGCATTTAAATACAGCCGGCACACTTGGACATTTAAACGTACCCTTCTGCTATTAAAAGAATCATTAACCTTCTTAGATTGGAGGCTATTGAAATTGTCTAAACAAGATGGGCACTCTGATATGTCTTACTCCTCCACATGTATGTCAATTTCCTTGTTTTAGGAAACAACAAACTATTGGGGGCCTGTACCTCCGAAACTAATGCTTAAGACCCCCATGATCTGTGACACTTTTCACTCAGTCTGACCCATAGAACACACCCTTTAATATATGGCAGACTTATGATAAATACCCTGTGGAGTTCCGGTAATGTGTAAATAAAATTAGAATTCTAAATTTAAGATTTCAGAGTCATTTGCCGGTTCCTCTTGTCAAGATTAATAAGAATAAACTGAGTCATGAAATCGGACTATGGCACGGCGGAGCTTTTGCCTGAACGTTCAAGTTGTGTATCTAGCATACCAACTATGCCCGGCGAAGAGCGAAAGAAAACAAAGATAGTTTTCTTGATAATGTCACTAGCGGCTTCGCAGTATTTCACATTTCAATCTGCTTTCATATTATCTTCATTCTATCCACGATATGTAAGAATAATTCGGCTTGAACTATGACCTCTACATCTTTTTGTTGAAAGAGGGTTCTTTGGCACCATAAGTTCATAAGATATGTTGGCCTTAATGTTGTCACTGGTAACTTAAACTGGAGCTTGTCATGAAGTGAATGAGGTAGGTCATAGATTCAGGGTAAAGCGACATACTCCTGGTGAGGCGCTGTCAAAGGCTTAGTACAGACTAAAAAGTACGATAGACTGCAAAACGTCGTGGAGTCAATTCTCGCTTCCGTCGTTCTCGAACTAGCTCTTGCTGTAAGTCTCAATCATTACTAAGTATAGGAACATATCTTATGAACTTATGTTGGCACGTAATTCATGGCCGAGGTCGTACTCCTCAAGGGTGGTAGTTCATATCGATAAGTTATCATTTGTTTTCAGTGTCAGGCCAGAGGAATATCGGGTCTTCTAATTGGTTTTATCATGGGAATAACTCAGGTTGTAGCCATTATTGCGGTTTACGCTCAAGTTTGGTTGGTATGTAAGAAAAGAAGTTCATTACAAGAAGTATCAGAATCAACCGCTCTAGTTCTTCTCATTCCAAAGTTATCTGGTATTTGACATTACAACAATTAAGCAAAACAGCAAGCTATAGCATTTATTCTCAGCATCTGAATCCTTATTGTACCTCACAAGTACTTCGTTTCGACCAATTACTGACTCCCGTTGTGCCTTGTAAGCTACTGATTTCTTGTACTACATGTAATGAACTTCTGGTTAACGTAAAAAATCCCTTGAAATTACATTCATTGTAAATAACATATTAAAGATGAATTACGTATCACCAAAAAATCAACTAGTATGTGGTTTATTTATTACTGGACTCACCTCATTGGCATTTGGGTATTTAAATTGGTGATCTAGAATTCTAAACAATGTACATAATTATCCTGTTCCTTTTGTGACGCAGTTTCACCGATCAAATTGCAGACAACACCATTTACATTTGGACTTGCATCGCTCTAAGATTGGTTCAAGGATTGGGTATTGCCGCAACTGATTTATCTGTATTTGTTATCGCTAATGTGGAAACGCCAATGAAGCACCTCTCCACAGCTATGGTACGCATCTTAATTCAAAACATGATTCAACGGTATTCAATAAAAATTATTTTAAGGGTGTTTTGGAAGCTCTGTTATCTGTCTCCATCGCTATTGCAGCTCCGTTAGGTGGAGCTCTTTACAAAGTAATGAACTGAAATGAAATTGTGCCAGAACCGTTAAGCTAATGTTTTTCAATATTCATTAGGTAGATCAATTTTACATACCGTTCGCTGTCTCGGGCAGCTTATGTCTTGTCCAAGGCGTATTCATGACGTTATTTTTATCCAAAAAAGGTAAAGTTTTTTCTGTCCTCACAAGAAGTGTAATAGCACAAGAGTGGACATTTTGAACAATACCTATAAATAACAATGTTAGCTTGGTATGAATAAAAGAAACATTAAGTGGAAACTTCTGTGCTATTACACTTTGAACTAATTTTTCATTACCAGATTAGGCACAATTCTACCTTTAAAAGTACAGTTGTGCTAGATAAACGCTCATTAACAAGATGGGCACGCTGATATGTCTTACTCCTCCACATGTTGAACTTCCGTGTTTTAAGGGTCAATGTTTTGGGGCCCTTACCTCCGAAACTAAATGTTTTAGACCCTATGTTCTATGAGACTTTTCACTTAGTGTGACACAAAGAACACACCCTTTAATTTATGGCACACTTATCAGAAACACCCTGTATACAGGGTGTTTGTGAAAGGTCTATCAATAATGAAAGGGCGTATTTATTGGGCCATTTTGAGTCGAAAATGTTCTATGACATTTTGCCGTCCGAGCCACTGTTTTCAAGTTATGATTGGAGTAATTTACGGATGACCCCTTAAATTTAATTAAGAAATTGAAAGACAGCGCTAATTTAATGAAGGGGTCATCCCTAAAATATTCAAATCATAACTCGAAAACCGTGGCTCGGACGGCAAAATGTCATAGAACATTTTCGACTCAAAATGGCCCAATAAATACGCTCTTTCATTATTGATGGACTTTTCACAAACACCCTGTATATAAACATTAATCAAAACCTCTAACATGAGCAACTTCTTTAAGATGCAACGTGCTTCGCATGAAATATTGTTTTCAAACAAGGTCTTTTTCGTTATGCTTTCAATTACAGATCATAATGAAGAATTTACAGTATGTGGCCTTCTGTCGAAGACATTCGCTGTATCATTGATACCCTTTTTGTATCACATGACTTTGTTTGGTTCACTAGTCGGCTTCTTTGGTGGTATGATCGAACCTCACTTAAGAAAGGTTAGAACTCTAATAATAATCGTAGCGTATGAAAAGATGGTTGAAGGGTCATTAAAAAAGGCACCAGCGGGTGTCCAGTTTCACTTGGTGTGGAGTTTTTGTTTTTGGCGTCACAGGGTGTCTGTGAAATATTTCAAATAATTTCTACCCACCCACTTATGCCTTCTTTACAATACCTTTAAATTTGGAAGGAAAAATTTCAATATCTGAACCTTCAGTCAAATGATCAGACTCAGAATAATTTTGGGATTTCAAAATATTCGTTTCAACAAGTTTTTGGAGTATTGTTTTCACTCGGCTTTGTTTCATTTCAGTTCAACTTGACTCCAGCCGCTGTTGGAGGTGTAATACTATCTACAACTGGAGTTCAAGCCATAACGTATCCAGTATGGGGTCTTATATCAGACAAAACAGTGAGTTTATGACCTATCAATTTCACTAAATCAGTTCAAGGTAGATTGTTATTGTTATATCAATTTTCAGAGAAGCTATAACACCGTTTTGTTTATTGGATATGGTCTTATTCTTTGCGGATTGGTTCTGTTTGGACCCATTCCAGGACTGCCAAAACAATTAATGCAAGTTACAGGCCTTTAGTAAAAAAAGGACCCTTAAGCAATTAACTAACATTGTACCTTTCGTTCTAGAATGCTACCCATCGTCATTGTTTCATTGGTCTTATGTGGCGCTGGAGTATCTGCAATGTCAATTTCAACATTCTTGTTATGCAAAATTCAATTACTGTAAGTGTCAGGCATGGGTTCAATCGTAAAATAATATCTTACGCCATTGATAGTAATCAGTCATCAGGGATCAATATTTAACGAGACCACACTGAAAAGCATAACTGTCAAAAAAATCTGTTTAGATTCTTTTTTATATTATACTAGCTGCGGCGCACGCGTGTAACTTCCATCAAAATGATATAAAGAATGGGTAGATTTTACTGTTGACTAATATTTTTGTAGCACCCTAGAAGTGAAGGCACTCGGCGTTGCCCGTCAGCCCGTCGGGAAATATTTTTATTACTTTTCATGCGGACATTACTCCATAAAGAAGGGTTTTTAAGTTTCTGGCCGCCATTTAAAAAGATGGCAACAAATCGAACCCAAAAGACCCATTCAGCCCGTCTATAGGTTAAAGGAAACCAGTGTACTAAATATTTGTGAAATCGGTTGAAACGCGCGGACTTTGTTGAGTAGAGAAGTTTTTTTTTTTACATTTCTGGGCGCCATTTATTATGATGGTGGCGGATTGGAAAAATCATTCTTAGTACGCGCCTACTACTTATGAGTAACGTTCCTGCAAAGTTTCAGCCTTCTAGGGCAAGCGGTTTGGGCTGGGTTTTGATTATCAATCAATCAGTCAGTCAGTCAGGATTTATATAGATATAGATTACCGTAGTTTTTAATTAATCGCGTGTTTCAACAGAAAATCATGTCCATCGGAAAACATGGCGAGCTCAGTAGTATCAGCTGCTTACGTTGGCTTCGCTGATATGGGGTAAGTATTTAAGAACAAACAATTTTATTGATAAAAAAATCAAAATTCAGTTGATTTATGATCTATTGTTCGGCTTTTCACGGAAGCGTGATGGTAGGAGAAATGGTAGGAGGTACTTTCATTGATTACATCGGATATCGTAATGGTGTGGCACTTTGGGCACTTCTCGTCTTACTAGGGGTAAGTGCAATATAATTCTTTGACCCTGGTGTTAAAAACCGGACGTAAAATACAGTCTATTGTTTGACCAACGTGTTGTTTTAGAACTGAACATTTGGTATGTGGACAGCCGCTATCCTAAGTCTTGGTTGTCCATAATCCATATACCTTATGTTGGGTCTAAACCTATGTCAACTCGTATTTTGTTGTTGTTTCGTTACAGATTTTCCTTCAAATCATTTTCAACATCATTGCTAAACGTAATGACACAAGGAAAATTCCCCAAGATACTTTGAGTACGCGATAAGATACCATTTACATTACCTTGTAAACGTTTGTTGTTTTATAGAAAATAAATATTTATGCTCAAAAGGCCTTCAAGTTTTTTTAGCTACTTTTTTCAAAGATAGGGAAAGATAATAGAGTTTAAGTTATGAATCAAAAACAATGGAAAGACTCCCTGAATTTTAATATTATCGATACTATTTTTAAGAATTAAGAGGGTTAAATGAAAAACACTTATGTTAGGATTATAAAGGGAAATTCGATAACCTTGAACTTTTAGCCACTAGCGGCCCCAAGTGGTAAATAAAAATCTCACGTATTTTTTGGCGCCCAATCTCTCTGTCCTCAAGGTGATGATGAACATGATCTCAAACAATAGAATTGACTACACGCGGATTAGCAGTCCATTACTAAGCCTTTGACAGCGCCTCACCAAGCGTCGCTTTACCCTGAATCTATGACCTACCTCACTCACTTCATGACAAGCTCCAGTTTCTAAGTTATCAGTGACAAACTTATGGAACATATCTTATGAACTTATGTTGATAGTATTTAATCTTAGAACGAAGTTGCAAGCTGTTAGTTAATATGCCAATAATTACTTTTTGCTATAATTCGATGACAAAATTACCCCGTGTTTTTTTAAGTCACCACGAGGGACAATTACTCTTAAGAATGCAGTGTAGAGGAGATCAAACGAACATTTATTTTGAGTACTTAATTTCTGATGAATCTCTCAGATTCGTCATGTCATAGATTTGATATTTATCATACACATTGTTATGACGTCATTTATACGACCATGTCTCGCTCAAAATAAGTACAAGTCTGACCCGTTCCACCCTGTCTCTGCAAGGAACCATTCGATTAATACTAACTCGGCCTAATCAGCTTTGAAACATAATAGGAAGCTACCCCCGCATAAACGGATGTCCTGGTGATAAACAACTGCTCCAGTACAAGTACTTCGCTTACTAATAAGTGGTTATTCATAGAAATCATTAACGGGCGAGTCTCCTAAGGATAATAGTACCATTTTCAAAATGGGCTTCAACCGTATAAGCATAATTATTGCTTTTTCCGTAATTATTAATTTTGGTAAGTGTTGGACCATTATAGCTAAAATTCTGCATATGCCTGTGATTTAACAAATATTCTATTTTCTATTGTCCACTCATTCATATTTCAACTACATTCTTCATATTTCATTTTTATCAATATTTTACCTTATTTAGGTACTTGGCCTTTTTCTAGTTCTTATTCAATCGAGCCATATTTGTTACCGTCCAAATTTTATTTTTCAGTTTCGACGGAGAAGCTCCCATGTGGGCCACACTCGATTAATTACCACAGATACCACTACAATGGAAATTGTTATTTCACTTACAAGAGCATGTTCGACATGATATCTTGGCATACGGCAGAGCAAAATTGTCTTAAATATGGCGGCCATCTTGCCTCGTTTCATTCCAAAGCCGAATGGGATTTTATCAAAGAAAGCGTGAGTCAACTAAATTGTAATCTATCTCAAATTTAAAACTTTGTTGGCATATTCTGATTTTGAAAAATCGAAAAGGAAACTCGTAAAAAATTATTTCAACCAGGGATAGATTTAATTTTAGAAGTAGGAATGGAGAACGGTTAGTATTTACTTCAGTCCAACTCATAGACACCCAGTATAGAGCCCCTCCTTCGAACACGTAACGAAAAGTATAAATTATCTTATTGGCTCACTTAAACAATACGTTTTGATGACGTTGCTGACAGGGACGGAAAAAATACGTAATTTCTTTTTACCTCTGTCGCTATGACCCGAATTTTCTTTCATACCCCTCCGTCCCGTGGAAGGGGGTCAGGGACTTTGACGCGCGCCCAGATTACTATGTTCGCCATTCCTACTTCTAAAATTCAATCTATCCCTGAAAGTATATTAAGTCAAATGAACCGTTTTGTTAACTTCAAAATGGACTGAAAAACGGTTTTATGGTGATAGGCTTATGACAAAACCATTTCTGGAACACGATCCAACCTTACTGTATATTCAATGTCTGTTATGCCAATATCTGATATTTTAGATCGCCAAACAAGAGTTATGGTTTAAAGACAGTTATTGGATCGGTATGAATGCGATTGGAAGTTCTCCATTGCGATGGTCTGACAATACCACTATGGACTATAGCGATGAGATCACCTTAGAATCTTCAACAGTCGAAAATGCCTTTGAAAAATGTGTTTACGTTTCAAGAGGTATTTTATCTACAACTAAACACGCTTCGGTTTCAGTGAACATTGTTTAACCGAATTCACTACGTTAAGGTGTATGGACAAAGACTGATTGCTTCAGCGGAAACTTCCTTGACTTCTCGTACATCTGCAAAGTAACGCCTCCAACAACTACTACGGGAAACGAGACTAAGGCAGTAACAGTCCAAGGCGAATGTAATGCAGGATGGACAAAACATAGTAAGTTACGCTTCCCTCACAGCGATAAATAACAGGTTTTATAGAGGCGAGTAGAATGCTTTTATTCACTAACATGAACAGGCTAAGTTCATAAGATATGCTCCATAAGTTAACAGTCACAAATTTGTGACTGGTTACTGAGAGCTTGTCATGAAGTGAGGTAGGTGCAACGTCGTTGATTCTCGTAATAAGATGCTTGGTGAGGCGCTGTCAAAGGCTAAGATATACATTTATGACCACCATTTTTCAAGATGGCGACGGATTAGAGAAAACCTTCTTAATGCGTGAAAGTAACTTTGCAGCCTTCTAAATAAGCATTTGTAGTAAATTAGTTAGAACTTCGATATGGATTTTCAAAACTTCTAACAAACTAACATTTCAAAACTGCGTCATCAACGCAATTTTAAGTTTACATCTTCGTTTATTAATGTAACTTCTATTTCTGTTTTTACAGATAATTGGTGCAGGAAGGCCTTTGGTTTTAATAGAACCGGATGGCTTGGTTGGTCAGAGGCTCTCAAATTTTGCAAGCAATTTCATACGGAAGGCAGTTTAGTGACGGTTCACTCGAATGCCGAACAAGGTAATATCCAACGACAAGCTCTAATAAAAGTTCCCTAAAACACTCCAATCATAACTCGAATACATTGACCCGGAAGGAAAAATTTCACAGAACATTTTCTACTCAAAATCTCCCAAAGAAAATCACTCTTAATTTATGCCAGGCTTATCAGAAACATCCGGTAAAGATGCCCTATTTAACTATGTGCCTTTCTTGTTATATTCAACGATAAAGTTGAAATTACAACAATGCTTCGTGGACTCGAAGCGAAACCTTGGATTGGGTTAAAGAGAGTGTTGGGCGAATTTAGATGGGCTGACGTCACTGCCCTGAAAGGATTTGATAATTGGGACGAAGGTGAACCACGCGCCTTTAACGAACTGTCAGTGAACCAAGTAAGTAAAGCGAGAAACGTTTTTGAAAATCCGCATCATCAAATGAAATTCCATTTCATTATAGTTTCATATTGCTGGTAATATCAAACTGTGCGTATCAGCTAGCATAAATAAACACAAACCAGGAAAATGGACAACGGAGTCCAACTGCTCCGAAGCTAAACCCTTCGTATGCCAAGTGTTACCAGGTAAAAATATACAATTGCGAGGCAATTTTAATACACTTGTAAATAATACTATTCAATTTTAGATCCTAAATTGCCAAAACCCGAAACAATACCCGAATCGGTATGCAAAGTAAATGGTTATCAACATTATGGTAAATCTTGCTACAAGGTGTTTAAAAATGAAACGCTGGATTGGCAAAGAGCTGAAAATCGTTGCAAAGCGGATGGTGGTCACTTGGCATCCATTGTTGATGGATTTGAACAATCATTTGTTCAGACCCTCGTTTGGACTTACGAGTCACCGCTTTTCTGGATTGGATTATCGGACAACGAGGTAGAGTTAATTTAATTTCACTTCCGTTGTTCATTCAAAGGATTCTAAATCATTTTTATATTAAATATTAGTCGACTTTGCTTAAATGGAGTAATGGAGATTCATTGTCCTTCGTTAACTGGCAAATTTTGGAACCTAGAGAGAGTAACCAAACTCGTTGCGTAGTTTTTGAAAAGAATCGTGGGAAGTGGATGAGTTCCGGTTGCGATCTCGTCACAGGATTCATTTGCGAGATTAAAAACGTTACGGGTAAGAATCTAAAGAAATTTGATTGGTGACGTCATTTCCGCTTCGTCAATATGCCGTAATATTAAAATTTCGTATTGGCAGAAGTTTATAATACTTCTCTTCGAGATACGTGTAAGCGCGGGATAATTGTAACATGATTCTTCCCAACATCATTTTACATTTGGAGCAATGTTACTAAACCGAATCACATGCGCGATCTAAATAGTTCCCTCATCATTACTCTATTAGCGCTGCTTAACTATTTGCCAAGGCGCATGCGCTTGTGGATTTCTGTCCCACGTCAAGACAATCAAGGTTTGTGTGTTGTTTGACGAGGATTTAGTACTGGTCAATCAGTTAAGAATTCACCCTAGCACGGTGCGATGCCCATCTGAAGTTTGATGAACTGGAGAGCAAACAAAAATGGTGCCATGAGCCCGGGAAGAATCATGTTACATACAGAGTATCATCCTTCTTCTATTATCCCCTTCTGATACTAGTGAAATAGCGGCTCTATAGACCTCGGAATTTCAATTAAGATAAACTGAAAACAATTTCATGATATTTCAGACTCAATCGACACATCCCTCGCTATTAACACGTTGAACTCGACCTGTCCATATTCGGATACGGTCTCTTGGATCGATGTTGGCACGGAAAACTGTTTTTACTTGGAGAAGGATGCGCAGAAGAAGAAGTCGTGGTACGAAGCCAAACGCACCTGCGCAGCAAATGGTAACAACAACTTGTCTCTTTTTTTCTTGTTCACTGAACTAGAGCGAGGTTCTTTCCAGGAGGTTCTTTGGCAAACCTGCATAATCTTAACGAACTTGAAAAATTGCGTACTAAATTGATATCTACCTCCGAATCATTTTGGATTGGACTTTACAGAGATGAAGAAGGTTCAGTATGAAATAGCGTACGTATGTTTTGAAATTAATTTAAAATATGAATCTTTCATTACAGGTGTTTGGCAATGGACTGATGGGACTCCTGTGAATTCCCCGATTTGGAGACCCCCATCAATCAGCGAGTGTCTAGAAATTGAAAACCCGTACGAGTTTTTAAATTGCACGATTAGCAGAACAGGTTGGTCACTTAGTAACGTTTATTTAATTAGCTTAGAATATTTTCTTTGGTCTTATCTCTATTCGTAACAATTGCATTCTGTCTTTAATACAGACTTCTCAGACTTAAAACCGGTTTGCAGCCAATGGACTCCTCTATCTCGTCTATTCGAAGCTATAAAAACGTGCAACAATTTGAAGCCATATTTGTGTCAAGTACCAAAAAGTATGTTCTAAAAATAAGCCTAATCACTCAATCAGGGGGCTTTTTTTTTCAACATTGATATACCGTGGTTTCTGCAGTGAAACCGGAGGCTTCAATACCTACAGCTCCATCAATCCCAATTGCTTCTACAAGACAACTGCCTGCTATAACATCGACAAGTACTACAAGGCGTCGAATACCTTTTACGACACCTTCAAGCGGGTTTACTTTCACTGAAACAGCGTCAGTCTACCGATACAATACAACTGGTATGAAAACAAACAAATAAATATCTTTCTGTGCTTAAACTAAAAGTTCAGGTAACATAACATTACACCTTAAAAGAATGGCCTTTTTCTAAATATAAAGGAATAATATATTACCAGGGATAGATTTAATTTTAGTAGTAGGAATGGAGAACAGAACTAGTAATCTGGGTTCGCGTCAAAGTCCCGGACCCCCTTCCACGGGACGAAGGGGGGGTTTGAAAGAAGAGGCGGGAGGGTCATAGCGACAGAGGTAAAAAGGAATTACGTATTTTTCGCCGTACACGTCAGCAACGTCATCAAAACGTAGTTTAAGTCAGCCAATAAGATAATTTAAACTTTTCGTTACGTGTTGGAGGGAGGGGCTCTATACTGGTCTATGAGCCGGACTGAAGTAAATACTAACCGTTCCGTTCTCCATTCCTACTTCTGATCTCCAATTAGAAAATAATTTAGATTAATTAGTCCTTAAAATCCTGAGCTCAGAAATTTCGGTGTCTAGTCAAATGTGATATCGATAAAAGAGCTAAATTTCGATAAATTTGATGCTTCGAAAAAGTCAAAAATTAAGGATATTACAGGATTTTTCATGAAATTATAGGATATAATAGGGCTGGTTCAAAAATATAGGATTTTAAAGGAATTATAGGACCGCTGGGCATGTTGCATTGTGCAAGTATAAGGCACTTCTAACTATACATTTCTTTATATGACCTTTCATAGGTAGAAAAGAAAAACTCGTAAATCATGAACAAAACGAAGGTAAGATGCGGTAAAACCATAATAGTAGTACTCCATAAGTCTCTGGATTGACACGTAAGAGGTCTTTCGTAACACGGAGACTTAGAGAGACTACAAGATACAATCTTATGATTCCGATTTAATTCATAATGTTTTTAAATTCTTAGCGAAATCAAGTTCAATAGTGGTGGTTCCAGTTCTAATTGTTTTAGCTCTTGTGGTATTGGCGGTCGGAGTTACAATTTGGGTCTACAGAAGACAAACGCGACGACGCGTTGTGTCAAGAAGTCACAGTTTCACAAACACCTTGTTCGAAACATCAGATGGAAACTCGTTGAGTTTCACCAATAGAATGTGTGATACCTAATATATACTCTTATTATGGAGTAAAATTATGCAACTTTCCAAAAATTAAATGTAACATTACTCCGTAATTAAATAAATAAATTTTCTGTTAGACTATAAACGTTCCAATTTTTAGTTGAATCTACTAAAATCTCAGTTGGATTTTTTAAAGGGTCTGTGAAAAAGGCATCGGAGGGTGGGAACAAATTATTTAAAATACGTCACAGGCACACGTGCGCCACTTGTGACATGAACACCTAGCCCTTGTTTTGCGTCAGATTGCAGTGCCAACTCCCCGAGGTAGTAGGCCTAGTATTCGATATAAAAGGAACTGCGCTTTTTTTAACCACACCTTTCCTCTGTCACGTGTTTATGATGTATTTAAAATAATTTTTACCCAACCGCCAATGCCTTCTTTACTGTGACTTTATATTTCAAATTCAATTTTAAAATATTCATATTTTATACCAAGACTTAATAAAGACTAAGATACATAAATACACTTACACTAAATTTCCATGGTTTCTTATATTAAACATAATAATAATAACTGCATATAATTGCAACATTAAATCACGTACTTAACAATCCAGTAGGAAATAATTGCTGTTATTCCAAGCGTAATTAGACTAATCCGTCTATTTCATATTACACGTTTTCAAAATTATTCGAAGGTGATTATAAAATTAAGCATACCTTAAAGAACGCTACCGAAAGCTGCATTTAAATACTCAAAGATAATGATCCACAATTTTTCCACCAAAAAATTCGTCTTTTTTTTGACCCTTGAACCCGATTTCTTAAAGAGATAAAAAAAATGCCATCCACAGTTTCATAAAAATTAATATTTCCCATGAACCATTTTCGGATAAAATGTTAAAAAGCCTGATGAGTAGGCCTAAATAGTTCTTATCATATTTTAGCACGAAAGTGGTATTATTGTTCGCCCATGCGCAGAGAGAAAAAAATACGAACTTCACACTTACAAGGTTGGGGATGGGGGAGGGGGTTGGAAGTTTGCTGAAACGGGCGCCTAAGCGAAATGCCTCGTGGAACGTAAGAGATGGGAATCCAATATACGTTAGCATTTATACAAATCCATGCCCTTTTTACCGTTTACCGATTCACCATAAATTGTTCCGTTTGATCTTCCTCTTCTCGCTTTTGACTTTGTGAACTTGTTCCAAGCACAAAACAATAAACGAGATAAAAATTCCAAAGGCCAAAATGTAGACTTCAAGCATGATGTTTCCCAAAGTGAGAGCTTTAATGATCTTTTCCTCACGATCACTTTTAGTAACGAACAAATTAGGTACACTTTGCATCGTTTCAAATTGACCAAGTCTAATTACAGGTGGAATTAAATGTCCACTGCTAAATCTAGACGCTCTACAAGATCGAAATAATAAATTGAACATTAATTGATGATGGTTCAAAAGAGAGCTGTAGTTTCAATCGTGATTAATGAAATTGTGGAAGAAATGAATAAATATTACAAATAACTTTAGGCCTGTGTGAGTACTACAAAAATCCGGGACTCGCAACCTAAAAAAACCCGGGACTCGCAGCCTAAAAAACCCGGGACTCGGAAACCTAAAAAAACCCGGGACTCGGAAACCTAAAAAAACCCGGGACTCGGAAACCTAAAAAAACCCGGGACTCGGAAACCTAAAAAAACCCGGGACTCGGAAACCTAAAAAAACCCGGGACTCGGAAACCTAAAAAAAACCGGGACTCGGAAACCTAAAAAAAACCGGGACTCGCAAACCTAAAAAAACCCGGGACTCGCAACCTAAAAATCAGGGACTCGCACACTTTTAGAAATCATTAAGAAATAGTACAATTAACCAAATTTTGGAATTTGAAACAACCAACCCCCTCTAGCAAAATGTATCCGAAACATATGACTGTGTATTGATTTGTATGCAAGATTACTCACAAAGTAATAATGAATTCAGACAATCGTTTATCGCATCCCTTTCTAAAGGGAATTGCTCTGTCGAAGGACAGATACGGTTTTTCAGAAACGTATCGTCACTCTGAAGAAATTCTGGAATGTGTTCTCTCGTCATGATATCCGGGGACAGAAGAACTAAACTTCCTTCGTGTAATTCTTCGAAAATACGTTCGTATTGGGAGAAAAATTCCAACGCCTTCAAAAAGTTAATTCTCTTGAATAGTTCCCGTTTCATGGGGTCATCTGAATTCTGTGTAGTCAGGAAAAAATATGCAATAGCTGTAGCAATTTAGCGCAGGATGTTTCTTATGAGATCATTGCTTTTTCAACCTACCTCCAACTTATAGCGAAAACTTGCCACATCTAACGAAATTAAGTTTAATTTTTTCCTAAAGTAGACATCTTCCAAAGTTTCGAGTCTTTGAATTTCCGGAGGAATGGTGACTTTGGATAATAGGAGATTGGCAAAAAAGGTTACCATCAAATACGCTCCGAGGATCCAACTGAAAAGCATTAATCCAATTCCAAACTTAACTTTATCGAACGACGCCGAATCTGAGGGAATATGAGATTAAAATATTGAATCAGATACCTCATCCTCCTATTTAGTCTGCATTACTAAGCCTTTGACAGCTCCTCACTAGGCGTCGCTTTACCTCGAATCTAGATTGTGTTCACAAATGTCTCCACTATATTTTCTCCATTACTATCCTCCATGTAAACGGTGACGTAAGTGTAGACCAATACAAAGAACACGAACAAAATAGCAAAGACCGTCCAAACCTAAACAAGATGGCCCCGGCCATATTACACTTTTGTATTCAATTATAAGCTAAGGAAAAATGGTTTCTTCAATAACTACAATTTATGAAGATTACAGAATCAACTAAGGGTGGTTCGAAGTATTGTTTATAAATGTCAGAAAAGGGGGATGAGTAGATGGTAGATGAAAAAAGATCCCAGCAAACCAGCCAGAGACAAACCAATAGTTTTGCAGCTTTAAAGAGCGCAAAAGTAACAAACGTCCCATCATAATAGACTTATGACGCTATGAATGATAATGTAAGGTCGTGTAGAACTCTCATCATACGCACATATTTATCGAAAATTTCAACAACAGAAAATATTGTAGATTCAGTTGTAGTAACGTTGGCTCCACTAAGAATGCTGTAAGTGTCCGAGAATAACGGAACAGTATATCCCAAGTACTCGTCTTCTTTCACATCCGGTGTTATCATCCAAATACCAAAATCGCATTCCTTGAAGACGGTAACAACATTAGTGGTACGTGGTTCACTTTACCAGATTAAATACTCACATTTCTGGCAAATAAGCCAATGTATCCAGTTCCATTATTAGGTCCGGTTACTTTGCCAAGATGACCGGGAATATCCTTATCCCGAAGTAAGGAAAAACTAAGATAACGATAAATAAATAAAAGACTATCAAATACAAATTAATTCAGGTTAATTAGTTTATTGTTTCGACGGTGACTGCAGGACCAGTCTAGATATTTTTGAATTAAGGGTGTATCTATAGGCCTGCTGGGCACTTGCCAGGGGCCCCACACACATAGAGCCTCTGAGGGAGGCCCCATGATTCATATATTTACTTGAACATAGGGACCAACGTATTACAGTACCCAGAGGTCTGCAATGCTAATAAGACGCAAATGGTTTCAATGGAAGTTGGGTACTTGTAAGGGTCCTCGACAAGGATGCGATTGACCAGGGAATTAATAGAGATTAGTACAGGTGGTGACTTAGGGTGGTTTGGGGTCACCACCTACGAAAACGGGGTAGTTGGCACCTGTAGGATAAGACATATTCCGCCAAAATTTTTTTTGGCCCAGAAGCTTGACTTTCAAATCTACTCCACACTATCGACGAAAATATTTCCTCGCTAAAATTAACTTCATCCTCATAATTGTTTGTTAATTTTAGCATAATTATTTGTTTGTCTTCTTGACTTACTTGGACAATCGGTTTATGATTTCAGTGAAAAAACCTGTGAGATGACCAGTAATCATCGCATCTGAATTGTACACAACAGTATCGGCACCGTAGGCCATACAGTAACGAAAAACCTGTTACAATGAAAGTTCATGTTGTTTTATTTGAATTTAACCATTACACGGATTTAAGGTGATAAGACATACGTCGTTTACACATAACCTGACGAAAAGGTCTAATTTTGATAAAGCTCCAGACATTTCTTCACTATTTCCACAAAGTAATCCTTATATGTTATCGGTGGTAGAGCATTGCTACGTACTTTATGGAATTACTGACATGAAGTTCAAAGTCTAAAATACAACACAGAGTATTGTATAAAGGTTCTAAAAAAATATAATGACTTGCTCCTTGAGAGGGTTCTACGCATTTGAAAGCGCGTTTTCATACACGATACTCCTATCTGCTATGAAGTTAACAAGTCAATCAAATCAATATGTTCGTAACCGCACCTAGCTAGAAAATCACAGAATTATATATCCTTAAATACATTGTGGTCATTAATCGATCGCACAAGTTACATTTTGTTTCAATGTATTGTGTAACTTATCATTTTCTACTTGCGAAAGGTACACGTAGGTAACATCAGAAGTATATTATACTTCTCTTCGAGAAAAGTGTACCACCACGCGGTCTAACTGTAATATGATTCTTTCAAACATCATTCCCAACATTTGGAGTGTACAAGGTTACTAAACCTAATCACATACACGATAAATAGTTCCCCTCATCATTACTCTATTAGCGCTTAACTATTTGCCAAGGCGCATGCGCTTGTGGATTTTTGTCACACTTCAAGACAATCAAGGTTTGTGCCTATGATTTAGTACCAAACAGCTATAGAATTCACTCTACGTTCCGATGACCATATGAACTTTGATGAGCGGAGAACAAACAAAAAGGGTGAGCCTGGGAATGTTACATAAGTATCAAGAGAATACTGAGTGTCATCCTTCTTTTATCCCCTTCTGGTAAAATATAAAGAAAAAAACAGATTAGCGTGTTGATCTAACTACTTTGTAACTCTCGGATCAGTAAACAAAATCTACCATAAATTCGTAGCTATGGTCTAACTTTTTCTAATGATACTTTTGAAGTACACAATTATACTTCGTACATAATAACTACCGTGAAGTTTTCACGCAAAGTTTACCAATAGTGTCCGAAACTCTGCCTGGTTATTTATATCATTTTTGTGTACGTCGCTGTTTAACGATCCTACAGACAAAAAGTTACTCACTTTCCTAAGGTATACAAAGTTTAGTTATAAACTAAGTATGAAAGCGTCGGAATGAATTGTTTAAGATAAACATTACAAAAACCCTTCCAACTTAATAAAAAAACTTTAATTACAAAATTCTTAATTATATTTTATCGTTTAATACAAGGAAGTCCTAAATTTACTTATGGCAACCAACTCGACACTTTTCTTGCACTTGAGTAAATTTTAAATGCAATGCAAAATTCTCCTCGATTATTTTCTTTATTTCGGTTGTTAAAATATCTACTTTTACTTGTAGAGAACTGGCAAGTTGTTCTAAGTTGATTAGACGACCTTGAACTTGTTGCTCGTAGTGTTGCGTTGGTCTGATTATGTACATTCGATTATTCTCAACTTTCGTTTCCAAAGAAGAAAGTTTCTCTAAAAGAAAATGGTTTAATTTTTCTAATCGGTTTTCCAATCCTTGGTTTTGGAATGGGAAGTCTAGACCAGAAGATTCTTGACTGCAAAAGTAAAAATAAATAAAATTGATTCAGTTAAGTGATGGTTTTTAAGCTAGCACTGAGATTCGGGAATCGACGAGTGCCGAGTAGTTAATTTCCATAGTAAGTCAGTGCAACGATTAACGAACAACGTCCCAAATGGCGAAGGTTCGGTTTCGACCAGTCTGGGAAATAGGGATATTTTTAAACTAGTCCTTGGGACCAGTGACCCCCTAGTGTCCTAAATAATAAACTAGTCTCCGGATTGGTCCCAGCCATTGTTCTTCAATAGATTTGCAATTAAAAAACTGGTCCCGAGGACCAGTAACCCCCACCTCTTGAATTAAAAACTAGTCCAAGCAATTAATAAACTGGTTTTGGACCAGAGGAAGTGTGCTATTTCCCAGAATGGTTTCGACATGTAGCGAATGTGTTAACAGATGATAAAAGTTAAAGGATGATAATTACTCATGACTTCTTGATGCCCTTTCATCTACAACTCCTTTCTTGGGATTTTCCGTGGAACAGTAAGGTTCAGTACCCTCATCAAAAATTTTAAAAGGTTTTTCGAATGGACATGACGCAACGCAAGTAAACTGTGAAATATTTTAAGACGTAAGTGGTAACTAAGTGATATATTGGCGAGGTGGTTCATTGGCGAGGTGGTTCACTGGCCATTGGTTCGTTCGAACCTTGCCACGAAGTAGTTTCTTAACTTACGCTATTCATACTGTTATCCGTATACACTCTGAAGTTCCTGCAAGAATGACACTGAGAGGATGTGGGTCCGTTGCATCCTTTGCACTGTTCGTCGCAATAAACACACTTTAATGTGTTTGCGTCGGAGTAATAGTCTTTGGGGCAATTATCGGCGCATTGTCCATCAGTGCTATAACGGCGACACTCGCAAACTGATACGTGGAAACCGTAAGCGGTGCAGCTTTTACAACGTGGATGGCATGGCCGGCAATACTATGTATAATGACAATTAATTTATGTAAGTGAACGAGTGCAAGGCTTAGAGATAGTTTGTTAAAATATTAATCGGTAATTAGTAGACGACACGATGTTACAGGCGCTATTTGTCAGTAGGGTAGGGCTTCCTATTTAGTCTGTCCTAAGCCTTTGACAGCTAGCGCCTCACCAGGCGTCGCTTTACGAGAATCTATGACGTTTCCCCTACGTCACTTCAGTAACCAGTGACAAACGAGCACGAATGCTTTGAAAAAGGTTACTTACAGAGATTCCCGTTAAGAAATGTTGAAATGCATCTCCGTTTACAATATACTCCTGGTAATATCCTTTGGGACATGGCTCATTTCGTTTCAAACAATAATCCTGAAAAAAAGGCCACAATATAAGTCTATTATTAATTTACTAAAATGCAATTTCAGTACGAAGTACTTACCAGGATATTTGGGTGGGTCATACTAAGCGCGCCTCTCTCGCACTTGTTGCAACCACCAAAACCAAATTTCTTCCCTGGACCAGTGCACCTAAAATTTACGGCGCCAAAAAATTTAATTACAGTTTTAAAGCAAGCATTCAGCAACTGCTTAAAACCAGTGAGCACGTATGAGGAGGAGAATTGGTATCAGAGTTTCACACATGCGCAATCGGCGCCACAGAGAGGTTGATTGTTAATGGACCACGTCGTGTCTGGCTCTGCTCCGAGATAGGTGCGCGTGAGAGAGATATCGGACTGTGCCGTTACAGTTACCTTCCTCTTCAATCTTGATACTCCTTCTCATACTTGCTCACTGTTAAAACGGATTACAATGCTTACCCATCTACGCAATTTTCGTGGCAAAGTCTGCAAATTCCTTGATGGTTGTATTTGTGAACTGGACATGCGTCGGAGCAACGGCCTTCATTCAAAACGCTTTTGCAGATTTTGCAATTGCTGGGACCCTAGTTACAAACGTTAATCAATGATTTTGAACATGTGTTTTCACAAATTTTGCACAAATGGGTTGGTTTTTCAAAAAAAAAGCCAGCAGTATTTGAATTCTCTTTAGAAAATTATTGTACTTACAGGTCCATAGCAGTCCGTTAGACATTGATCGTCGCACTTTGAGCATGTATTAGTTCCGGTTTCGTAAACGCTAAAAGAAGTTCAGATTGGAATAAATAACCTAATGAATTACTAAGACTTTCATAAGTCTATAATAATATGTTCTATAAGTTAACACCGGGGATTGAGCTGGTCATACGTCATTGGGTCATGATTGGAATTGATTTAAAAGTTGTTAACATACCCAGACAATGTTTCGCAACTTTCGACGCAACTACTTTCAAATTTGGACCCTTTACATGTTAAACATTCTTCTGGACCTTGTCCCCAACAACCATCTTCGTTGCACTGACTGTCGCAAACCAACCCTTTTAGTTCTAATGAAATTTAAATAAAATTTTAGTTATTTAAGATTACGACAATTGTTAATGTCACACTGATTGTTATTTGGTTACTTAATTATAATAAATCTAGCAATTTTGGCAAAGGACTTACTGCAATTGTTGACCATTTCATTCTTGGAAACTAAAATCCTGTGCGCTGAAGATTCCGATTGCGTTATTTTTTCCCATTTTATCTTATCGGCGAAACACAAGTTTTTGTTTTCTAAAATCATAACGCTCCCGGCGTGAATTGTTTTCAGAGATCTCAAATTTAAGGATTCCAGCGAAGACTGTACGATATAAAGCGATGCGAAATACCTGAAAATATATTATTTTTAGCGCAATTCTCCAACTTATTGTGGAGTTATTCTATTTAAATCAAAGTTATTCTAATTTATTTCGAAGTTATTGAAACTTATTTTGTAGTCAAATAAAATTTAGGTAATTTCTCTTACTCAGTTCTTTGAATTCCACCGATAACTTCGAGATTTTTTAACCATTTTAAATTTTTAAATTCCGGATGTGAAGCCTGAATGGTAAGGTAACCAGTGATTTCCTTTAAAGATGAAAAGACTTCTAGTTCACTAGGGTTCATTGGTGGGTGAACAGGGCCGGTGCTAAAGCTGTAAAATGGTTCAATATTATTTATTTTTTAATATCTGTCCCTTCATATTAAGGTTTTTTAAACGTAATATAAAAGAAAATATCAAATAACTCTGAATTTAAAAAAATGTATTTGTAATTACTTGTGATAACTTTCTTCGAATCCCTTAAAGGTGGAATCTAGGATGACCAAAGAACCATCGATTCTGTCACATCCACGGAATGAATCAATGTTGTCTTTGTGTATAACATCGACGCCTTTGCAGACTACGAACATATTAACAAAATTATAAAAATCTATCTCAAATTATAGAAACGAAAGTCAACTTGTAGGAGAACCACGTGACCCGCCCTTTTCTTTAAGTTGAGGGATTTAAATCACAGTGACAACACTTTTCCAGCAACTACGCCACCTGGTGACGCATATTCGTAGCAAAAACCTTCGACGTGTACTTATGGAAAGTATTATAGGGTTATGCTAAAAGTTTAAACAACATACCCTTTTCGCATGTTCCGTTACAAGGCACACACCGACCATTTTCGGCCATTTCATTTTCTCCGCAAGATGCAACACATTCTCCTCCGTCAATTAAAGCATTTTCTAGATGAAACAAATTAAATATATGTTCAATAAGAATAATTGATTTACATGTCATGAATCTTTAGTTTTAGGACATAAACAGATGACGCCAGGAGTTACAATAAGAATGGCGCCATCTTTCGTAAAATACAGGTAATATAATTACTTGGACATTCTATGACGCAAGACGAGCCTAAAACGTATCTTCCTATGGGACTGTCTTCCATGGAACGAGTGAAGGGATTGATTCGTCTCAACGGAGGACATCTCGTCACGCATTCTTTACCATTGGAAAAGTCACGACAAGCCTGTTTCAATACAAATTTCAATTATTAAGAAAATCTAAAAAAACTAAGAACCAGGCCTTAATGAAGTCCATCCCTCCCAAGCTTTGGAGCTTCTCCATTGAGACAGGTTTTTTTGCTAACACATTTTATGTGAGAGATCGTCCTTACCAAACAATGTTCCTTATTCGGGCCAATACATCCACCGGCGCATTTGGGATGACAACAGTCAGTTCGTTTAGGCCCGAAACATTTCCCAGAGCAATGAGGGGAGCAATTAGATTTCGTTATCTTTTGACAGTTTTCACGTCCGCTGTTCCAACATCCGATTTTGCACGAAAAGTCACAAGGTAAACCTAAATTATAACGATGTATCGTTATTTTATGCAAACCACATTCGACCAATGTATCATCTTCGGATTTTCGAGAAACTTACATGTATTATTGGTGAGATTCAAATATTCCAAATGATATGGTTTGGAAGTGTTTCCGCTATAAATTTCAACCCAATTTATAGACGGAGTGTTGCACAATTTTCTATTTCCGAAGTAGCCGATGCTACCATTCATTATCTCCGCGAGTGAAGGCATTTCGAATGTTTCAAATTCGTTATCGGTGACGAGAAGCGAATATTCGTTGTCTTTATAAGAACACAATTGCTTTCCTCTGATAAGGAAGAGCGATGGCAAGACAAGTCTTTGCAGTGACACGGAGCTTATCAAAACACATCCGGTAACTTCACGGATTTCGGACAAAAAACCCAAATCAACGCCACTCTGTAAATTCAACAAAATAAGGGTTAGACATAGCTGTTTCAAGAAGCGATATCTAGTTTACTAGGGAAAAGGTGTGAGATGCCTAAATATTCGCGCACCATAGTCCTAGTTCCCCTTTCGAAATACAAGGGGACGTAAAAGGAGGCCACCGGGCTATTTCGCCTTCTCTCCTCAGTCGGAAAATACGTAATTTTTGTCATTCGCGTCGCGTTAACGTGAGTTTTCAAGAGCCAATGAGATGCTGGCTGGTTGTAATTTATAGGCGGGGGTTATCTCCGGACCTATTATACGTTTGGGCTGGAGATAAAGAGCTGGAAATGTGGCTAATTTATACCATCTCCCTACTAAACTAGATATCGCTTCTTGGTGGTATTCTTAATTGTAAAAAGGGATGCTAGTATTGTGGTACAATGCAATGAAAAATTCTAGGTTAATCTTCTGATTGGTGTTTATCATCTATTACCGCTCCTAGGTTGACTTATGTGATATCTTACAATTAAACAATCAAAAGAAATTTGCGAACCTCGATGGATTTCAATTCCAAATTTCCTTCAACATGCGTGCAATTAGTGTAACGATCTCTCAATTCTTGGTAATATTCGGTTTTGTCGAAGGCTTTCGGATATCTATTTTCTGGAGTGAGACCCTTTCCGAAGCAGACTAAAAAATAAAGAAATTGAACGAGTTACAATGTAAATGCTTAACTTTTTACACATAACCAGAAGGGAAAGATGAGAAGTATTATATACTTCTGATATCACATATAATGTATTGTGAGATTCAACAATTACCTGAAAACTAAGGCGTATGAATACACAATATTAAATCTCACAACAAAAGAAAATAGTATTATTGAAATAGACAAAGAACTTAATTAATATGTGTGAACTTGAATATTTTATAATGAAATTATTAACCATAACAAATTAATCTTACTTTTCTTTTCGTAGATTATATTGTTTACATCTTGACAAGAAACGTAACTAAGTAACGCATACAATAGAACAGATCTAAGCGCCATTGATGGTGACATCTTCAAAAGTTAATGAAAAAACTGAGAACTCTGTTCAGAAGGGTGGTAATAATAAACTTTAATTTAACAAATTATATTTTCAAACCAAAAATCCTTAATTATTTATATTTTTAAGGATAAAAGGTCTTACTTTAAGATCAGTTATTTTCTGCCCAATGTCTTCAATGTGCTCTGAACAAAAACTTGAAAATAATGGTTTTGGCAATCTCTTAGATTTATCAAAGATAAGATATTCTTTTGAAAACAAACTTAATATTTGATTTTGATAAAATGTTTCAATTAAAACTGGAAGAAAATAAACGATTGAAACATATATAAAGGATTTCGGACATTGAGAAATGATAAGCTCCAGGCAAACAATCTATGCATTGCACATTAAGTGATACCAAGAAGTGATATCTATTGTTTATTAGGGAGAAGTTATAAATTCGGGCCACATTTTTAGCTTTATCTCCAGTCCAAACGTATAGTAGGTACCCCGGAGTTAATCCCCGCCACCTCTAAATTACAACCAGCAGCATCTCATTGGTTCTTGAAAACTCGTGCACGTCAGCGCGACGCGAATGACCAGAAAATTACAGTCATATTTTCCGACTGAGGAGAGGAGGCGAAATAGCCCGGCCTCCTTTTACGTTCCCCCTTGTATTTTGAAAGGGAGACTGGGACTATGGCTCGCGCGAATACTTAGGCATCTTGTACCTTCTCCTTAATAAACAAGATATCACTTCTTGGTGATACGTAGTCTTTCATTGGAGATTTTACAAGACTTTCTTTACTTTAAAATAAAATTTAGATATGTACTAATTTTCGTTTTGTGATTAGGGCTGGTTTTTGTGTACTTTTAAGGAGAGGAGGAAACTTTTGCATTGCAAAACCCGAACTTACCCTGACCTATTTTAGGTCAATATTTAGCATTGCCTAACACGTGGTTTTATAGTTCAAAAATATCCATGGACTTTCACTAACATTTTAAATTATTTTGCAAATCTTTGACCTCTATGAACCCTGCATGAATTTGACGAAAGGTCAACGCCACTTGTTGTGCAACTGTAAAGACGTTGCTTTAAGAAACCTACCTTGTTTACGTCACCTTTGTGTATTTGTCTCGAAATAGTAAATGGAATATTGATTTTTAACAATGTAATGTAAAAGCATAATTTAAGTATTTGAGCCACACCCTGAGAAATAAATTGTGCAAATAATAGAGCCTGAAATAAATCAATTTTTATGTAAGGTTACTGTTGCATGATCGTGGACTCATGGTATTATAGTAATGCAGATATGTAAGCGCAGTCATAAAAACTGGGGAACTAAAAATGGTTGGACCGTGTGGAAGACATTTAACCGTCGGAACTCGACAAGTAATTTATTAATTAATTGTTTATTATAGAGATTAAACTTATAATTAAAGGGAGTATAAACTGACTTAAAAAAGTGTCAGCTATGACAAATTTCAGGAAAGCATAGATTTCTTCTACTTGTAATCTTTAAAGGGACTGTAAAGTAGGCTTCGGCTGGTGGGTAAAAATTATGTGAAATACGTCAGAGGCACGTGACCAAAGAGAGGCGTGGTTCAACAGTTTAGTTCGTTTTATTTCGAAAACTATCACTTCATGGAATTGGCGCTGCAATCTCGTGAAAAACAAGGACTAGATGTCCAGTTCCACTGCATAAGGAGTCTTCGTATCTTGGCATCACGTGATGTCTGTGACGTATTTCAAATAATTTTTACATACCCGCCGATGCCTTCTTTGCAGTTCCTTTAAGCGGCCACATACTCGCGGAGCAGATCACAAGCCACGTGATTTCTAAGTTAAAATAAATTATGCATGACGTCAGAGGTGAGCTCCTCCCCTTTAATACAAGCAGAGAGACTCAGAAAATGGCCTGTTACAGATTAGAAGTAGAAGAAATGAATGTATCCCTGGTAATGTGTATGGTAATGGGCCACAAGGGCAGTATTATAGCGCATATGGTGTACCCAAAATACACCTTAAAACCAATTTCAAAATTGATTTGTTTATTTTCGAAAGTCCGCTCTTGGTATTCAATATAACGTTACGGAAAATGGTACGGTAATAAACCCTACTGGGTTCGAATACACGCTAATTAAAACCTTGGCCACCGTTCTAAACTTCAGGTAAAATTATAATTAGCAAAGAAAGTGGATAACTAACAAAAAATGTATAATTAGTTTTACTTTGGTGGATGAAACACCATTGCCGTATTCTGAGCTAACAGACGATGGAAAGTCATTCGGGTTTCTTGGTGAATTGCTTCAAGGGGTAGGTAACAACATGGATATGTTTAAACCCTTACGTATTATGGATTCCTATCTCTAACGTTCTAAGAGAAATTTCACTTAGACGCCCGTTGAGAGGAGAAAAAAAAGTAACTCCCCTCCCCAACCTTGCGCGTGAGAGGTAAATTCGTAATTTTCTCTCTGCGCATGGCAAAATTTCAAACCCACCACTCACGATTATCCGGAGAGATAGTTTGTTTCCCCACGTGACCTAGCTATTTAAGCCTCAATTTACATCGGCCGCGGGTGTAACGCATATTTGGTGATCAGCTTTTCATAATACGTTAGTATTTATACATATCCATGTTAAATACTTATTATTTTTCAAAACTAAACTAAAATTTGGCAATTAAGAATATCGACGTTGCAATGGCCATATTAACAATAACTTACGAGCGATTGAAAGTTATGGATTTCACTCCTGCTTACTTAATGGACGACGTTAAATTTTTCGTTAAATCCCAAGAAATAACTGAAAGAAAAGGAATATTTTTCACTGAACCTTTCAAAAGATGGGTAAATTTCACTTTAATAGAGGCTAAAATGTAGAATCGTTGATCGAGCGAGAACGGACAACCTAGGTTTCGTACCTTTAAGACCTAGAGGCCATTGCTTAAATAACTATTCCCTTAGAGTTGTATTATTACTTTGTGATAAAACCGAAATAGATTTAAACAGGAACACATCGATTTCTTCTACTTGCAAATGCAATCTTTAAGACCTCATTCTAATATTTGATTGTAGATAAGGGGAGGGACTTAAAACTGCTAAAACGCCCTCTCCCTGGGTTTACTCGTTCAGAACACGCCAAGTAAACTTATTTACATTTTGGTTCGACGCTCGAACGTCGTTAGCTAAGTCAACATCACGTGGTTTCTAAGTTCAAATATATTATGAATGACGTCAGGGGTGACGGTTTTAACACCTCCCCTTTAATTCAAGCAGAAAGGCAAAGAAAATGACCTGTTAAAGATTTGAAGTAGAATGAATCTTCCCGGTACAAATCAATCTTTTCTCGTTCGGTTCTAAAAGATTATTTCTTAACTAACTCCTGGATTATTTTCGGCAATTGTGTATAGACGTGGCTACTGATTCTAGTTTACGTAACAACTTACACCATCCTTCTTCAAGCTTTACTTAAACGTAATTACAACAGAACCGGAAAAGCTGCCATTTTTATTCTGGCAAACATTTTGAATCAAGGATATAGCCTTAGTCCATCAAAGCACTTTCGCTACAAAATCGCCACGACAATTGTTCTGGTATCCTGGCTTCTGACTTGGACGGTCATCTCGATATACTATAACTGTTCTTTGACCGCATCGGCCAGCCTTCCTGATGACTTAGCAATCAACACTCTAAAGCAACTAGTCCCTTATTTCGAACAAAAGAAATTGGGAATCGGGGCTTTACACGGTAGCTGTCACTTTGACAGAATCCACGCTTTATCAAAGACGAGTGACCTAAGTCAAGTTATCCGCCCAGCGAAACTCGAACGTTTGATTGAATGGATACTGAGAGGACAAGTGGCCATGATGGCCGAATCCAAGTTTTTGAAGATGCATATGCACTCCATTGGAATGCCTAGTGACGCTTACCACATGGTCCAAGAATCACTATGCTACGGCAGTACCGCAATAGGAATGAAGAAAAACTTCACTTGTAAAACTGAGTTTGGAAAAATGTAAGTGCATTTTTTATGCTGTTGTTTTAAATGCACGTTTGAATAACTAAGTAAATAGTTTTCAAGTACAAGAACTTTCACTTGGTTTAATTCCCCAGAATTAATAGACTGAGAGCAACAGGATGCTTTAACAAATGGGAGGACAACTTCAGCTTCTCCTACCAGCGAAGCGAAGGTCTGAAGAAGGAACAAAACAGTAAAGGATACTCGCCAATAGACAGCCAGGACCTCGAATGGGTCATTGCTCTGTGTTTCATCGGACTTTTGTTATCTTTCTTAATTTACAACGTCGAACGCGGGGTGAAAGTTTATCGCACAAAACATTTTAAACAAACGACCGTGGTTTCAAATGTCGAAGGTGAAATAGAGTCTGGAATTTGAAGGCCTTGTTATCTTAAAACACATCGTTAGATATGGAGGCTTCTAAGCAAAAGTACTTTGGAACTTTGGTGGACTGATAACGTTGAAACGCCATCTTACGTTTAGTAAAGGCTAGGTTTAGCTCCGCCCTCAACATTAACGAGTTGTGATTGGCTTCTGCTTTTGTCAAGGTAAAATTTGTGTGGAGAAGATTAGCTAGCATGTTAGGGGCGCCACAAAGCCGACATTTGCTTTAATACTTCACGTCAAGGTATTCATAAAGGTCTTAATCAATATAATGATTAGGTTACGTTAATTTCACACCGCTGTGATTTTATTTCACGATTTCAATTTTATTCGCAACCATAATTAGGTCTAGATTTATTTCATTGTAACTGTAATTTTTGAAATACATTCGAAGTTCAAAATAAAATATATCGATTGTTGTCAATAGATGGCAGACACATGTTACTGCGGTTAAGGTTAATCAATATGAAGTCGCATTCGAAGATAATTATTGTACACAACATTAACCACAGATAAATTCAATTAATGTCATATCGTAATCAGTGCAAATCGATTTATTACAGAAGCAGATCTTAATAATTATGTTTGCTAAGCCTACAATCGTTAAGTAGATTAGAAGCTACACGTGCCAAAACTAAATTAATTATCAAAGGTTCTGATTGGATTTCGCTATAGATGTTTTCCAAAAGCAGTGGGATTTGATATTAAAATTTGAAAATTATAGGATATTACAGGACATTCTGAAAATTATATGATTTTACGGAACACTTGAAAATTATAGGATTTTAGAGGACATTTTTGAAGATTATAGGATTTTAGCGGACACTTTTGAAGATTATAGGATTTTAGCGGACACTTTTGAAGATTATAGGATTTTAGATAATATTTTTGAAGATTTTAGGATTTTAGAGGATATTTTTGAAGATTTTAGGATTTTAGAGGACATTTTTGAAAATTATAGGACATTTGTGAAAATTATGGGATTCTACAGGACACTTTTAAAAATTACAGGATTTCACGGGACACTTGAAAATTATAGGATTTTATAGGACACTTTTCAAAATTACAGGATTTTATAGGACACTTTTGAAAATTACAGGATTTTATAGGACACTTTTGAAAATTACAGGATTTTATAGGACACTTTTGAAAACTACAGGATTTTAAGGGACACTTTTGAAAATTATAGAATAACTAAATGCAATGCAATCATTGACCTCAGTCAAGTCATTCTGAATCCAAACAAAGTCAGGAGTTATACAAATTGGAAAACGACGAACAATATTTTTATTGTCAAGTTGTCACCTCCTAACTTATATTGCATTTTACGTTTCAAGGCATTATGCTCGATACGGTTGACTGAGCCGCTGTCTTTTTACCATTGACATTGAAGAAAATCAACATTTTAATGGAAAACGAAATTTAATATCCTGAATCTTTTCAGACATCAGTTGAAACTTCGTCAGACGAAAAAGACAACAAATGGAAATGAAAGCTTAGCCGAGCGAAAAGAACACAAGAAACGAAAAAATAAACAGTCATCGGATTTGAGAGAAAAATATCGGACGCTTTTATGTTCCAAGAATGTCTAGCTCGAGGGGGTAACCACTTATAGCAATTGTTAGCTCTTGTGGAGCCCCTAACAAGCGCACACGCGTTAATCTTCTAACCACCAATTTTACCGTTGCCAAAGACAGTCCTAAACCAATCAGAACCCGTTAAAGTCAAGGGGCAGAGCTAAAGCTAGTCATTGCTAAGTTTAGTGGGTCCTCCACCCCTCGACTATGGGAGCATCTAGTGGCAACAGTTTGAACTAAACCACATCCGAGACTTGCTGCGAAATATCAGGGATAGATTTAATTTTAGAAGTAGAAATGGAGAACGGAACGGTTAGTATTTTCTTCAGTCCGACTCATACCCCAGTATAGAGCCCCTCCCTCCAACACGTAATGTAACGAAAACTTTAAATTATCTTATTGGCTCACTTAAATACTACGTTTTGATGACGTTGCTGCCGGGGACGGCGAAAAATCCATAATTCCTTTTACCTCTGTCGCTATGACCCTCCCGCCTCTTCTATCATACCACTCCGTCCCGTGGAAGAGGGTCCGGGACTTTGACACGCGCCCAGATTACTCTGTTCTCCATTCCTACTTCGAAAGTTAAATCTATCCCTGAAAATATTTATACATCTGATTTCAGACTTGAATTTTTCACTAGTGGTTACCCCCTCGGTTTATCATTAAAGGGTTAAAGATGTAGTGGTAGCAACAAAAACAAGAGTAGCTAAGCTACCCGGCGTTTCCCGAATGCCCGGGTATTTTACCGGACGTGGAATAGACACTAAATAGTTTTTTTGGAAAGGCCCGTGTCAAATATCTACAAGATCTTTTTTCTTTAGAATTAGAAGCTAACCGTTTTTAAAACTTTCAAATTTCAGTTAAAACCATGCTTATTTAGGGCTGGGTTGACACGAAAATTTCAGATTTATAATCCCAAACTTTGCCATATTTTCCTGACCTTTTTAGGCCCAATTGTTATTGTTCTGAATATAAGAAGGGTTGATATTTGTAAACAATTTAGTTTAAAAGGTATTTTATGAATAATTTAACGTTATTGTGGATCGATTTTGGCGTCTGGTCAAAGGTAATCTCGCTAAAACGTCTTGTTTAAAACGTAACCCAGGTAGATATTTTTGAACCGCACATTTTTTAGCAACTTTAATAGAATTCCCTGATTTTATTGAAGTTCTTGGAAATCCCTGACTTTCCCTAACCTATTTGGTCCATTTTGAAATTCCCTGACTCTTCCAGGTTTTCCCTAACCTGTTTCAACGTAGTAGGGGTTGTTCATAAAGCTTAAATGTTACCGGGGTCTTCTATAATAGGACGTGCTTAACAGGCTTAATGGTTTTGGAGTTCGCCTCTGTCCCAAACTTAAGAACTCAACATGCACCAAAACACTCCCAATGAACCCGAATTTCCGTGTGTTACTGATATCATAAGTTCATGAGCTATGTTCCATAAGTTCATGAGCTATGTTCCATAAGTTCATGAGCTATGTTCCATAAGTTCATGAGCTATGTTCCATAAGTTCATGAGCTATGTTCCATAAGTTCATGAGATATGTTCCATAAGTTCATGAGATATGTTCCATAAGTTCATGAGATATGTTCCATAAGTTCATGAGATATGTTCCATAAGTTCATGAGATATGTTCCATAAGTTCATGAGATATGTTCCATAAGTTCATGAGATATGTTCCATAAGTTCATGAGATATGTTCCATAAGTTCATGAGATATGTTCCATAAGTTTGTCACTGATTACTAAAACCAATCGAGTGTAGTCTGCAATTCTCATTTACATAGTTCTCGAACTAGCTCGAGCTGTAAGTCTATACCATTACGAAGTATAGGTGGTGTCATACTCATGGAACATGTCTTATAAACTTATGCTGATATCAACCAACAAATTGGCCAAAGAAATTCGGAAATCAACAAATTGTGACTGTGAATGAAGAGCAAACATACAAAGAAACAAACGAAAC
Source organism: Phalangium opilio (assembly GCF_054372755.1). Classification (NCBI taxonomy): domain Eukaryota; kingdom Metazoa; phylum Arthropoda; class Arachnida; order Opiliones; family Phalangiidae; genus Phalangium; species Phalangium opilio. The sequence goes on along the minus strand of NW_028324166.1, from coordinate 2,567,946 downwards.
ACAAATTTTACTACTTTTTAAAAAGAAACCTCAAAAACAGATTTGGAGTTAAGTTTAAGGTGTTGCTAGCCCTTTAACAGGGTTATCAAGAATGGAGTCGAAGCAAGTTGTTTCCCACAATCCTTGCAAGCAAGTAGGAAGGGTAAGCAGGAAGGGCAGGCAGGCAAGCAGGCTGGAAAGGCGGCGAATGCATTCCTCCTTTGGAGTTAACGGGATAATAAAATAGATCTTTTTTATTCTAGCGGGCATTATTAAGGTTCCGTAGGCGTGCCACATTGAACCGTGACGTCACGCGGAGGTTTTTACCTTAAGGCTACCCGTTCCTCAGAATCCCCTTTCATTGCATACGCCGCACGAACACAGAAACCAGGGAGCTTAAAAGAATGGGAGTTGAAATTGGATTTTTTATTTTAAAGAAATGTGACTAGAGATGTGAGGCGGTGATTTAATTTACCTTTTGTAACTTACCGGTAATTTAAAAAATGCGGTCGTAAGTTACCGATTTATATCATACCGTAATTTTACCATGGTAAATTACCAAACAGTTTCCAAATTTTAGCCCTCATAGATTCAAAACTATTTTTGGTGAAACTAAGTGTGCTAGACTGTCAGAGACTCTAACATTGAGCCTAGTTTACTTCACAGAGTCCAGTTTTTCAGCTCAATTTCTTTATTTTGCGCTGTTTAAGCACCTAAGCTAGGTGTGAAGTGGTCAAAATTCAACGTGGTTTACGCGTGAAGAAATAAATTACCAACAGTACGGTAATTTTACTTTCCCAAAGAAGGGGTAATTTAATTTCACATCTCTATTTGTGAAGTTTCAATTAATTAAACTGTTCCTAAAACATTTCTAAAGTTCAATCTAAAAACTTAGCAGTAACATAAATGTGGAGCTATTATAGACAAGGCGTTTCACAGGAAGCCTAGTTCCAATTCCACTATTTTTCCCCTCCATTTATCATTAATGTTGCAGCGAATCAGAAAAACGTTTAACGATTTATCACCTAAGCAAAAAAAAAAGTGTTTGCCCTAGTCACCCACTCACAAAGCGTTGCATCATTTTATCTAGACGGTCCTTGCTAGGTGCTACTATTTATAAATTCCTCTTAGTAAAAAAGAAATTGCATCACTGTTTTGTTAAAACAAAACGAGTTCGCTATCTGATAACCAGTCCAGGTTGGTTGTCTTCAAGGTCACGATGACCATTTCGAATAACAAGAAGATTCTAGAGACGTGTTGTTAAATTGAAGACAAGGAAAAATTCGTAATTGCAGTAAACAAGGTGAAGAAACGCTTAACGTTCATTCATTTATCAATTCTCTTTACTTTGAAACAGATTTGGTAAATGATTGAACTGAGATATTTGCAACGCCAACGCTCCACCCTTACAATTCTCCTTGGTATCGAGGAACAGAACCGCTGGTCGGAAGCCGGTCGATCTCTTTATGACCTGAGAAGGATTAAGCATAAGGACGTATCATAATTCGAAGTATCAGGGAATTTCTTCTAAACTTTTTTGATAAAACGTGCAATCCAATCTGGGAAATAAGAATAGTTTTTTAAACTAGTCCATGGGACCACCCTAGTGCCCAAATTAACTTGTCCCCCTTAGTTTTCCTTTAGATTTGCGATTAATAAACTGGTCATGAGGACAAGTAACCCCACTACTTGGGGTGACTTTCGATAGAGTTAGATTCGTGCGAACTGTGCCATTTCAATGGCAATTAATAAACTGGTCCTTAGGACTAGTCCCCCCTTAGTTTTGCTATAGATTTTCAATTAATAAGCTGATCCAGAGGACCATTAACCCCATACTTTGTGAATTTAAAAGCTGGTCCAAGCAATTAACAAAAAAAAATGCAGGACCAGTAACCTCCACTTTATGAATTTAAAAACTGGTTCAAGCATTTAATGAACTGATCCCGAAGATCAGTAACCCCATACTTCGTGAATTTAAAATTGCATGGTCCAAGCAATTAATAAGCTGATTTTGAACCCCAATGAGAAGGCGTGCTATTATACCCTGACGTATCTCCATAGTTGATTGGTCCAAGCATTATGTCTGTTTGGCGCGCGCGTGCGTTGGTGGTGGTGGTACACAAGAGGCCAGAGCAACCAGCGAGGTACAGAGAACCTCGAGACATTCTTTTCGGTTAACTCGTTCGTCGCCAGACCTCCGGAGCTTGCAGCAACCGAAGCTCTCTCTTTCTCGTTTCGTATCGTCTTGGTTCAGATTGAAAACTTACCCTGAAAAATTTCGTTGTTCGTTACAATCAAGAAGCCCAACCTTTGAGAACCTCCTCTCAGAAATGAGAATTTTATCGCGAATAAACCGTGCGAAAATATTCATGAACTGCAATAAAAGAAACTGCCTTAAACAAAGTGTTTCCCGCGGATAAACGCAAAAACTAACAACAAAGACCGTTCCTCTTGGACGCAGCTACTGTATAAAATATATATTGTTCACTTATTTTTCTCAGCGAGATATAAACTATACGTGCCGCTGGTGGTGTGTTTCATTGTTCTGTCGGTATTATTGTCTTGTGCACGGAGCCTGTAGTAGTCGTAGTAGTTGAAATTCCCCGTTGGTTGGACCGCTGTAGTTGGGCCTAGTTGTCTTCAGTCTTCAGTTTTCGTTTTCGTTTCAGTGACATTTCAAAAAATTGTCTTGTCTCGCGTCGGAAGTAATTGGTAATCCTGGCGTGTTTTTGTAATTTCAGAAGTTTGTTGTGTTCGGGCGCCATGGGTAAACGAAATAGTAAGCTTAAGGCTGATGTCGTCAATCGTTTGGTTGCCGAAACCTATTGTAAGTACTTGAAATTTAACTTTACTTATTTTACGTTGTATTAGATAGCTTAAGACATGAACCGAAAATTAAGAGTGTTTCAATCTTCAGTTTTAAAGTTTAGGTTATAAATTTGAACTTTAAGTTGGTAGTAAATTCAAAAACAAACCGAAAGTGGCGTAAATTTATTAAGTGTAAATTTATATTTTATAGTCTTTAGTCTAAAAGTTTTGTAAGTGGTTTTCGGTGAATTTCTTAACCTATCTAATAAAGTCCTTTTGCAAATATACAAAATCAGGAATAACTAAATGCTATATCAGGGTGTTTCTGATAAGCCTGCAGGCATAAATTAAGGGGGATGTTCTTTGGGAAATCAATTTTGAGTGGAAAATGTTCCAAGATATTTTCCCGTCCAGGTGATTTAAATTAGAAATCATGGTCTTTCAATTTCTTACTTAAATCTAAGGGGTCATTCGTAAAATACTCCAATCTTAACTTGAAAACAGTGCCCCTTATGGCAAAATGGAGATAGAAGTTTCATTTTCGACTCAAAATCACCCAAAGAACATCCCCTTGCCTTAATTTATAGCACACTTATCTGAAACAATCTGTATAATCTACAATATACACTATTAAATTATTTTGGCATTTTCAAGAAGTCTTTAAAACATTTTTAATTATTTTGAACGTGTTACACGGTTTAAAGGGAGTATAATACACTTGATAAAATATTTGGAGGACAATTTATGTTTGGGAATTTATACTCCCTTTAATGGTTGCACTGAATAAATTTAATCATTTTTATAAATTGTTATGAATTGCGTAGTTGAATTATTGTTTGTTACGGCAAGTTTATGGGTAAAGACTTGTAAGTTCAAATTATGCATATATTCCTTGCAAATATACTTCCTTTCAATCGTTCAAATAAGCAACATTTGGAGTTCATATTAATGTCGTACCTCTAAGAAAGTACAGTGAGGGAACATATCAGCATTATAACAAAAACATTTTCGGGATTTGATGACTGAACCGCGTTTTGAAAAACTGAACAGCTACTTCAGCTGAGAGAGAAGTGTACTGCACAAATCGGGGTAATTGTAACAAGATTCTTCCCAACATCATTTTACATTATAAGTGCACAAGGTTACCAAACCGAATCTCATACGCGATAAATAGTTCCCTCATCATTACTCTATTAGCGCTGCTTAACTATTTGCCAAGGAGCATGCGCTTGTGGATTTTTGTCCCACGTCAAGACAATCAAGGTTTGTGGGTTGATTGCTGAGGATTTACTACCAAGTAGTTAAAGAATTCACCCCACGGTGCGATTTTTACCCATCTGAAGTTTGATGAGCGGGAAATCAAACAAAAATGGTGCCATGAGCCCGGGAAGAATCATGTTACATGACTAAAGTATTAAGAGGGGATACACAGTGTCTTCCTTCTTCTATTATCCCCTTCTGGTTGTATGTATTAGTTGTAAAACGTTTTGGGCCGAGCATCACTGATCGGTCAATCAGTCTGTCAGGCTTTGATAGATAGATTGAAATTATAATTTTATATTAAAAAATCTGCATTAACTATTAGGAAGCAATTTAACTTTGTAGAAGTGAGGATTGGGTAGCGAAAAGGGAAGCAATGTTTAACGAAGATCGATTGGAACGCGTTTAGTCGTCGTCTGATGTTATTATAGGATTTGAGAATAATTAGATCTTGCCGTCGACAGGCGAATGGAACGGTTGCAGACCGAGAGAGAATGTCAGCTCTCACTTTAGGCCTAACAATGTTTTACATTGTTCGTTACCATGGTAACCTAGTTATTAAAACCAAAATCTATATTCGCCACCGAAGTAAGCCAGCAGCCACGCACCAACAAGAATTGGAATTTACAATCAGGAAGGAAATCCGGTCTCAAAGTAAAGATAAGAGAATCGTAAAAAGTTTGGGTTCGTCTTTCAATAATGCTAGCCCATTCTAGCTCGGCCATCTAACTTGGTTGTTTAGACCGGTTAGTAAGGTGAATCCCACTGAACCCAAGCAAGGTTTTCCGCTAAAATCCTGCAAGTCCTTTCTGGCTGGGCCAAAAAAACTTGGGACCCTTAACGTAGATACTAAATCATTGGTTGCATAGACCGATTAGAATGGTGAATCCCACTGAACCCAAGTAAATCTTGCAAGCCCTTTCTGCCTAGGCCAACGAACAGGTTAATAGAAACCCATAACGAAGATAATATGTTGCATAGACCGGTTTGTATGGTGAATCCCTCTGAGCCCAAGCTATAATCCAGTCCTTTCTGGCTCGGCCAACGAACTTGGTACCAATCACGGAGATATTGCATCATTGGTTGCTTAGACCGGTTAGAATGGTGAATTCCACTGAACCCAAACAAAGGTACCAGCTAAAATCCTGCAAGTTCTTTCTGGCTCGGCCAAAGAGCTTGTTAATAGGGACCCATGACGAAGATACTAAATAATGTTGCATAAACCGGTTATTATGTTCAATCCCACTGAACCCAAGTAAGGGTTCCCGCATGATTTTGCAAGTCCTTTCTAAACTTGTTAATAGGGACCCATAATCTATGTTGCATAGACCGGTTAGAATGATCAATCCCACTGAACGCAAGGAAGGACTCCCGCCAAACCGAGTTCCTTTAATGTCACCTAATCCACGCTAGACCAACGAGCAAGTAACTTACTTCGGTTCTGAATTGATCGTTTGCTCCTCGAAAAGTGCACGCGCGAAAAAGTAAAACGTGAACGGTTGGTTGAATTAAACGTAACTAAGAAAGAGCGCGCTATTACTTCTCTCTAACTATAGCTTTGTTTCCTCATTTGGCGCCCCCTGGGGTGAACTGACTTATACTCCGTCCGTCGTTGGTCCGTCCGCTTCGGGATCGCGACTACAGTCTAACTCTACTTGTCCCTAAGGGCTAAAGTGGCGAGTATACTCTGAATTTTAGTTTCCCCGCACTTTCTGGATGTAACCACGCGAGTAAATGCCAAGCGCTGTGCCATTGCTGTTTACCGAGTTTGTCTCGGATGGGGGACATAATTCACTTAGCTATATCATTCACTCGACGAGCCGCGTTTAGTCGTGTAATGCATTTAAATGTATCGCTGCTAAACATGAAAATATAATAAGAATAGGCGTGACGGAGATATTTAATTCAATTAAAATTAAGGGTAGTAAATGGGTAGCTACAAACTCCGCAATTCGCAATTGCGCAGTTGATAATGCGCATTGTATCATGGTTGCGCAAAACAGTGGCCCGGACGGCAAAATGTCATAGAACATTTTCGACTCAAAATCGTTCAAAGAACATCCCCATAATTTATGACAGACTTATCACAAACACCCTGTGTAGTTACACGCAATAACAGCATTCAACATCGAGAAGGTGACGGGTTCATTTGTGTTTGTTTAGGTTATAGATTTCAGCTGATTTTAGGAGAGTTAACAGGAAAGGCTTACTGATACTTGCGCTTTTAGCTGCAAAATCAATTAAAGCTCTACAGTTACAGTACACACAGAAACGCTTAAATGCCTGTTGTTGAAATTGGGTAACGCGTATGAATACCAAATGTTAAACCTTAAAAAAAAAGAAAGTAGTTTCCACTTGAATATTAAGCTAAAACCAGATATTAATGGAAGACTTGAAATTGTATATGCTAAAAGCAAACCTCCTAGTTGCATCTATGACGTCACCGATGGTCAGAATTGGTGGAGAGTAACTCCATCAATGGCAACGAAGTCTTCCTAGCATCCTCAGTGTTTTAATAGGATCGTACGATTCAGCGCCCCCTATGTATTCAAAACATAACACAAACAAAATGGAAAAATAATTTCCGAAATTGCCCCTATCTGGCAGCACCAAATTGCAAGGTACACTGGGATACGTTCATTGCCACACATGACCCTAAACCAACAATTTTCCTTCTATTTGCATCTTTGACGTCACTGATGGTCAGATATAGTTTGAGTCTTGCAGTCACTGTAAATTGACTCATAATGAAAGTATTATGGGATATGAAGAAGGAATTTTATGGCATTATTTGGAGCTTAATTAAAGTTGCCAGATTGAAGGTTTTCCTCCACTTTCGTTATTCCCTCCGGAACCGTAAATAAATGATTTGATGAGGACCATAAAAGCTTGGGGCAGTACTGGAAAAGTGGGCCTATCATTGTGAACTCAAAGCAAAAGCGAATGGATATTGTAGAGTCATAGTAAATCCTTAGAGCGAAAAGCAAGGAAGGCTAAAGGCCCATTCAGAGTAGAGTAAGATCTAACGTTGCATTCGGTCGCCTCGTTAATTTCATTTCGGTCGCGTCGGTTCCTTCCTTTCCCTGTTCAGACGTGAGAGCAGACGACTTAAAACGAGACGCATGATTCATGGTGATTTTTGATTCAAGCCTTTTGAAAACTAAAATAGCTGCTCAATCAATATGACACATACAGCACCAAGAATCCTAAAACTTTCCATATATCGTCTGCTAAAGAGTAGCTCACTTGATCACGCGTCAGTTACTTGGGCATGATCGTGTGTGATATGGCTAAGAAAAGGCGCTAACTAACGAGGTGGTGCCATCTCTACACTCACTGCGAAGCGAAATTTCTAATTTAAAAACTAAACCCGTGAACGAATCTATTACGTAGTCGTTGACACGTGTCTTAATAAGCGAGAAAAAGGGACTACACCAATGTGAACTGAAGATTTTAGTTTAGTCTGAATAGGCATTTATTCTTAAAATTTCAACTTCATCAACAGGGAGTTAGGGACTAAGCAATTATGGCTACACTTTTAATTAGAATTGAAATTTCGGCCTAGAAATTTCTGGATTTTATATTTTTATTTTAAAGTTGCCTAGAAAATTATTAATATTTTAAAATGGATCATGTATAAATCTACAATATTAAAGAGGATATGAATAATTAGGTTTTAGTACTGTACTCTACGTGTTAGGTCTTTCTATGAAGATGACGTCATAGGGAGGGCTCAAACGTCTATGGTGGACTTGAATCACCAGAGTACGGAACCATCCATTAATGTCATCATAATTATTTCCTGATTTCTTTCATAGTATGTTATCATTGCCTCCAAGCTAGTGTTGACGAACTAAAGGACTTTTCATAGATTGCTAAGATTTTCAAGTATAATTATTGGGAATTTCAAGCGTCTTCTCTAGAACTGTTTATGGGATTAGATATTTGCGACTGAAGTCAAAGTTTCCAGTAATATTATGGAAAGATTCACTTGGGCTTAACGAGATTGTAATGTCAAGGAACTTGATGATCTTTGCATCACAACAGTTCATCGAATTATCCATGTGGATTTTGCCATTTAATAATGATTTACTAGAATGTTCTTAGATCTTGATGTGTTCTTCGAAAATGTGCAAAATGAAGGATGATTATGCATGGAGTGGTAATAAGGCTACATAAAATTTAAAAACAAAGATAATTAGGAATAATGTCATAATTAGAAACATGTGGAATGTAGTGTTAAATATTCATATAAAAACACATTTACGAATCATTTGACGATGAGCTAGCATACTCCAAGAAAAAGTTACAAATACATTAGTATGTAATACAAGGGTTATAACAACGGCAAAATGCAGCAAGGCCAATACCACGCGGAGCTATACAACAATGTAAACCACCGTAGCGAAAAATATAGATCATGCGTATTAAATATGGTTAGTTTAACGTCCCTAAAAAGGGCGTGAAATGTTTAACAGAACGTCTTTAGCAGCTCTAGAAAATGTTGCCAAATGTTACCATATTTTCAAATTTCCGGAATTTAAAATAGCGTGTCGGTATAATTTCCGTGTGTGACACATGGCCCCACAGTACGAATTATAATCAAGCGCGGGAAAGAAGTAGGTAAAGAAAAAAAGGCGAGCTTCTCTGACACGATAAAGAATACGTTTCTTTCTAGGGTTATGATAGGCCTGGTCAGGGCTGAACAAAACGCGCGGCTCAAAAATGGAAATGCAAATCTATTTCAGCGTGCGTGCCGTTCTCAAAGAATCCGAATTTGGTCGGACACAAAAGAACAGGCGACTACTATCAACCTTGCATTGCAACAGGGAAGGATCCTACGTTAAGCCTTGGTTCCTACTTCAAAGGGCATAACAAACATTAATCAAAGCGTAGGCCTGGGATAATAGACAAATCAATGCTCTAGCCAATTGCCATAGAGACGTCTTTGGTATCGAAGAGACCGCTTTTAACAGTTACCCTTACTTTTGCGTCGTCTGCTCGAAAGGGAATTGTCTTACACTAAAAAACTGTTCGAAATCAATGATATTTAAAAACTGAGGAACGCTGATTAAATAAATACGTATGAATTTGTATGGTTTGATTTATGCATTTAATTAAGTTAATTAAATAGCAGACGACATTTTAAGTTTCGGTTGATTTTTCCCAAACTTTGACGCCATATCCTGTCTCTCACTCCGTTTTAAGATTCTTGAAAACTCCGTTTTGGTAAGCCTTGGCCACCAAATCAAAAACCCACAGGCCGTATTAAAGTTTCCTCATTGGCTAATTTAATATCACTAACCGGTTTGATTGATGCCCCCTTCACAGCAAACTTTGACGTACGTCCTAGCTTCTGAAAAGCGAACTTCCTGTAAATAAGATTCAGGTGCTTAAATACGTCATAGGCACGTGACTCAGGAAAGGGTAGGCGTGGTTCAAAGAAACTTAGTACGTTTCATTTCGAAAACCAGCAACCACTTCTAGGAATGGCACTGCAAGTGCAATCTCGCGAAAAACCAGGACTAGGTGGACGTGGAGTCTTTGTATCTTCACGTCAAGTGGTGCCTGTGACGTATTTCAAATAATTTCTACCCACCCTCCGATCCGATGGCTTCTTTACAGTTTATTTTTGAAGACACTGGAAGAAAACACGAGGTCCTCAGGACACTAGTTTTAAGCAAGCGCAACGTCCTGATTTTAATAAGTAGTCTTTTGAGCGGCTATTGTAATCCACGAATGGAATTCGCATTTTGAGATAAAGCAGAACTGAGTTCCGTCGAATGAGGTCTCATTTTGGAATCAATACAAGGCATAGCGAGCCGTTATTGATCCTTGCTGCTAGGCCTACATCAAGCCAGCCAAGTAAGGCTGGCCCACTCCCTAGCCTACTCGTTTTACTATCTACACGGGGCTCTATAGGCCAATCCCGTTCAGTTTCAACAAATATGAAATCTTTACTTTCGTAGATCCATCGATTTTTCATTCTCTCGCGTGTGTGTGCTGCTCAGCTTTTCATCTTGAAAACTCCCAGGCTGATTATTTATTCAATTAAATATTCGAAAGTAATTAATAAAGGGTAATGTTCCTGATAAGTATTAATTTATTCAAAAGAAAATAAAAATATTATCGATTAATCAATTTTAATATTAAAAACGAAGAGTTCAGGTAATATAATTGATTATACCTTTAAAGAAGGGCCTTTTTCTAAATATGAAAAAGAATTACAAAATATTAAAAAGAAATAAATGATCTCTTATTACAATATGATAATTAGTACATTTAATTGGTCTTAAAAATGAGGACTACTGCTGTGTGTCTAGACAAAGCTTCCACTCTTACGTGCATACTCCCTGCTTTTGTTTCTAGATATTATTCAGCTCTAGTATCAACAAAAATGAGCAATAATGTTGGGGAAATTTATTGGGAAAGTATTGATAACATTGCGCAAATGCCAATCTATTTCTGAATATAGCTTTTTAATAACCCTTGAGTAATTTATAATTATAATTTTAACTGCAGTAACTTACTATTAAATTTCAATATTTCAAATTAAATTTTGGTGAAAAAAAATGGAGATATGTAATTTTTTAAAAACTTTAAAACTAAAAATTTTAATATCTCTTACTTCAGCCAATTAATTTTCACCGCATATCTTTTACTTTATCAAGGGCTTGTTTTTAAAGGCTTTTTTTTATTAATTACACCTGACTTGGAGAGGAAAGTTTTGGTTTTCCCAACTTGTTTTATTATAAGTTTCATGTTGAAGTAGGGAGCCCCTTGTGCTTAGCTTCACTGTCGAAACCTACTGCTCAGCGTGATAAACATTTCTACAGGGGCTATGGGGATTTACACGTAAAGTTAGACCCCTAAATATTGGCTTTCCCTTCAAAATTATTATATTTCGTAGCCCATAAATCGGCAATTTAAACTTGGATATAAATTAATTCTAATTTAAATAAGTAGTCATCCTTAAAATACTCCAGTCATAACTTGTTATAGGAGGCACATTTTTGGACTCAAAATTTATTTCCCATTGCACTGCACTTTGGTCCGGTCCCGTAATTACCATTTTTGGAACACAATGTATTAAAGTAAGTATGATTAAGTACAATTTCAGAGGTCCACGTTTAAGCCTCTTTATACCAAAGCTTACCGTAGCTGAATCTAAGTGTTTTGTTAACTCGTTATTATTAGAAAACGTTGCAGCACGGATTTTCGCTTAGAAAAATAAAAACATAATGTCGAAAAACGCGATATGAATGAAAAAACACAAAAACACCCCCCAAACTTCTTCAAGACGAGTGGGCCTTGGGTTTGAGTTGGGCCTTGGCGCGGGGGGCATTCCCCCTCTAAGGAAAGTAGCGTAGTTAAGGTGTATTCCAATAAACCTGAGAGAAAAACCTTTCCTTTTCGTGTTTGGGATCGTTAGAAAGCCGCCAAGCGGCTGCATTAGCGCCCTCGTTCCTATCAAACTAAATAAAAAATTCAGGCAACTCTCATTTTTCACTTTTCTTACCTTTTCTCTAGATGAATTATTAAATTTACTCAAGAATATTACGTTATATTCTTTGAGTTATGATGGAGTTGTATTTCGTTTAACGTAGGGCCTACACATATAGTAAACCATTTAGTATATGGATTTAATTCTTTTAAATTAGAATGAGATATCAATCTGAAGAAAGGATATATTTGGAAAACCAATTTTTAAAGCTGATATTTGCAGATTTCTGTAGGTAATTTAGGGAATTTATTATTTCACGTGGATGTGCTTTATTAAACCACGCTGAATTGCAAGCACTTTATGCCTAATTTAATTGCTTTGAACATCGTGAACTAATGGGAAATTGAGGGAAAACTGGACTCTGAAGTAAAATAGGCTTAGTACACTTAATTTTACCATAAGTTCATAAGATGTTCCACAAGTTTGTCACTCATTACTGTGAGCTTGTCAAGAAGTGACGTAGGTGAAACTTCATAGATTCGAGGTTAAGCGACATACGCCTGGTGAGGCGCTGTCAAAGGCTTAGTAATGCAGACTAAATAGGAAGATGGAAGTCCTGCAAAATTAACCCCAGAGTGTAGTCTGCAATTCTTGCTTATGTCGTTCTCGAACTAGCTCGAGCTGTAAGTCTCTCAGTAGCATTACGAAGTATAAGTAGTATCAAGAAGTGATATTTAAGTTTATTAGGGAGAAGGTATAAGATGCCAAAGTATTCGCGAGAGCCATAGTCCCAGTCCCCCTTTCAAAATAAAAGGGGGGACGTAAAGGGAGGCCGGGCCATTTCGCCTCTCCTCAGTCGGAAAATGCAAGTAATTTTCGTCATTCGCGTCGCGCTGACGTGAGGTTTCAAGAACAAATGAGACGATAATGGTTGTAATTAGAGGTGGGGATTAACTCCGGACAGGCTACGTCTTTTGGACTGAAGATAAAGCTAGATTATAAATGTGGCGAATTTGTACCTTCTTGATAAACCTATGGTGCCATTTAATGAGCAAAAATCCGAAATGACTTTTCATTATTCATATCACAATCGAAGGGATTCATTAATGCATTCCTTTTTATACATGAAGTCTGGATGTTACGGTTCAGCGAATTTTATTTCAACCAATCAGGTAACCTCTGGTGGGGTACCGATGAATAAGTTTTTATACAATTTTATATCCTGACAGTTTTTTTAATTGATAAAGACCCCAAAAGAATAACGGCTGGTTTTAATTTAAAACCAGTTCTGAAGAATTACGTTCTCTATCTCAGTGTTGTGATCGATCCGTTTTGGCTAATTACTTTTATCATTAATTAAGCGAGTTTCAATGAACAGATTGTCAAAAGCAAGAGATTGCTTGTTTTGTCAAATTGTGTTGAAAGGAAAATTGAAATTTAATTTTTAAAGAATAGTGCAGTACATCAGGTTTTGAAAGATTTTAATTACTTTAAAAATTAAATCAAGTTTAAATTTTATTTGAAAATGGAAAATTTTAAATTTCGAATTCTGATGCAGGGTTCTATGGGCGATTTTGAGTCGAAAATCTTCTATGATATTTTGCAATAAGGGACACCCGAAACAAGCTAAAATATTAGAGTGATTTACGGATGAAACATGCAACGGACACGACAGATCTACAGCGGTCTAATATTTACTTTAGTACATCAGATGTTGCATTAATAATTGAAGCAGGAAAAGGTTTATATTTGACAACCATCCGCGCAAAAATTGTATTCACGTGTTTCAATCATGATGAAAATCCGTTAGAAATCTCTCTATGATATCTCGAAATCACAAAATCTTAATTCAAAAACCTAAAAAACCCGAAGCATAAAGTCAAAACCTACAAATCCCGAAATATCACTTAAAAACTTAAAATTTCGAACCAGATGTTAAGATTTTTACAATCTCAGTCAAAATGTGTTGTGAAAACCTTGAAATCTTGTCGAAATCTTGAAATATGAAAACCCTGCACTCCAAAATGCGAAACGTCCGACCCATTTACGAAAAAATCGTTACCTCAAAAACACCTCGGGTTTTATTCTGAACTCGTCTGACGGTTGTCCGTTTAGCTTCTAAAAATATTTGTCATATTGTAGGTACAATTTATAACACAGCCCCAACTTTCAAGTCGCCTTTTATAGTTTTATGTTTAGATTCTCGCCTTTAATAAACGAGAAAAAGTGAAGCAGAGTGCGTGCAATGATGCCGTTTTATTTTTAAACATCAAAACAAGTTGGGAAACCAAAATAAACCTCTCCGAGTCGAGGGCTATCTGCTCAATTAAGAGGTGTTTCTTAAATAATTAAATAAATAAATAAATAAATAAATATAATTGATATTAATTATTTTAATCATCAGTAATCTTCCTTTATTCTAGTTAAGTCGTTTTAAGAAACTTTATTCCGAAAATAATTTTAAACATAGCTATTGTTGACGTTTGAGTTAAAGCGTATGCCTCTTTAACAATTTTTTGTAAATTTAGGGTATATAAGGCGACTAATTCACAGTAAATGGTAAGAAAACCCGCAATTGCGTGAACCTTGTTTGAAAACCATGCCATTGGGAGGCTAGACGTTTCTCGTAACCCTAGCCAATCGCCGCGAACTTCTTAACCCTAACGATGATAATGGAGTAGAAGCCAATATTGCTTTCTGTGAACTGCGAAAGCGGTCCTGATATTGCGAATACGTTTGCCTCGATTCACCAACTGCGAACGCGGTCACAGACAGACACGTCCAGTGTAATACCTCTCCGAGACGTCATCGTCACTCGTAGAGGTAAAAAGAAGAAGAACGTTTAGGTACATAACTCACGCGTCTGGCTAGCTAGGCGTTTCTAGGTTCCATTCGGGGTCACGCTTTTTCGATTCGCAGGCCCCGGGATAAAAATATTTCTGAAAAATCTTGGACAGACAGTCCCTCCTATTGTTGATTTTCCCCTTCCTTGGTTATGGTTTATGGTATGGTCAACCGTTACCGTTAGCCTCAAAATGAAGAGGCGCTCAGTAAAACTAAACTGTGAAAGGTTGGATTTGACCAAGGAGTATTACAACAGGGAGTGTTGAAATAAACTATGAGTGACCGGATCAAATGAAACGGTTTTACCTACGAAGACGAACCCTAGTTTCAAATGCATGGACGTTAGTTCATTTAGTGTGAAAAGTCACATATACTAGCTAATGGGGTAATATTAAAGTAAACTGAGTATTAATGCTGTTTCAAGGCATCTTTAATAGATAGTTAGTAAAGTTAATTAGTAAATAGATAGTAAATTATTCAACCTTTTCTGAGATTAAAGTTCAGTGCATTTATGTCAGGCCTCTTTTGAGTCAATTTGGTCGAGTACTGATTCAAACTGAACTGTTAGCCTTTTTGTAGAGCTGCAGTCTCTTGACTCACCAACGGCCTGGCAACACTTGGGAAAAAAATCAGAAACTCCCTTTTAATTTAAACTATGTAACAGAAAAGTTACTCGATGCAAAAAGTCAATAGAAAACTGCAGTGATGGGCATTTTTGATATTTTTCTTCCCTCTCCCACTCACACCTTTTTTCAAATATTGACCAAAGCGCCGCTCTCCTCTCCCATCTCATAAGATGGTGAAATATTTTTAAACCTCTCCTCTCCTTATTTTATCAAATTCAAATACAATGCCATCTCATCTCGCGTGATCAAAATGGCGCTTTTCTAAAGAAACCTCTCCTCCATGGCTCACCTCTTTTATTTTATAAAATGGAAGCAAATATCAAGCGCACTACTGTTCGTCAGTGTTATTGAAAACTCATTTTTGAGTCCTCTCCTTTCAGTAATATTCATTTTCTCTCATTTCATTGCAGCCCTCAAATCAAAGCCTTTGTTTGGCTCTCCTCTCCTCCTCTCCTTTCAGTTTTTTTTCTAGTAGATATATCTCTCGGTGAGTTTATCCCGGGTTTTGTATATCATCTCATTTTAAGCACCTGCAATGTCATCTGATATTTTACACTCATCTCATTTAAACACCCATGAAGCCTTAGTTTTGAACCCATAACTTTTTCTTCAATCTCACATCATTTCATTATTAGCATTTATCTCATTTTAAAAGGATGTTTTATTATATTACACGGCTCGAGCAAGCTTCAATGAAGTGTACTTTTTTTATACACGAGTATTTGGTGTTCGTTTATGCACCAATGCTATAAAATAAGGCGTAAAGTACGTGTTCTCAGTGAGCATCTAATAGAGTTTAATCAAAGCTAACCAGATAAAAAATTATGAAAGGCAAAATTAAAAGAGGTGAAGTCAAACACAATTAATAAAATTTTCATTGTTGACAAAGACGGTAAAGTGTAAAAGATGAGTGTAGAATATTAATTGCCTGAAATAACAGATATTCAAATTTTCCATTTCGAAAACATGATTATGAAACATCAATAATTTGATAAAATTGTTATCTTAATTTTTTTCACCAAATTTACTTCAGTAAATATAATTTAACATGAAAGATCTGCATAATTTTAAAGAAAAGAACACATTTGCATATTTTTTCTCTCATACATTTACAATTAGGTTGAGAATTCGGCCCTATAAGGAGAATAAAATAGACAGAAATTTTGTTTCGTTAATTGTAAAGTTTTCGAAGTTTTAAAAATTTACGTGTTGTGTAGCTCTCAAGATATCACGATCAATCTACAGATTTTTTCGACACTAAAAATGAAAATGCCCATGTTATTTTCCGCTTAGTAATATTTCCAATTTTAAAATATAAAAATTTAAACTGATATATATACCATATCAATATTTCCAATTTTATAATATAAAACTTTAATCTGATCAAGCTACATTTTTTCATATATCTGAGTATTTGAATCTTCTATAAGCAAAATATAAAGGAGAACGTTGTGTCCCTTAAACAATTCTTGAAGGTGACATTTTCTAGAACTACTAGAAAAATACTGTGTTTAAATTTTTTGGGCAAATAAAATTTAGGTGAAAAAACTGGGATAAGAATTTTTTCAGATAATTAATGATTTATAATAATTTCTTCAAAAAGGAAAATTTGAATATCTGTACTTCAGGCAATTAATTTTCTATACTTATCTTTTACACTTTCCCTTTTTTGTCTACAAAGGCAGTTTTTATTAATATCTTCTAATTCAGTCTTAATATTATTTAAAATTGTTTAGAATCATTGGAAAGAAAACGTATTAGGGCGTAGCGCGTCCATCGGTAATCTAGCTTCATTACCAGTAGTCGGTAATCTACCGCTCTCTTAGAATATTAAAGCTTATCTTATTAACGCGTGTTTTAAATTCTTTGAACCCCTATAAATAACATAAGTCGCTTCAAAGATAATCACAAAATTTATCAAAAGTACAAACTCAAAACACGTTATCCCGTAATTTCCGTTTAGCTGAAAAAAACTGACAGCCACAACATAATTAAATAAACCTTTATTATGGTTGAGATAGTAGGGTTTCGCCTTTGAAAGTAACTCATTTAAATTTCAGGCGGTGCAAAGTTTCTCTTTTCTATTTTTCAGTTGTAGTATTTTTTACCTACTGCCCAAAATAAGTCTCCCATCAACCACTACTTTCATCCAGTATCTCACCAAGCACTTCTGTCATCAAGTATAACGACATCTCGTCAACCACTCCTTTCATCGAGAATAAGAACTTCTCATCAACCACTCATTTCATAGCACATTAAAAAACCAATTTCATATCAACCACTCATTCCATGGAAAACCAAAAACTTCTATCATACACTCACTTCAAGAAAAAAAACGCCCTTTTTACAGCCTCTCACCTATCACTATACTCATGAACTACCGAAAAATCATATCTCACATCCAACTACTCTCCACATGATCCAAAAAAATTGCTCTCAACACTAGGTTATCTCTCCGAGTTTTGAAAATAAAATATCTCACCACAAAAGTTAATCGTGGAGGTTGAAAAACCACCTCTCATCTCAAACTCACCTCCAATTTCAAATTTTAGTACCTCTCCTCTCCTGCTCATATCAGAAGCTCAAAAAAGCCCTCTCCTTTACTCAGAAATTACTCAAAATTATGAGTAGGAGATGAGAGCGCCCATCACTGGAAAACTGCACCAGAAAGTGATACCTTCCTAAGGAAAATTAATGTATTTCTTCTTGAAGAAATACGCCCATTAAAAGGCATATGCAATACCTTGAATTCCTATTCGAACGAATTTCTTTCATGACATACTCCAGTTCTATGAATGCTCCTAGCCCAAATTCATATTCATTTGCCTGAACAAAGTGGGAGAGATCAGACTAAATCTTAATTATCGACAAATCGCAGTACTGCCGATGGAAAAAATAGGTATAGCAAACTACAGACAATAAAAATGAAGAGAGCGTCGTTATATAGGGTTTTTCTGATAATTAAGCCATAAATTTGCAATACGGTTCTTGCATTGAAGTTCAGATATGTCTTATACTAAATATGTTTGGCAATTCATTGTTTTAAGGGTCATTGCTTGGGAGCCCATGTTCTTTGACTCTTTCGACTCAGTTTGACCCTAAAAACACATCGTTTAATTCATGGCGAACTTATCAGAAACCCCCTGTATTTAATTTCATCAATAATAATCTAATTAAATAATAAATAATTTCAAAGAATTTAAAATTAACAATAAGGGAACAACGTTACTAATACATTTAGATACAGGCAGTTTCATAGGTCTGAAATTTACCATACATATTTATTTCGTCTGGAGTACGGCGATTTGCAGACAAAGTAAGTAAGTGTAGGTCGGATCTTCTCCACACTGTATTACTTCGTGGCGTTTTTGTACTCGGCCGCATCCGCCACCGACGCATTTTCACGTGTCATTTATCATCGGAAAAGGTCCATTAAGGGCCGCGGCAGACTATTTCTATATTCATTTCTCGTCGCAAATATCCCTACGCAGGAACCGACCGGGACATTCCGCGGAAACCATAGAATGGCCTCTTCACCCTCAAGCTCTTATAACCAAACGTTTATGTAAATATAACAAGAATATTGAACGCTTATTTGGTAGTCGCAAAGCTTTGTTCGTAAAGATTTTAATGCTAAATTTCGTGATAAAATATTTTGGGCAAAGGGAATTTTGGTGAAAAATGAATCGAAGATATTTAAGTACTAATTTTTATCAAATACTTGACATATTATCATTTGGGTTGCAGTTCACTATAATAAAACATATAAAAAGAGTTTCAAAAATGGTGGTAAGATTCAAGTACAGGGGTTCTAAGGGTAATAAATTTTGAGTCGCAAATTTTCTATGAAATTTTGTTACAAGCCGGAAGCCAAGTCAAAATTTTATAGGAAAATATGACTTACTTTAATATTTAAATATTAAGACTTTTCTGAGCAAAGAATATATTTTTATATGAAAATATAGGACTTAAAATGCTCTTATATAATACTTTTTTGTTTTAATCTATGTAATAAATCCAGAAAAAAAATTACTTTGAAATTATTAGGTTAATTAAAATTTAATATAATATAATATATAAAAATCCTGAGTGAACTCCACAATTTCGGTGTCTAGACAAATTTGATCTCGATAAAAGAGATAAATTTTTATAAATCTAATGCTAAACTATACAAAAACTCCGACTAAGTCAAAATATAAGATATTATACTACCTTTCATGAAATTATAGGATAATATAAAACAGGTTAAAAAAATTTAGGATTTTTAGAGGCCGCTGGGCTCCCTGCACAAAGGAACCCCTAAGCAAGTAAATATGTTTGGGGTATTTTACGGATAACCCCTTAAAATTAAATAAGAAACTGAAAGACAATGATTTCTAACTTAATTAAGGGGGTCATCCATAAAATACTCCAAAATTGACAGTCTCTCTTAGCGAAAAATTTCACAGAACATTTTCGACTAAAAATCGCTCATTAAACCCGATGTACTTTGGTCTTACCATTCTTTTTTTGTATTCGAGAGAGAATGATATTAATTCATGGGGGGCATTTATCTAGAATGGCACGAGTACTCGGGGACAGTACGTTGTCGTAGCCGCTGCCTATAGTAAAACGATTTGCTTTATTTATAGCGACTTTATTTCTAGGCTCGACCAAGTCTTCCATGACATTTTTTCTTGCTTCCATATTATAAGAATAGAAATATGTTTACTGCATTTTTTATCGCGATCATTCCGAGGCATTTTGACTTCAAATGATGTTGTAATTTCTTCGATAACATCAGCAAATAATGAGCTTTTTTCGCCCCCCCCCCCTCCTTTCTTAACCGAGCAAATGATGCGAGTAATGACTTAGTTTCAAGAACCTCTACACCAAACCCGCAACATATTGACGTAGTGTACATGGTAAACATAAGGAAAAGAAAAAAAACAGAATTCGCATACTTGAAATAGCGGTGGAGAAATGGTGGTACCGCAGGTTTAGCTATGGGTTGTAAAAGGGGAGGAGGAAGGCTTTTTAAACATTAGTCGGGTGAGATATAAAGTGTAATTTACATTTACATTGATCGAATAGGGTTAATGATAAGAGATTTAGACCACTGTAGGTATTGCCTTCTAGGCAATGGTTTCTGTCCCTTGTAAACGGCACGCCCCTTTACTACCCATCGCCGCCGCGACACGCCCCTTTACTACCCATCGCCGCCGCGACACGCCCCCTTCTATACAAATCGCCGCCAAGACACGCCCCTTTTACTAACAAATCGCCGCCAAGACACGCCCCCTTTACTAACAAATCGCAGCCAAGACAAGCCCCCTTTACTAACAAATCGCAGCCAGGACACAACCATTGACTATGAACCTCCACTAGACACTTCTATCTACTAGAATCCTTCACCATTTTGTAAAGTATACGCGCTCGTAGCAAATATAATATCCTTTCGACCCATTAAGAATTCTTAGGTTTCTTTATTGTCGTATAAAAATACACCCTTTAATATGAGGGCGGCTCCCCCGAAGCAGTATTACTTAACAGTTTCAAAATATAAAACGAAGGAGTATTGAATAAGTATAGAAACAAGGATTGTTGTTGATTAAATACGTATAATTCTTTCAATACGTGAATTACATGTCAATTCACAACCCTTGAGCGGGAAAAGGGTACGCTACCATTTTCAGTTCATTTATACAATTTTGAAAGCCTTTGGCATTTGTGTATAACGATGTCGTTTTACAAATATTAAGTATAATATATATACTGTCTGGAGTTGAAAATATATATATATATTGATCACCTGAGTCTGGCCCAACACACCCACTTGAACTCAATGGAAAAATCGTTAAATCTCAACTGAAAACTCTATAGATCCGTACAATCTAGGAGTATAAAGCGCAACAGTATCTTGCTAAGGGGCTTCCAGGAGACCTGAATTTGGGGTAGACGAAGAGAAGTAAGCAAAGGTGCTTGCATGTCCTAGGTTCGTTGAGGGGGAGGGTAAAAACCAAGGCTCCAAGGCTGCTGGTTTCTACGGAAAACTCCCATCACTAAAACTACTCCCGTTTTATCCTCCTAGATGATACAGCCTATTTTTATAGGTTGGCTAACAATGCGAGTGAATCACTGGCGCCTTTTGTTTTGAAAAATTAGCGAAAAATATTTACCGTATACTTTTACTTTAATTTGATGGTTTTCACTAAAGGGGTTGGATATATTTCCTACACTCTCTTATTCAAATTAAACTTCAGTGCATTGTTGTTAGGCCAAGTTACAAGTACTGTATTATTAGTTCAACAACTAATTCACACTGAAATGCTAGACCAAGAAGTGATACCATAGTCCCAGTCCCCCTTTCAAAATACAAGGGGGGACGACGTAAAAGGAGGCCGGGCTATTTCGCCTCTCCTCAGTCGGAAAATACGTAATTTTCGTCATCGATGACATGAGCTTTGAAGAACCAATGAGATGCTGGTTGTAATTTAGAGGCAGGGATTAACTCCGGACAGGCTACGTTTGGACTGGAGATAAAGCTGGAAATGTGGCGAATTTAGAGCTTCTCCCTAATAAACTAGATATCACTTCTTGGCTAGACTATAGGTTCTTCAGGCTACAAATCATATTGTCATTAAACATTTTGTACGAAGCCAATTGTAAATAGAAATTGTTCAAAATATAGTTCTCTGTTATCTGATAAAATTCACATGGAAATTTAATTGTGTCATAAATGCTTTGTAAGACAAAAAATGCGTGGCAACTTCGAAAACTTAGGGAAACACTACATAATCACAGAGTAATAACGCTCGAGGTTGTCAACTACCATTCTTCACGAATTTACGTGATTGATTGATGGTGTGAATGGGCCTTAACGCTTTCTCAAAAATATTATGTGGAGGGTAGTGGCAACACGTGAGCAATACCCATAATGCATCAGGAAACTTTCTACACTGGCTGGCGTCTTCATCAATTAGGGCAAAAACAAGTAACGAAAACCGTTAGACACCATGCAAACTTGTATGGGGTAAGAGTTCAGATTGAGCACCATGGAGGAATTTAAAAAAGGGAGTTACCATGAAAGATAAGTGCATGGTGGGTGTAAAATTTAAATTATAAGTTTCTAAAATGAAAGAGGGAGTATACTCCAGTCGCTAGCTTCAGGCAAGACGTCAATCGAATTGCCTATTTTATTTTCCAACTTCGAAATATTTTCAAATAACGAACAGGTTATTGGGCCTAATTTGTTAAATTCGGTAAAGCATAAAGCACAAACAAACAATTTCAAGAAGTATTTACGGCGTTATTCAGTTGTTTAAAGCAGGTTTCAAAACGTTCGAAAAAACCCCAGCCCAAAGGCTTTTCTTCATTTTGGTTTTTCAGGGTTTTTATGAGTTTTCGGAGTTTTATAGTTAAATAATTTAACTTTGAAGTTCAAGCAATAAATATCTTAAACTAGGTATATCTTTAAAAAGAAATTTTAGCATTTTAGTGGGTTTTTTATGGTATACAAAACCTAGTAAAACCTTTAGGTTTTTTAGGTCTGGGTTTTTAAAATTCGAACCCTGCTTTTAGAAGACTAAAATGCGGAAAGTTTTTGGGCCCACCCCTTTGAAGTATCTCCATGATGCTGTTTTTTAAGAAAATAATATTAATGGCTAGGGGTTTGCCTAGCCGTTCCAACCACCAAACCACTTCTAAGGAACCTCCATTTCCTCAGGTGTTACCATAAGTTTGTAAGATTTATTCCATAAGTTTGACACTACCTGTACAAGTTCGTAATGCTAGAGACTTACGAGTGAGAGCAAGTTCGAGTACGACACGCGAGAATTGAAGTTCTACACTCGGTGGTGAATTTTGCATGCAGGACCAAGTTCCATCTAGGTCCTATTTAGTCTGCATTACTAAGCCTTTGACAGCAGCGCCTCACCAGGCGTCGCTTTACAACGAATCTATGACCTACCTCAATCACTTCATGACAAGCTCCAGTTTCTAAGTTACCAGTGACAAACTTATATATGAAACATATCTTATGAATTTACGGTGTTACTGGTATCGACCATACAATTAGGTTAATCAAATTCGAAAATTAATGAATTATTGCATATCATAAAAAATAAGCAAGAACCCACTTTCTGAATTATATAAATAAGATAATAATAACTTCCGGTCTTATATCCGAGGTTACATTGGCCTATTAAGAAAAGGATATATACATAGTTTACAAGCTAGGAGGATTCCTACCATTAACACAAGGAGACCAAGCGACTTAGAGCGTAAAATAGTCTGGTATTTTACGCTCGAAGTTGCCTGGTCTCCTTGTGCAAATGGTATGAATCCTCCTTGCGTGTAAACTATCTATATTCTCCTTATATAAATAGTCCAAGGCTTCCCTCTCACCCCGTTTCTTTACGTTCAATTAGCGTAATCATCTCGACTTTCTTTGAGGTATCAAAAGCAGCGACGCTTGCTAGGCCTTTGCCTTTAAGACATACGAGATGAATTCTGGCGCAAGGTTTATTACGGAAGACTGGGCTTCCGTGTATACGTTTCGGGAACCGAGTCAGCCATTAATAAAAGAACTATCGAGGGCGTGACATTAATCCTGCGCTTGGTCGATAGCCCAAGCCCGGTCGGTCGGTCGGTCCAGGGAGCTGGGGCGGACACGGCAGGAGCACCAAGCTCGACCACCCACCTTTATACTCTTCAATCTCGCTGCATTCAAAGAGAATACACCAAGAGGAGCCGAAGATTAAGCCTTTGCCAGGGTACTTAAAGACGGTGCCTTTCTACATCCGGTTGGTTTCACGTGATTGAGTTATTCGCTACACCTCTGTCGTTTGCTTGAAAACCAAGTCTTAAGGCCCAGTCAGAAGAGAGTAAAATCTTAAGTCACTTCGGTCTAGTTAATTTAATTTCTATTAAAAACAAAATGGGAAAATTGTTGTGGGAAATATACGCTATATGGAAGCACTTGCCACGCCTCTACCAAATTGCATGGTACACTGGGAGCAGTGCCGTAAATAAGCACAGGACACAGGACATTGTCCAATAAAATTTTAAAATGTACCATAATTTTAAAAACTAAGGGGGTCACTGGACAGTTGACCAATAAATTTTTCCGAAGATGCGACACAATTTTCGCGCACTCCAGTGGACAATGTCCTCTAATTTTTCCAGTCGAAGGGGGGATCACTGGACACAAGTCCTACTGACTTTGAGACGTTCTTTGAACACATGACCCTACCAAAAATTCTCCTCCTATTTGCATCTTTGAATACATTGGTGGTCAGAGGAAATGTGCTATCTCCCAGATTGTTACCAAGTGTTTAATGAATCTTCTACTCCTCTTAATTGATTCTCTTTGGTGCAAGGGATGATTGGAAGTTTAAGGGAAGGTATAAAAATCTATACATCCTCTTTTAAAGTACCATCCAGTGTTTACACGCTTGACTTTTCCGATGTCTTCAATGGGCTTTAGACTGTTGAGGAAAAATGATGGTACCAAGAACGAATCGTGCTTGGGAATGAAAGATCAGTGTCTTTATGAGGATTTTATACCGACTTCACTGAATAGTTAAGAGTAAGACTTTTCATTTGTTCAAACTTCAGATTGGGGATGAAATGAATCAAGATTGAAACCACTCTCCCAAACTTATTTAGAAGATTATACTGGTGATTGAAGTGTTGGGTTGTTTTAAAAGTTAAAAAATGTTATTCAAAAAGCCACTTCAAACGGATTTGTATGAAATTTCGGATTAAAGATGAAGAGAACTAGCGGCAAAGGCACTCAGCGTTACCCACCAGGACATTTTAATCAGTTTTGGGCCGCCATTTTTAAAGATGGCCGCAAATCGAAATCTAAATATCATAAACCTCGTAGGGAACTGGTGTACTAAATATTAGAGAAATGATAGAAATCTGTTGAAATGCACGTACACATCAATATTACATGGTTTCTAAGCTCAAATACAGTATGCACGAGGTCAGAGGTGACAGTTTTTACACGTCCTTCCCTATAATTCAATCAGAAAGGCCCAGAAAATGACTTGTTAGAGATTACAAGTAGAATAAATTCAATGCACCTTTGAAGCTAACAGCGCCACTTTTGAGAAATAAACTTTGAACTGGAGCACTTTAAAAATGATTAAATGTCGAAATAATAATAACGTAATGGTCCTCTACAAGCAATCATTGAAAAAGACTTAACTCGAGAATGGGACTTACTAAAAATCACATTCCCGTTAAAAAAAGAAGAAATGAAGCGGTTTTGAGATTAGGGGTTATTTCTAATTATACTCCAATTGTTTCGCGCTCAACTGATAAGACAGCTGTCAGTGCTAAGCCTAAAAATCCCTTTTTGAAAGGATACCTCGCCTCTACATCGACGGATACCTTTAAATGAAAGCACCAGTGCAACGTCATATCGTTGAGACTCTAAAAGGGGAGCATTGGAGATACAACAAACGGACGGGACTTCATTCTTCCCCAGTTACCAATCATTGCCTCTAACAACAACCACGTGACACGTTTTGCCCCTAGCCAGAACCATGACACTCCTCATAATAGAGTCTCAGTGGTTATCTCTTTTATTCGGATGGCGTCCCCGTTTAAAAAGCAATCAAAAGGAGCTCGGCGGAGACTCAATGGACGCTTTGTACTGCCCTGGTCCCCGGGTTCCCAAAATCCCCATTACATTCCTCACTTTCCTTTTCGGAAATGGCGGATTTTCCTTTCTTTTCAGAGAAAAACCCCCATTGATGTATTTTTAATTTCCGGTTAAATAAAACTGTCTCTCCACCAGTTATTGCGAAACACCGATCAGACCCCGACGCCCGTTGAAGAACGTTCACAACTTACGCGTAATATCAGAAGGTGATAATAGAAGAGAAGTATTATATACTTCCTGTAATATCATGAATTCCTATTAACCAACTATAGCTGTTATCCGTGGCGTAGCTCGCGTGTAGTGAGAACTTCCATCAAAATGATATAAGGAATGGGTAGATTTTACTGATTAGACTAATATTTTTGTAGCACCCTAGGAGCGAAGGCACCCGGCGTTGCCCGTCAGCCCCTAGGGATGCATTTTTTATTACTTTTCACGCCGACATTATTCCATAAAGAAGGGTTTTGAAATTTCTGGCCGCCATTTAAAAAGATGGCAACTTTGATTTATATATTAACCAATAACCAGCCTATAGAGAAGTGTTTCCCAAAGTTTTGTCACATCCTTTTCCCGATTATAAACCATTGCAAAGGTGTTTCCCAAACGTTTGGCACAATTGCATTGAATGTAAAAACGCCTGATCATTTAGACTGTTATTTTATCAATCATAAATCGATAAAAATTGTTATAAAGCTAGTCTTGTTTACGTGTACTCAAATGGATTCTTGTCTAGACTAAATTGACCACCATTGAAGTTAACATTAGGGAAGAACGAATCCCTTCCAATTAATGGACTATTAATGACCAAAACACATCAACGCAAACCTCAAATAGTAATTAGTTCAAAATAATCCTCACAGACCCATTCTGTTTTCGCTTAGTGAATCCCTTGATAAAACCAAATTACAACTACAGCTCAGACCTCGAAACTAGAGTGTCTATAGACCGAATAGTGACAATTGGCCAAAATATGACGCCACAGTCCTATTTTTTGGGGTGAGGGGGAATAAATGGGGAACGACTCATTTTTCCTCTTATTGGCTATAGGTGGTTCTAATTTAAACAATAAGTTTCTGTACGAGTGCTTCATTTTCAACTGTGTTACTGGAACTGGAGTAGTCGTTAATATACCTCCAATACAGGAAATTGCTCCGAACCATGATGAAATGGACTGAATTCCTTTCTTTATGATAGAACTAGTTTATTGGTTCAGAACTGAGCTGGAGACACTAATAGCGCCACCTATAGCCAGTGAACGGCCACACGATGCGTTCCCATTTACTTTTCACCAAAAAAAAAAGAAATAGGCCTTTGACGTATTTTTTGGCCTACAGATACTCCAATCCAATCATAACTACCAGACCAGCCGGGAGTGTGGCGCACTCCTGTAAGCCAAGCTACTGGGCGGCAAAGTTTGAGGGAATACGACACATGTCGGCGATCCTACCCTATAGGTGCCGACTGCCCCGTGTCCGCCGGAGGTGACTTGACCCCCCACACCCCGCCCGTCACCTCCCAAGTAAACCTCATTTCCTTCCCCTGCTTACACTCCTACTGAAACCTGAATAATCACATCCTTGCCGCGGTCCATAGACCCTATCGCATTGAAACCTCAAAAAAAAAAAAAAAAAAAAAAAAAAAAAACTACCAGACCAAGGCCTAGCGAGAAACTGAATATTTGTTTGAGCGGTACCAAGGCCCAAAAATATGATAGTTAAAGCAGATAACTTACCCGTTATTCCTGCGTTTCACGCAACTTCGATATCTACGGGGACTCCCATTTTTCATTGTTCAATGTAGATGTTGCCGTAATGAGACTACGCGCTTGTCAAAACCTAAATTTGAAAAAGTAAAATGGAAGATTTATTAGGTCTACGGTAGACACGAGATTAGATTAATTTTCTGGAATAAAATATGACATACCGATTAAGGTTCGATTATAATATTGTAGTTTAACAATTTTAAATCATATTTATATTTATAACGGTACCTAAACCCGTTCATCGATACAAAATTTTTTTGAGGCGTTGACTCATCAACTGACAATTAAATTCTCCTTACACTGCGGTTTAATCTCGCCATCTTTAATAATTGTCACGTGATTAGGGGGAGGGGGTCGGACTTAAGGAACAACTTGCTAGCTAAACTACGCGGCGTTATCGGGTGTTATGACTCACTAGTATGAAATATCTTCACTTCGTTGTTTTTTAGCAACTGACCTATTTTTTTCAAACCTAAAAAAAATATCATGCTTATACAGGGAAAGGTTTGCCAGAAATTAAGGGGGGGGGGTGTTTTTCGGTGATTTTTAATCTAAAATGTTCCATCACATTTTGCCGTCAAAAGTTCAAAAAGTCCATAAGATATGTTGGCCATAAGTTTGTCACTGGTTAGTGAGAGCTTGTCATCAAGTGACGTCGGTGAAACGTCATAGATTCAGGGTAAAGCGACGCCTGGTGAGGCGCTGTCAAAGGCTTATTTAGTACAGACAAAATAAGAAGATGGACTGCAAAACCGAGTGTAGTCAATTCTCGCTTGTGGTTCTCGAACTAGCTCTCAATGTCTCAAGCATTACGAAGTAGAGGAAGTGTCATACTTATCATTTAACATATCTTATGAACTTATGTTCTTACTGATATCAATCATACAATTTTGGTTTATCAAATTGAGAAAATGAACAAATTCAGACTGCGTAGATCGTCAAGAACAAACATCTGAAGTATTAATAAAATAATTTCCAATTGACAGGAAGTCAAAAATTGATAAGCATGCACACCTCATTTTGCTTTAATTTTTTTGTCAAAAGGTGACTGCAACACGCAGGTTTAGAAATCCTAAAAGGGTTGGGCGTTCACGGGAACTGTCCCACACAGTACCAAAGTGATAAATTGACGAACCCTGTTGAGAGATCGAATGTATCTTCATACTAAAAAAGAAAGGAAGGCCTAGGCCTAGCTATACTCTATCCCAATCAATTCTATTGAGCCCTATATGGATGACCTTTGCCCTACCCTCCCTATGTATCTTGAGTTAAGAGCACATTTTCTTGAGGTAAGCTTCCACTATACGCTAGAGTCAAAGGTCAACCGATCGAACGATATATATTACGAGCAACCGAAAGCCAGTAACCATAAGTTATGTTTGGTAAGTTTGACACTTGTTACTGAAGTGACGTAGGTGAACTTTATTGATTCATGACCCGGCTTTTTTTGAAGATATTGGAACATTAGTCTTTGTTTGTTCAGAAGTGAGAGCAGACGACTTAAAACGAGTCACGTATATCTTTATTTTTGAACCAAGAATTTTGAATACTGAAATAACCGAATCCAAAATTACAAATACCGCAGCAAGAATTCTAAAACCTTTCATTTATCCTCTGCTAATACGTAGCTAACTCGATCACGTGTCAGTTACTTGGGCATGATCCAGTGAGCTATGGCTAAAGAAAGGCGTTAACGAGGTAGCGCCATCTCGACACAGCAAGACGAAAATGAAAATTAGTTTTCAAACTAAAACCGCGAATTTTACACGTAGTCTTTGACACGTGTCTATGTGAACGTAAGACTTTAGTCTTAATGGGTCTTTAACTCTTTATACTAAAAGAAAGTGTCATACTTATAGAATAATTCTAATAAACTTATCTTGTAATTCTATACGCGATTTTTTTAAAGGACAAGTATAACACAGTCCGTGTTTTTGTAGTTTGAGCCACAATATTGAAAATAGTATTGACAGATGAATAATATACATAAGCAAAACCACTTTTGCAACTAAAAGACTGTTATGAAATCGCAGGTTGCTACAATTTTCTACGGGTTAACTTACTTTCTTATTTTTCAACTGCGACTTGTCCTTTAATGAAAGGGGTCGATTCAAGAAGTCGAGCCGTTAATTAGTTCCCCCACTGATTAGAATCTAATGAAGGCATCCGTTTCTTTTTATCCGAAATCAGTCAAATCACGAATCTTATAAAGTTCCAATACAGGGGATTGGAAAACTTCGGAAGTCATTCATGTATTGTTGAGTCGAAAATTTTCTATGAGCGATTGTTGAGTTAAAAATGTTCTATGAGTGATTTGCACTACTTGGAACACCTTAAACAAGTTATGATCATAGGAGTTTTTTAAGGATTATGCCTTAATTTAATTAGCATTGCCTTTCTTAGTTAAATTTAAGGGGTCATTCAAAATCAACCATTCTTCGGTCCAACCACTTTCCTTTTTGGAACACCCTGTACACTTCTTTGCTGGTCAAATAGGATAAGGCTCTGCTACGACAAACTGCAGACGCGCCTGCGCATCACCGTACTTAATTCATTTAAAAGCTGGCGACATTTACGTGATCCCAAATTGAAAAGGAAAGGTCGATATAGACTTTGATATGTTTAATTGGATCGTTGTATATTTAACAAGAAAACGGATCCCGGTTCAAGTCCCTGATGGCGACGGGATTTTCAAAGGGAAGACATAACTGATGAAGTCATGGTATAGTGAGGGAATATTTGCATTTGTTTAGATGCAATTCTCCAGGGGACCGGGGATTTTAAAATATCATTTAGGCCTAGTTGTTTAAAGAAATAAGGATACTAAAATAATGACCAGTCCAAGTATGACCACTGGGCGAAGTAACTTGAAAGAGAGAAGTTTGCCAAGGGATAAAATTAGAACAAGGATCGGAGTTCGATAATGGTAGTGGTAAGAGAACTTAGAGAAGATGGCTGTGGTATTGGGTTCAGTCTAGAGATATGAGTCGGTAGTTAACCCTTTTGGTAACTACCGGTAATTTAAAAAATATCGTCGTAAATTACCGGTAATTTATCAAATACCGCCGTAAATTACCGGTAATTTATCAAATACCGCCGTAAATTACCGGTAATTTATCAAATATCGTCGTAAATTACCGGTAAATTATAAAATATCGTCGTAAATTACCGGTAAATTATACAATACCGTCGTAAATTACTGGGTAATTTATCAAATATCGTCGTAAATTACCGGTAATTTATAAAATATCGTCGTCAATTACTGGGTAATTTATCAAATATCGTCGTAAATTACCGGTAATTTATAAAATATCGTCGTAAATTACTGGTAATTTATAAAATATCGTCGTAAATTACCGGTAATTTATAAAATATCGTCGTAAATTACCGGTAATTTATAAAATACAGTCGTAAATTACGGATAATTTATCAAATATTGCCGGAAATTACCGATTTAAATCATACCGTAATTTTACAAGGATAAATTACCAAACAGATTGCAAATTTTACGCTTCAGACTCAAAATATTTTGGAATAAAACAAAAGTGCACTAGACAGCCAAGGACTATAATAAATTCACCTATTTTACTTCGGAGCCCATTTTCCCGGGTTCCCCTCAAATTCCCATTAGTTTGCGCTGTTTAAAGCACCTAAACTAAAGTGCTCGCAATTCAATATAGTGCCAAAATAAATTACCGACAGAACGGTAATATTACTTTTCACCAAAATTCAACCGGTAAATTAATGTATCATGAAAATTTCGGTAATTCCACAAATACACCTTTAAGAGATCTTAGAGCATCAGCTGCTAGATAGGCCTAACTACACTGAGTATTAGTATTAGATAACACCATTCCTTCCACGAATTACCCTTCCCATAGCTGCGTGTTCCCTGGGAGCTTTCCAAAGGATTGGAATCATTAATGAGTCGGGGGCTTTACCCGGCTGGCGGGGGGTTCCTTTTCACGAGGTAGTCAACTCACCTGTCAAGTTAGCCAAGCCGGTAAGCAAATAGCCTAAGCGCCAATTGACAGTTAATCGATGCCTTTACCTTTATATTAGGTTAGCCTTTTTACTACGAGCAGACGGCATTGGGAGTGACTTTCCCCGTCCCGCCATAGGCAAACGCCAGAAATGTCACGTGGGTAAGAACGGGTCGGGTGAAGGTTGGCCATTGGGGGATTGGAGCGATGAAGCTTGCTTTCGGGTTAGACACGAGAGCCACCCGAGGTCGTCAGTTTTGTTTTGATACAAATTGCTCCACAAAGATTAGATCTAGGGAAAGGGGTGGGTAGTAGTGGCGTTGATGTCAATGTAGGGCTGTTTTTGACTTTCAGTTCTCAGTTTTGTTGACAAAAACAAAGAACATGTATAGATTGTTTCTACAAAAGGGGCTCGAGGAAATTTCAACCCCTTTTTAACTTGAACTTCAGTTTAGTGTTTTAAGTCTTTGCGAGTGCGAGTAAAGTTGGTCAAGTACTGAATCAAACTGAACTGCTAGCCTTTATCTACGACAACGATCTGACAACACTTGAGGAACGGCAAAAATTTAATGATTGCAAATGCATTGTAGACATGAACAGTCGTCTTGAAGAGTGCCTCCACCACAATGGTAGACACATTAGAGGTTGTAATTTGAGGCCCAGACTAATCGCAGGACTGTGCCTTTGTTGCATTCAGGCATATTCTCCAGTATTCTTTTTGTACCTTGTCACTCGTTGTCACTTGCATACAATAAAACATGAATTCCACACATTTATTTAAACCCTGTATAATTTAATTTGTGACGTCAGTATTAGGGGTTGTCCACAAAGGAAGGTGTTGGTCTGATCTCGACCATACTGTAACACATCTTACACCAGTACCATTTTCCATTGTTCAAATTAATTTCTGCCTTTGACCCCAAAAAATATAATTAAAATGAAATTGCGAAATGTAACCTTCAAGAGCAACGCAACAAAAGTTAATTTTTTCAAGACAAATAATTATTATATATACATTGTATCATTTTGAATCAATCCATAAAACTCATTAAGAAATGGCGACTGTATGCTGTTACGTGCGCATACTTTGAAGGCTCCTTTACCCTAAACGGTGTTGTAACGTATACACGCGGCCAGCAATACACATTAAAGGGTAAAACCCAAATCAACTCGAGCCTGGCTGTGGGGATCAAGTTGATGCGCACGTGAGACTCTAAATAACAGAGTTGGGAAATCGATGCTTCGAATATAGCCCCCTCCCTCGGTTACTACTCGTAACATTTCGATCCCAGCACCATGGACGTTATATTACGTTAGAGGACCGGCAAGGAGCAAAGTAAAAATTTAAATTACTTATAGTTATTTTTATCCGGAATTATAGGATTTTATAGGAGAGAAAATCACGTGTTTTTATACGAAAATTATAGGACTAAAAATGCTCATTTTGGCTTAAACTATGCAGAAAAATCTGAAAAATAAATAACAAATTGGATTTTACTTTGAAAAGGGGAACTTAATTAAAATGTATAAAAAAAATTCTCAGCAAACTCTGCAATTTCGGTGTCTAGTCAATTGTGATCTCGATAAAAGAGCTGACTAAATTTTGATAAATTTGATGCTAAACTATACAGAAACTTTAACTTCGACTAAAGGCCTTTGCAGTCGGTACAACGTTTGACTATACGAAAACTCTGACTAAGTCAAAAATATAGGGCATTATTGGATCTTTGACGAAATTATAGGATAATATAGTACAGAGGCTACGTTAGAGGTATTTTCAACCCAACTCCATCCCCCCTGCAAGCTACTACACAACATGCTATTTTTATCGTTCAGATTTCCCGTCCTTTAACAATTATAAGATCCATGCCGTTTACAAGGCTTAAACGAAACTTGAAAACATTTGAGCGCCAATATGAAGTATCTCTCTGTGTTGAATGATTCGAGTTAGGGATATTTTAGCTTTGAAAACTATTTGAGCGTAGGGGAGGGACGTAAAATGGGGGGGGGGGGAGTTGGTTGGAATCGTTCTCGGGAATGGAATGGATTCGCAATTTCCAATATTGAAACGTGGATGGTTGGCGTGAAACAACTTTTCTCAATTTAGGGGAAAACTTTTAGCTACAGCTGCTGCTCGCCGCGCGTCTCGTTTTTGCATAAATTGCGCCTCACACAGTGATAACGTTTTGAATCTACATTGAGTTCCCCCCAGCCCCCCCCCAAACCCCGGTTCTCCCTTCCCACACACCCTTTTACCGCACTGGCTATTATATGATTGAAAATAAGTAAAATAAGTTTGATAAGTACGTATGCAAATTGTAGTACAACATTCCATTATTACTTGAAGAAAAGCAAACACCACAGGGGCGGGGATGACATCTTAGGTTATTTCCATGAGACCACCCCCAAGAGTTCACAACATCTCATACCACTTAGGTGGTCTGAGACTACATTCGGAGGGAGGCTAGCCAACACGAGCTGTCTCTGGCGGTGATCCTTGACGCAAGACGGCAACCTCCCCCCCACCCGTCCCTTGTGGTGTTTGCTTCTCTTCTCTAATTAATGGGATGGTCTATTAGAACGGGTGTGGCTTTAATATGGGTCTTTTCCATCCTGTTATCTTTAAATATCTGTAGAAACCACTACCAGAACTCCAGAACTGGTAACGGTTTTTCCTAGGGGGAGAGAATGTGTGGTAAGGAAGATCTTAAAGGAAAAACGTTTGATTCTGGAGTGGTAAACTGTACAGCGCTAACACCAGAGTCCCTTACCCATAGTATCCAGGTTTTAGGTGCCACCTGGTTAAAACAACAAGAACTACGTAAATATTTCCACCGAGAGGTGGCTTCTATTTTTAATACACGGTGGGGGGCATTTTTTACGATTCCGTTCTGTACGACCCTACCTAAACGCCGCTAAGGATGCTGGCAGGACTTCGGTGCCGTTCCGTAGATGGGGGTACAGAGGAAACGTTATCAGTATGAGGGTTTCAACTCCATCCCTTGCTCCTTCAAGCTCCAAGTTAAGATGAGCTAAGGAATAAAAAAAAGACTCCCCCTGTCGGCCATTGAATTAAATTGAAGACTGAACAATAACGGAAGGTTCTTATCGTTTGTTGAAGCTAATAAGAAATTTCAAGAGATAAGCTGGCTTTCCTAAGCCCGCTTTACTTTAAGAAAAAATACCATGTCAGCGTTATTTCAACAGGAAAAAAATATTCAATCTAGCATCTGCCTCTGGGGAGATTCCAGCAGATTGAGTTTCAAAAAAATATCTGATTTGTTTCTGAAAATTTTAAATTTTGTAATCCCGTTAAGACGTTTATATACCACACAAAATTATTTATTTTATCAGGGATAGATTTAATTTTAGAAGTAGGAATGGAGAACGGAACGGTTAGCATTTACTTCAGTCCGACTCATAGACCACCCAGTATAGAGCCCCTGCCTCCAACACGTAACTTAAAGTTTAAATTATCTTATTGGCTCACTTTAACTACATTTTGATGACGTTGCTGACGGGTAGGGCGAAAAATACGTAACTCCTTTTTACCTCTGTCGCTTTGACCCGCCTCTTCTTTCAAACCCCTCCGTCCCGTGATAGGGGGTCCGAAACTTTGACGCGCGCCCAGATTACTCTGTTCTCCATTATTACTTCTAAAATTAAATCTATCCCTGTTATCAGAAACACCGCGTATATTCAAGATCCTTGGTCATTCATTATTTCTTGCTTTTTTCTAAATGAATAAATAAATTTCAGATATTATTAACTTCAATAAATTTATAATCTAAGCTTTTTAATACTATATAAAAGTCGATATCCCAGGCTTCGATAACTATAGACTAGTGGCACTTCATGTTAAATACTCATTGACCATAATGTAGTCAGACGGTAGGGCGGCCATTACTGTAAAGGTAGGAAGGGCCGTTAATTTCATTGAAAACCAAAACGGGGATAGGTATCTATGAGGGGCAAGAAATCTTATCTTTGGCTGAGAATAGCATTAATGCTGGATGGCTAAACCCAAAAAATCAATAAACTGCATGCACCAGCTCATCAATTTCCTAATCCTAGCTCTTCCCTTGGAAAAAAAATATAGAGCCAATCATTTTTATGCCCCAACGTAATAATATACTAGAATCAGAAGTAACCTAATAATAAGAAGTAAGGTATGAAATATACGTTAAAGGAAAGGAGAGTCCACGGTTTTTACATCTAGACCTTTTCGACGTAAGAAAAGGGGTAGGCAACACTTAGTATCGGGACATACAAGGGGGTTGATACATTGCCCCGTCTGCGCACAATTATGATAAAAAAAGACTATAGCGCAGGCGCCAAAAAGCGAGATGGAGGGCAAAGTTATTAGTTATATCGAAATGGTCTGTAGAGTGGTACTGAGAGGGGAGGAGCTACGGGAACGTGACGTCAATATTGGTAGTATAAATTGTATGGCCTAAGCTGACGACTTCCAATATGGTTGCCAAAAAGCGAGGTTAGAGATAGAAGGGTGTGACGTCACAAGAACGTTCGTAGCAGCAGACTATAAAGAGGGGGAGTTGTGGCTAGCGGCTTTGGCAAGTCATTATGGGTGTTGTCGCTTTTCTTTTTTATTTGTTATATTTCACCGTATTTCAACCAATAAGAGGGCAGAGAAAGATGCACGTGTACACACCGGAAGCTTAAAGGAATACCTTCAAAGCGAGAACACTCCAACCAAGCCTTCTACTCCCCCTCTTTATACCCTCCTTGTTTACACTTTTAAATTTCCTTCTTAATGTGTCACGCGCTTCACGTCTAGCTCCTCCTCTATGCGCCAAGCTAGATGCGCGTGAGATACAGACACGACTGTGCCGTTCCAGTTTGACTCTCCTTTTTCTACTTCCTCCATTCCCAAGCCAAACAAGTAATACCTTCTGCCTCGTATTCTCCATGGGAAAATTAAGCAAAAACCACATTAGCTTCGATGGAAAGTTATTCATAAACTGTACTGTGGGAAAAATCCTTCAGTGATAACAAACGCATAGTAAACAGAAAGGCTATATATAGGCAGGCTGCTATTCCTTGAATCCTATCGGCACAGGATATTCCCTTACATTCGAATGACCTCGGGGCCAAACGCATTTTGTTACGGTTGTCAATACCGAGAAGGAGAAATCATCCTTTCAATCGAATAGCTGGCGTTATATTACAATTCGAAGCATTGGGGAAAATAGAAGTTTCCGTATAGTAAGTTTCGAAAGTTGTCCCAATCAAACAATACGATCCTTAAGCAAATAGCTTACAGATGGACTTTTTCACTACCGTGATAATTCGAATTTCCCACTCTCCTTAGCAAAATACCAAAAATATAGGGTTGAAATCTTCGCCTAGATGCTTCATACTCGTAGGTGTTATGCAGGAAAATGTGCAAGAGATTTACAGACCCCAGGAATAACTAAGATATGTTCTCGCATAAGTTTGTCACTGGTTACAAACTGGAGCTTGTCATGAAGTGATTGAAGTAGGTCATAGATTCAGGGTAAAGCGAAGCCTAGATACGTTGGTTGAAAATGGCTACGCAATGATTCCTATTGGCTGTATGCATTCTTACAGACGCTAGTAGAGAAATTTTCCAAAATATATATCAGTTTCTAGTTTGAAATGTTCACTTTTGAATGATCTGAGATCAAATAAACTTCAAAACCTTATAAAGAAACTATTACTATTGAAATTTGACGAATTTTACTGCAAAATCCGACTGGCGTGTTATTGGCCCAAATTTCAGCCAATCAAAGAAAGGTCTAAGCCAAGTTGCGCAATGGATTTGAATGAAATTCATTGCCTTTATATTTGTTATAAACTGACTCGTGAAACTTTACAAATGTCGGATGTAAAATATTCTCTAGTGTTAGACCACATTGTTTTCTAATCTTAAAACATTACATCCGCTTTGTGTATCCAAAGCTGTTGTTTAAATCTACGTTTTTTTAAAGCAAACGATACTGCGCCCCCTTTCGAGAAGGTTATACGAAACCAAGATTAGAGTGATCTAGGCGCCATCTACACTACCATCCTTCAACTAACACAAAAGCGTTGTACTTCGAGTTATATGTATAAGGGGAACTCATAAAATATGGACTGAGTTGGTGTCTGCCAGAGATGGAAAAAATAAAAATTGCCTAGTGATAGGTGGCAGGGGAAAGGTGGACCTACGTGACACGTCGAATGGTAACGTGATATTTATTGAATCATGGTGTATCCCCCAAACTGAATAAAAGATGGCCGCGGAAAAAAAAGGCGTGAAAAATTGCTCGAATATAAATTGGTAATAATGGAAATTTCTCACTTCAGGCACGAGGGAGAATGTAGACTAGAGTATTTTGGAAGTTATATCATAACCCTCTAATACTCTCCATAAGTATCAGTCGAAAGGATATTTGGTAGGATCAATTTTGAGAATGTACTTTCCCCAATAGTGAAATGTGCTTGTTCAATGGGAAGATAGTCAGATATGCACTATTAAAGCAAGTCTCAGCTGTGGTTTAGTTTAAACAAATGCCACTAGATGCTCCCATAGTCGAGGATGTGGGGTTGACTGACCCAAAGGCTAGTTTAAGCTCCGCCCTCGAGAATGAGTTCTGATTGGTTCCTGCCTTTGTCAAGGTAATATTATGGTGTTGAAGATTAGGCACCAAGTTTTTGGGCGCAACAGGAGCAAATATTTGCTTTCACCCTTTTTCATCCTAGGGTCGTGAAATACTTTAGGCGCCATCTAGTAGCGAGATTTTGTCCCATATTATTCTAGGTACTTCGGTACTAGCGCTTTTTCTGAAACACCCCGTATAAAAGGGTAGATATGGGTGTTGTGGCGATATTTCCTTTTTAAACTAGCGCCCTCTAGACTGATCCGGATGAAGATAGCACCACAAGTTACGTAAATTTGTCTCGCATGGACAAACCCTTAAGGCAGACTTAGACTTACACTTAAAGATTACAGGGTTATGATAATATGCATGAATCATATGATAACTCGCAACGAAATTGTACTCTTTACTCGTTTTGAGTTTTGAGTCTTTAGTGGAGCAGAGAGAGGGAGGGAGGGAGATGAGACGGGTAAAGCGAATAGCCAGGGGCTATTCTGGTTTCTGAATTTGTTAAAACTGCCAACCTAACGCTTTTCGTTACGCTCTCTGGGATGTGACGTCAGCAAAGGATTATTAGAATCATATCGATTTAACGTCGTTTACAATAGCGTTCTGGGAATGGAACCCCGAACTACACGTACCATCATAAGTTTATAAGTTATGTTCCATAAGTTTGACACTTGTTATGCTTCGTAATGCTAGAGACCTACTGAGAGCTAGTTCGAGAGCTACAAGTGAGAATAGATTCAGCCAACAAATCTTATGAATTTTTATAACGGCTCAGATCTCGAGCTCGGGTTTTGATGTGAGAAAGGGATAACCTGATTGGCTTGATTTTGCCATGCGCAGAACCCATTTTAACCCAAGAGTCAGACTCTAAACCAATCAGAAAAATAAGGGATTTATTTTCGTCGCTCAACGACAGATGTTACTACAGTCAACTTTGTTAGTCACGTGATCCTATCCCTTAGATGGAGACTAGACCAAGCCAACTTGTTTATTTGTTGGTTGGGTCTCGGTTTTGCAGCCCATCTTCCTAAGCCTTTGACAGCGCCTCACCAGGCGTCGCTTTACCTCGAATCTATGACCTACGTCAGATCACGACAAGCTCCAGTTTGTAACCAGGGACAAACTTATGGAACATATTTTTCGAACTTATGGACGGTAACCACCGAGAGTGTTACTGCTCGAACTACCCCGAAGTGTGGGGTGTTTAAAATGTAGGAGCTACGCAAAAATGCATTAAATCAATTTACATCCAAGATTTATGAAATTTGAGAGCATAGGGGATTACCCTGCCAAGAAAAATGGGGGAGAACTCGAATATTTTGTAAAAACGAAACGATATGGGGATTCTCGTTCTGGTTTTATTGATTAAAGTTTTGAGCAATGAATTCGCTATTTTCACGGAGATTACTTAGTATGTAAATCGACTTTTTGGAATGTCAGAACTTTTGGGGCAGGGCGACCAACTTAGCTACGATACTTTAAACATAGACAGTAGAGGACCAGAATAAGCTAACAATCAGCCCGAGGGAGGGTAGGCACGGAATTTGGGGGGGGGGGGGGACGGTCATCGTCAAAGGTTGATGGTACAACATTATGATTGGACCTTTTCACGCTCTATTCAACCCTTAGCATCTTCACCCTACATTATGATATTTGTTTTGGTAGGAATACATAGATTTCTTTTACTTGTAATCTCTATGATTGAAGGTAAGGGGGAGGGCTCAAAACCTTAATAAACCGCCAGCTCCTCCTCCCTCACGCTGTTCACATATATAGGACCCCTGGTTTACTCGTTCAGAACACGCTAAGAGAACTTGTTTACATTCGGGTTCGACACTCATAGGTCGAAAGAATCTCAGCTACGTCAATATCACGTGGTTTTTAAGTTGAAATGCATTATGCATGACGTCAAGGATAAGGATTTTTACACGTCCTCCCCTTTAATTCAAGCAGAAAGACAAAGAAAATGACACGGTGAAGATTCCAAGTGAAAGAAATCTATGTATTCCC
This sequence comes from Phalangium opilio, assembly GCF_054372755.1. Classification (NCBI taxonomy): domain Eukaryota; kingdom Metazoa; phylum Arthropoda; class Arachnida; order Opiliones; family Phalangiidae; genus Phalangium; species Phalangium opilio. The sequence continues at coordinate 2,527,944 of NW_028324166.1, read as the reverse complement.
GGTGGTTTTGGTGACCTTGTAGGAGGATATCGCAAATTGGGTAAAAAAACGCCTGCTTTGCTTTTCCTCTATAATTCACCGTCCATGCTTTAAACGATCAATTCAAACGACGATTTATTTCAATTGCAATGTAATAAAAACTGGAATAATAATCGAATCCATTTCAATTAAGTCATATATCGGCGTATACGCTTTGGCGAGCGATTCGGGTGCGAGAGGCTGCTTGCCTTTCAGGATATCTAATGAATACTTATTGCTTTCAATAAAACGGGAAGTAATAAATAAAATGGGGTAAACCGTTCTTGCACGATCGAACTAGCCGAGTGGGAATATCGCCAAACAAGTCAACAGTTAAATTAGCTTTCCACAAAATCGATTCCATACGTCACGATGACCTTACGGTCGGTCCTATAGAAGCGTCTCCTCGTAGCACCAGTCTCTCTCATTTTCTTTTTTTGTCTTAATGCCGACCCTTACTTACGCATTATAGGTTTGTGTCCATATATAGAAGCATATGTTTATAAGATAACTTCCATAAGTATGACACTATCTATAGACTAGTGGTGGTAGAGAGGGGGTGTAGACTGTGTATCCCTCAATCTGGTCGCGCTCTTGTAAGAGGGACTACTGTACGCACCCAGTACGGGATGACACTGAGCTAAGAGATAGAAGGGTGTGACGTTTGCATACGTAGTACTGCCGTTACTCTATACTTCGTAATGCTAGAGACTTACAGCTCGAGCTAGTTCGAGAACGACAAGCGAGAATTGACTCGGTCCATCTTCCAATTTGGTCTGTACTAAGCCTTTGACAGCGCCTCACCAGACGTCGCACTACCTTGAATCAGAAGAAAATAGGGGAAGTGGGTAGCCGTAGCCTTGAGCCATACAAGTCGTCCAGTGATTCTCACTTACAATGGTCGATTCCCCTACCACCCTTAAAATTTGAATCTGGCCAATCGGCGCGAAGCATAAAATAGTACCAGATTTCATTGCGAACGCCACCATGTAGCGAACTGTGGAACTAACTTGTGTAGTCTGCTTATATTTCTGCTGTGCTTCAGTTTGAGTTAGGGTTACGTCAGGCAACGGGTTAATGCGGATATTGGTTTAATTAAGGACGAAAATTCGGTTATTTAATAAAATGAATGTCGTTAAGAGTACGCAGTGTGATTTAACGTACAAGGAAACTACCGATAAGAAAACTCAGGCTGTGTTGAAAGGAAAAGTAAGATCTACCCAAACCAATCCCAATGTTAAAAATCAAACTACAACAACTTGGATACAACTTTATTACTTTGAACTCTTCCCTATCACAGTTTAAAACTTCGGACAAGTTAATTTTTTCCCTGGAACTTAGAAATACCATTGTATTTAAAAATAAAGACATATTTTAAAATAAGTTATGAATTTAGTACTTACCACTCGATTCCAGCCTCTGCCATTCTGCCTGAGTGCCTCACTGCCTCTAGCAGACGCCTCTAGTCAGTTGGAAGGCGTAGGACCGTACTGTCCACAGAATTACGTCACTCGTGTGTTAATGCGCGTAAAAATCCTATCTCTCTTCACCCCCACGGGGAGGGAAATGGCGCGAAAAATCCGTAAACGGGACGCCTCGCGAAGTTGCCCAAGCTACCCACTTCCCCTATTTTCTTCTGCTTGAATCTATGACTCACCTCACTTCATGAGAAGCTCCAGTTTGTAACCAGTGACAAATTTTTGGAACATATCTTATGAACTAATGTAACGCGTTATTGGTTTATGTCCAAATATAGAAGGTATTCTTGTAGTTATGGCGTGCATGGTATTGGTAAATTTTTGCTCTTTTTTCGTTCATGAATTCTAATTTAGGACCGTTCGAAAACTTCGTCACGCAATTTTCTTTTTAGAAAACATTACCTTTGCCTTTCCATTGTCACATTACCATCGCAAGCGACTCAATAACCCCTCCCCTACGGTGCACGTCACGTGGTATGCGATGCGATAACCCCTTTTATGTTATAGTTCAATCAATCGCGAAACCAAACAAATGGATAGCTACTGAAGCACGTAAAATTCCGGAACTAAACTATTTACGTGAATCACTATGACTTTATGTGTGTGTTTGTTGACCCGCATCCGCAAGTCGTTTTATAGTCAAAAGACATAGTTTTCAGACTAGGGGGGTTGATACCATCATGAACGCATCTTTAAAGGGACCGGAAAACGGTACAAACCCAGTCCTCTCTAGAAGAGCATCACGGGAAGGAACGTTTTAGAAGAGAGGGATGTAGTGGTGACCCCCATACTTCTAACGTTGCCTCTGTACCCCCCCCCCGGCACCGTAGTCCTCCCAGCATCCTCAGTGGCGTTTAGGTAGGGTCGTACGGTACGGAATCGTAAACAACGCCATCTCTGTCTTAAAAATAGAAGCTAGTTCTGATGCAGATACAATGACGCTACGCGGCAGCACTTAACAATCGCCTATCGAAGGGTAGGGGCGTGCGCGAGGTACACTGGGAGAGTTACGGTGCATTCCGCAGGTCGCCCATCATCATTTCCAATCTATCTTACCTCATTTATCCCTGAAGGAATGGAAGCTGTGAATTTGGGAACGGTCAAGGCCATTTGATCTTTTGTAATTCTTCATAAACCTATTGAAAAAATTTTATAGGATCTTGGCCGTACCCTTTTTTTCCTTATTAATTTTTTACAAAGCAAACGTGCTATAGAGACGAATGTATCCCATTCACCACTACCAGTCCCTTTGGAAATCAAGCGTTCATGAGAATCACAAATCAATGTCTTTAGTTAATCTAATTTGGCCAATTAAATGTATTTTCGATTACTCATTTAACTTGCTTACACATTAACGATCCCTGCATAACACTAAGGGGTTTGGGAAAGTGTCTAGACAGGTTGTCAAGGGTTAAAAGTTTCTTATTTGCTGTCCTTTCGATTCGCAAGTTTGCAAGATACCCGTGACGGAGACTTCTCATAAGATCGTCGTGTCTTTAACCTTTTACAGTATTAAATATATGTAAAATGATGTCAAGAATTGAATTGAACGTCAAGGATGCTTTTGACGTAACGCGTGGGCCCATTTTGACAGAAATACTCATTTTATTTTACATAAAAACGGTTTGCGATGCAAATAGGAATATTTCTCAAACTATACCAAATGTCTCTTTATTTCGTCTCCTTGTCATAGCCACAAGTTAATAGACTGTAAGGGTTGTTGTTTGCTGTTTTTGGTACAAAAAAATATCTACATCTTATATACAGTGTGTTTTTGATAAGTCTAGCATAAATTAAGAGGGAATGTTCTTGGGGAAATCGATTTTGAGTCGAAAATGTTCTGAGACGTCTGGTCGTCCGGGTCACTGTTTTCGAGCTATATGATTTCAATGTTTTAGGGATGAACCCTTACTTAAATTAGAATCGTCTTTCAGTTTGATTGAGGTCTTCTCGAAGTTGGGACGTAGATGAACGAACCCCTAGCCATTAAGCGCCTGTTAAGATCATTATTTCCCAGACTCATCGTAACTTTTTCCTTTACGACCACCTATTCCCATTTGCCTAAATTCCAAACTGCGAAGTTAAGCCTTAGCCATATAAATCTATAGCAGACGAACGCAAAAACACATCACTTATTTACTTCCCCTCAACTTTTGAAGTTACGGTTGTAAATTTCGAAAAGATCAAACTACGTCTGTAATATTTCAAAAATCAACTCGTGGCCATTGTTTACCCTCAAATCTCAGTAAAATCTTATAGACTGTTCCATTAAATACCTGTGAGAAAGAGGGGGAGCTGCCATCTTAGGCAAAACCAGACGTAGCTTGCTCGAGTTCACTACACGCGAAGAGAGGCTAGCAGACTCGCACTGCCTCCAGCGGTGCATTTTGGAGCTAGCAAATTACCCCAAGAAGTAGACCTAGCCCGCCCTTGTGGTCTTTCTTTCTCTTCAGCAATTAATGGAATTGTCTATTAGAATACTACTTTCACTATCCCTTCAAAGGGAAAGGGAACGGTGTTGGGTTAAAGGAGGAGGAAGGAAGGGTTTTTTCTTTTCGATTATCCTTTGTTGCTCAGAAGAACGCCGAGCGAGACCCAAGTTCCGTATTGATTTTTTCCCTCAACTCCTTTCCTTTGACGAGGGCCAAACTTTTCAAAAGACGTAAAAAAATGTGAGCGCGCCAAAATGGGAAAAAGCGTTGAAAAAAAAAGCTTTTCTTTTTGGGTAAAAAAATAATAATTCTTTAAAGAAATCGAAATAGTTTTCAGAAAGGAGAGAGACAACAGTTGGCCAGATCAGAGTGGAAAAAGACAGACAGAAATGGATTAATCTGAAATACAGGGCTTTCAATTCAAATAGGATGGGACGATCTACAACCATTAAACACATATGGACTGAAATGATAAGCCAAAACCTCCGTTCTCCCAATGGCATCGCCTGTCGGCGCCCCTAGCGGGAGAGTCCTCAAACGTTTCGACTCATAGATCATGATGTTATGGCTATAGAGCTATCTCAGTTGTCACAGTGCTTAGGTAAAAAGTCACTTGCTTAGCTCTGGCAGTGAGCGGCCATGTTTGGTACCGCTTTGGTTCTATGGGCAAATAGCATGGGTGACATCACACTAAGGCTTCTGAGATAGCTCTATGGTTTGAGTCGAAAAAGTTTCAATATTTGTCGCTGCGTGGCGCTGCCCTAAAAGAACCAAGGGATGTAACTCCATTCCAGTCCATCTATGTTTAATGGTCTTAGGTACGACCGGAAGTACAATGGGTTCTATGGTTGAAATAAAGTCTAAATGTATTTTCTATGACTGATTTTGTCACAAGAGACAACCCCTAAACAAGTTATGAACAGGGTGTTTTACGGATGACCCACTTAAATTTAAGTGTGCTAATTACGGGGTCGTAACTTACAAAAGGTGACTCAAAATCACACGCCTACCAACCAATTTGGAACACACTAGGCCTATATTTTTAAGTACAGTACAACTCTTATTAGGATTGAAGTTATAATGAAGATTTAATTAAGGAGGATGTTCTTTGGACGATTTTGAGTCGAAATTGTTCTATGACATTTTGACGTCTGGGCCACTGTTTTCACGTTATGATTTACCGTTGCGCAGTAACAATTTTTACTACCAAATTTGGCCAATTAAATTTAATTTATATCTTCTGAAAAACGTACTTCTACTATTTCTGGTGAAACTCAAACTCAATTCTTACTTGAATTTTTTTTTCAATTGAATTATACTTTTCTGTGGCGAGTCGTATGACATTTCCGATAAGTTCTTGAGCAACCGCAATATTCTCTATACCTACATTGCAAGGCTACCCTTTTCACTATAAGAATTTTGAGTGAACATACCTTTGGATATAGCTTTAGTAATGTGGAATATTGTAAATGGTACGAAATCCGATTTCACTTGAAGAATTGGAAAGTGATTCAGCGACAGCTTGAACCAAGTATTAACAGCGATTGATGTCATGCACGAGTGTAAGCTATACTCATGTTTTAAAAAGCCATTGGTCAATTCAATCGAAGTGACGTCACGTTGAAATAGGCCAAGCTGTTAGCTTGACATCGCACCATCTGAAAGAAAAGAATAAAAAGTCTATCATCCACCTTTAAGTTTCTATGTCTTAATGGGATCTATAGAGTGGTACTGAAAGGGGAAGAGTTACGGGGGCGTGACGTCAATATTGGTAGTATAAAATTATACGTCAACAATGATTTTAGGAATAAAGTTTCTTAAAACGATTTAAGTAGAATTAAGGTAAATTAATGACGATTAAAATAATTAATATTAATTATATTTATTTAATTATTTAAGAAAAACATCTTAATTGCTTCTCGACTCGGAGAGGTTTATTTTGGTTTCCCAACTTGTTTTAAGTGAAATATTCCGATTTGAGATTTAATGATTTAAAATTAAAATATAAAATTGCTCCAACTTGATAACGAATCGTAAATTTGTAATTGCTAAGGTACAACTATTATAACGAAAAAAGATTACGTGTTCGTCAGCAGAAAGTCATTGAAGCAAAGAATATTTCCTAGTCAGATTGCCTTAGGCAATGTTATTGTTTCAGTTTTCCGAGGTTATTTCTGCCTTTTTAAAGGACTTGATAACGACCTTCAGATCCGTACAGTGTATAAATAAAGGGCTGCTAGTTCATTTCCGGCGGCATCGAGCTAGGGTTAGGATGTTTGGATTTTAAAATGAGGTCGAAACTCAACTCAAACTAGCAGTTAAACAAAGACTCCCCTTATTATAGCTAGACAGGTGGCACGGTACCCCTACTAAGGATTATCCCTCCATGGCAGTTGTACGTAGGAACTTGAACGAAAGAGATGGGATAGAGTAACAATCTTCATACCTATAACCAGAAGTACACTTCGAGAGAAGTGTACCAACCACAAAGCGGAGTAATTGTAACATGATTCTTCAAAACATCATTTTACATTTGAAGCAAGGTTACTAAACCGAATCACATACGGGATCTAAATAGTTCCCTCATCATTACTCAATTAGCAGTTAATTATTTGCCAAGGCGCATGCGCTTGTAGATTTTTGTCCCGCACATCAAGACACTCAAGGTTTGTGGTTTGATTGCTGAGGATTTAGTACCACCAAACAGTTACAGAATTCACCCACACGGTGCGATAGTTACCCATCTGAAGTTTGATGAGCATGAAAGCAAACAAAAAGGGTGAGCAAGCATGGGAAGTATCATGTTACATAACTAAAGTAGTACGAGGATACAGAGTATCATCCTTCTGTGAAAACTAGCTAATATTTTTAATTGGCAGTACGCGGCAGCAATTAACAATCCCCTACCCAAGCGAAGGCCAGAAGTTTAGGTAGACAGTGCCATCTAGTTTTGCTTACTTATGATACTCTAAAGCGAATAAAATAAATTCACTCCTTAGAACCTTTCACGCCCCTTTAGATGACTCAGGAGAAAGCTTACAAAATTCACACAATCCTTAATAGCTTCGCAGCTATTTTTAACCGAAGTCCTTCGATATACTTAGTTTCCTTTGAAGCCGTGTCTAAATTTAGCTCAATCGGCAAACCTTAAAAGAGAAACAAATTTTTCTCATCGGCTACAGAGTATCTGTTTTGTCTTTCTCTTTGGAAATAGGGACCGGTGAGATTCGTGGATCAAATATTTATATAGTCAATTTCTTTATTTACTTTTTTCATTTGGTGCATGGGTTTCCCAACTTCCCACCCACGCCAAGCAAGATGCTTTCTCTGTCTTGGCTCTGAATTATTTCTGGGAGACTAGTCAGGGAAACCAAAAAGAACCAACCAGAACCAAATCCTAGAGCTGACTTGATCCGTAACTATGAGCAACTAAAACCACGCACTTGCCCAAGGTGTAGGTACTATCAGAAAGTGATAATAGAAGAAGTGTGACACTCTGTACACTCTCAATACTTCAGTTATGTAATGTTCATGATTCTTCCCGGGCTCATGGCACCATTTTTGTTTGCTTTCCCGCTCATCAAACTTCAGATGGGTAGCCATCGCACCGTGCTAGGGTGAATTCTATAACTGTTTGGTATTTACTAAACCCCCAGCAATCAAGTGGGCACAAACTTTGATAGTCTTGACGTGCATGGGACAAAAATCCACAAGCGCATGCGCCTTGGTTGGCAAATAGTTAAGCAGCTCTAATATAGTATGATTAAGGGAACTATTTATCGCGTATGTGATTCGGTTTAGTAACCTTGTACACTCCAAATGTTAACTCTGATGTTGGTAAGAATCATGTTATAATTACATCACCCGCATTGTGCAGTACACTTCTCTCGAAGAGAAGAATTATATAAGATCGAACGCTGGACCTTCAAGTAACAAATAGAACAATACTTTCGCTGCTCTAAAAAGCGCAAAAGTAAAAAGGACTACGATTAATTTCGAGAATGTTGTCGCGATTTTATTCCTAAGAGACGGACACTGATAATTTCAACGTTGTATAAATGCAGTTTGTGAAAATAAACGTGATAACTCGTGTACCTTCACTCCTTGGTAAAGGAGTTGATTTTATTGCTTTTGGTTTGTGTGGTGAGTCGCCAAGCGGCGATGAGATGAGACGCGACAACTCTCGAGGCGGCGGACAATCGCTCTTTGTCGTGACCAATGTCATTTAGAAAGACACTACACTGCCTACAGTTTTTGCGACAAATGACAACTATGGCCGGAAAGTATGTGACAAAGAGCCTTGCCCAGTAAATTGCAATCTTTTCCTATGTACAGGCGCTGGCTTTACTTGATTATTTCTCCGGGGTACCATTAAAACTCGGCATAAAATGGGACCTAAGCGACCAAAACGCGCACCAAAAGGCTAGATGCACTAAACCGTAACGAACTTTAAATACAGTTCCATATAGTAAACATGCATTTATTATCAAATGCAAACAAAAATGAAATAAAAATAAACTTAGTTTAAAAGGAAAAGTTCAGGTAACATAACTGATTATACCTTAAAAGAACGGCCTTTTTCTAAATATAAAAGGAATTAAATATTAAACGAATAAATAAATAAATGATCTCTTATTACAAAATAATTAGCATTTAAATAGTAGGGGTAAGAGGTTCAATTTAGCAGACGACATTTTGAAATCCCTGACATTTCACACACCCAATTTTCAAATCCCAGACATTTCGCACCCAAATTTCAAATCCCTAACATTACATACCCAATTTCCAAACCCTTGACATTTCACACCCAAATTTCAAATCCCTAACATTACACACCCAAATTTCAAATCCCTAACATTACACACCCAATTTTCAAATCCCTGACATTTATCGCCCAATTTTTCAAATCCCTGACATTTCAAACCCAAATTTCTAATCCCGGACACTTCACACCCAAATTTCAAATCCCGGACACTTCACACCCAAATTTCAAATCCCGGACACTTCACACCCAAATTTCAAATCCCTGACATTTCACACCCAAATTTCAAATCCCTGACATTTCACACCCAAATTTCAAATCCCTAACATTACACACACCCAAATTTCAAATCCCTGACATTTCACACACCCAAATTTCAAATCCCTGACATTTCACACCCAATTTTCAAATCCCCGACATTTCACACCTAATTTTCAAATCCCCGACATTCCCACACCCAATTTCAAATCCCCGACATTCCCACACCCAATTTCAAATCCCCGACATTCCACACCCAATTTTAAATCCCCGACATATTTCACACCCAATTTTCAAATCCCTGACATTAACCAAGATTTAAATTACTGTTACACGTGCTCCTAGATTAAGTTATAAAACATATAAAATCAATCTTTCATTTTAATACATGAATTCTTTTTCTTATTTTTCTTTGCAGTTACGGAGAAGGAAGTGAAGCAATGGTAAGCCGCTTTTCCATTTCAATTTAAGTTCTCATTCATTTTGCGTCCGAATTTATCGATCGAGTCATTCCTTTGATTAAAATTCAATGGATGAAATTACCTAGCTTAAATTTCCCTTATTCAGACCGACTTTAATTATTCCGAGAAAAATGCTTTTAAATTAAAACGGATTTAACAAAACAATACCGTTTAATTTCGACTAGGCCTATATCGTAAGGTTTTCGTAATATCAGGCCGGCAAGGCGAAAATTCAGTTGTTATATAAATTAGTTGAATTACTTGATAGTCGACAATATTTCCAAACCGTAAAGAAACCTGGTCGGCCATGAATTATGACGTCACCTTCTGATACCAGTGAATTTCGAGTGACATAATGTTTTGGTTTCTATAAGTCACTGAAAAATGCGAAAATTCAGTATGAAAAGTTGGTTTATTTTAAAATTTAAAATATTTCAAAACCGCTATGTTAATTTTGTAGTATTCCTTAAGGTGTGGTCAAAAAGGTCACTTGACAACTGGGCGAAAGACATTTGGGTGATGATGATTATGTTTCCAACAATAGAGAGAATTTAAAATTAGGTGACAATCAAACCGACTGAATGAGCGTCAAATGGAGGAGTATAAAAATACTTAGGTCATGTTAGGTTTGGATTGGTTCAGTTAGGTCAGCTTAGGTTTGGATTAGTTCAGTTAGGTCAGCTTAGGTTTGGATTAGTTCAGTTAGGTCAGCTTAGGTTTGGATTAGTTCAGTTAGGTCAGCTTAAGTTTGGATTAGTTCAGTTAGGTCAGCTTAAGTTTGGATTAGTTCAGTTAGGTCTTGTTAGGTTTGGATTTGATCAGTTAGATCAGTTTAGGTTTGGATTGGTTCAGTTAGGTCAGATTATGTATGGTTCAGTTAGGTCAGATTATGTATGGTTCAGTTAGGTCAGATTATGTATGGTTCAGTTAGGTCAGATTATGTATGGTTCAGTTAGGTCAGATTATGTATGGTTCAGTTAGGTCAGATTATGTATGGTTCAGTTAGGTCATGTTAGGTTTGGATTGGTTCAGGTAAGTTAGCTTAGGTTTGGATTGGTTCAGTTAGATCAGCTTAGGTTTGGATTGGTTCAGTTAGATCAGCTTAGGTTTTGATTGGATCAGTTAGATCAGCTTAGGTTTGGATTGGTTCAGTTAGATCAGCTTAGGTTTGGATTGGTTCAGTTAGATCAGCTTACGTTTGGATTTCAGTTAGGTAAGATTAGGATTGGTTTGGGTCAGTTAGATCAGCTTACGTTTGGATTGGTTCAGTTAGGTAAGCTTAGGATTGGTTTGGGTCAGATAGGTTTAGACTTTCACCAAACTTTTAGTATTGTTCCGTTTCATTTCCACCCACTTGTAAATTCTCCCAATTGTCAGACACCCAATTTTCAACCCTCAAAATGGACGCGCTTCCAATTGTTGGACACCCAGTCATCGTCGTTATCCTGGGGTTTTTTAACAAAAGAATGACCAGTAAATATCCTTAAATTTGAAATAAATCAGGATTCATTTAAAATTTAACTCCAAACACCTCAGACACTATTTAAACAATCCATTTATAGCAACTATTTACTACTCCTTAAATTGTGGGTACTGTTCTAAGAAGCAAAATATGCCACTGCAATTTTACGGCGCAAAAATATTCCGCCTAACAACCCCTTCTAAAAACAAAACAGCACTCTAAGACAAAGCGGAGAAGGAAAAAAAACACGGTTTTTGCTCGAGGTCAATTATTTATCCTCGGCCACCGGCCTCAATGGATCAATAATTTGATGCATGGAAAAATACCATTAGCCAAAAGAAGCTATTGGCTCTAATCAAATAGCTAACCCTGCCCTGTGTATAATAAGTACTTTGATCATGGGAAGCGAAGCAGTTTGAACTTTATGGTATATTTAACAAGCTGCGATGTTTATTTAGGTACAAAGGCTTCTTAAAAGACTGCCCAAATGGACTCCTCACTGAACAAGTAGGTAAACACACTCCCTATAATTCATCGACCCATAACAACGCAGCGGAAGTAACATACTAAATAAATTATGCTAACACAAAATGCATAGTCAGCCAAAATAAAAACCTTAGCCTTAAGGATTTATTACTTATAAAGTATTAATTATGCGTAAAGGAAAAATATTGCCAAAGTTAAATTAAAATTCAAAACTTCCATAGTCTGTCTCTGTCTAAAACATAAGTTTATAAGATATGTTCCATAAGTTTGTCACTGGCAATGAGATAGAATATATGTATTAAACCTAGAGTCACAACGTGGGATCTCGAGATCGACGTTTCGCGATACACTTTTTGTCGAGCAAGAATATTTATCAAATACGGGTGGCGCCACCTATTAACTAATAAATAGATGAAATAAAAATCATAACGATGTTTCTGATTGCAAATAAGCAAGTAAAAGTTGTAATTAGTTCTGCTAGAGGCTCACAGATGGCGCTGTCATGTTTTGATAAACGTGCCTGATAAAAACAATGTGTTTCGCGGTAAGCCGCTTTGAATTGTAACTCTATCTATCTCATTGGTCACTGGTTACTGAGAGCTTGTCCTGAAGTGACGTGGTTCATAGATTCAAGGTAAAGCGACGCCTGGTGAGGCCCTGTCAAAGGCTTAGTACAGACTAAATAGGAGCTAGATGGACTGCCAAATTAACCACCGAGTGTAGGACTTCAATTCTCGCTTGTCGTTCTCGAACTAGCTATCTCGAGCTGTAAGTCTCTAGCATTGCACCAATGAGGATTTAGTATGGAGTGAAAATATCACTATGTAATAATGTTGCAAAGAGTAGTAGGGGTTCTATGTTAATTCCGTATGCAGTAATATGGGTTTTGTCTAATAAATGAATGAATCGTTTCAGGGCTTTCAAAGAATATACAAACAATTCTTTCCACATGGTGACCCTTCGAGGTTTGCATCGCTAGTTTTCAGGGTTTTCGACGAAAATAAAGTAAGATTTACTCAAGTTTCAAGAGCCATTCCCTTGTAGTAGTATTTTTGCTTTAACACTCAATAAGTGGTCCTGAATAATAATAAAGAGTGCGAAGCCTTAGTAAAACTTTTAATAATTACTAAGTCGAGGTTGGGTCATTTTTTATTATTATGTTATTAGGATGGCTCGATCGAGTTCGAGGAATTCATTCGGGCGCTTTCAGTAACGTCCAGAGGCAATCTCGAGGAAAAATTAGTATGTAAGTATAAAAGTCCCCTTCGCGTTCCAAGCATTCTCCAGAGTACAGGACAAACGCGTCAAGGGAGAATAAAGTGGATGGATAGACAACCATCCATTCTTTAATTGCTTAAGATTTTTAAGCAATCATTAAACAAAACATACTCGTCTGCCTTATCAGGGATAGATTTAACTTTAGAAGTAGGAATGGAGAACGGTTAATATTTACTTCAGTCCGATTCATAGCCCACCCAGTATAGAGCCCCTAGCTCCCTCCAACACGTAACGAAAAGTTTAAATTATCTTATTGGTTCACTCACTTGAACTACGTTTTGATGACGTTGCTGACTAGGAAGGCGAAAAATAGTGCCATAATTCCTTTTTACCTCTGACGCTCGATATGACCCGCCACTTCTTTCATACCCCTTCGTCCTGTGGAAGGAGGTCCGGGACTTTGACGCGCGCCCAGATTACTCTGTTCTCCATTCATACTTCTAAAATTAAATTTATCCCTGGCACTATACATTGTGTCATAAATTAATGGGTCAAATTGAGTGGTAAGCGTCAAAGAATATGGGGATTGACGGATGATTTTTGGTAAAAGTTTTGTTACTGATATTGATGTTAAATTACCAAAAATCCTTAGTAATTAAAAAGTATTATTGTCTGCTCATTTCATTCTCCATTTAATAAATAAATAATAAGAACTATTTTGGGAAGGAAAGAATTTTAGCGAGGGACATTGTTCTTCGTACGAATCCAATAATGGGGTCGCGAGACGAATTCCAACTGCTTCAACACAATGAACAGAAATAACTGTATTAATTTCTTCATGGTAGGGGCATTCAAGCTGTACGACGTCGATAACGACGGATACATTGAAAGAGAAGAAATGTACAACATAGTAGACGCCATATATCAAATGCTGGTCAGTAACTCACGCCATCCAGTGGTGGAAATTAGCATTAAAGCTATAAATTTTGTTAAATCGGGTGCAGTCTGAGAAACCACGACTTAAAAAAGGGAGTAGGCAACCCTTTAGAATCGGGACATACAAGGGGGTTAATACATTGCCGGCTCTGCGCACTCTCATCCTCATAACACAAAAACACTACAGCGCAGGCGCCAAAAAGCGAGATGGAAGGCGGAGTTTTACCCCCCGTGTCTTTCCCTCTTATTTACATCGAAATGGTCTATTCCCATAGATGTTTACATTTTTAGCATAAACCTATCATACTTTTCATAAGTTTGGGACGGACTTTGGGTAGATCGGATCCCTATACTTACTCGTTATAGGGTTATTGCTTTAGTGATTTTCCAGACTGCAATCGAATTAAATTACATTTCAAATTACCCGTTATTATTTGCTCTAACATAGTCTCGAATGATAATGTAAATATTTGCTTTTCAGGGAACGCAAGGCAAAGATGGAGAGGAAGATGATGATCCCAAATCCAGGGTTGATAAAATATTTGAACAGTTAGACAAGGTAATATGAACGATAAGTACATACACACTCGAGGTTATTTTAGACGATACAACTTTCTAAGTCAATTAAATCGGTCAACTCGACATAGTAGAAAGGCTCAGAAAATCTACGCATCCCTGTTAATAATATCACAAGTAAGATAAGGGACTAGAAGTATCGAGGTAACCAAATTCTTCACTTAGCGAAAATGAATATTCTTGATAACACACCAACGGTTGGCCCTCTGGTAGCGGTTTCTGAATTTTCCCCCCCAAAACGTGAGACGCTCGCGGCGGTAGACGGCCGAACTAGATTCAAGCACCCGCGTCCTGGTTCCGCGGCTTTAGGTTGATGGGAAGGGGATAGGAAATTTTTTTGGAACTCGACCAATTTTTTTCTCTCTAGTGTAGGCGCGATGGAAGCAGCATAAAAATCTAGAAAAGGGCCGATACCAGTTTTAACCGATACCGATATCATTCGATACTTGGGAAACTGATACGTACCGATACCGATATTTTACCCGATCGTTCGAATAAACCGATATTAAACGATACCGATATATTAACCGATATCATTGAGAAAATAGAAGGTATAATAATGGTTGTAGAGATGGGCCGATACCGGTCCCATATCGGTATCGGTCCCGATATTTGAATGTAAACGATATATCGGTATTGGTTGAAAATGAACCGATATTTTTCCTTAATAAATATCGAGTAGAAATATCGGTTCATTTTTAACCGATACCGATATATCGGTTAAAAAAATATCGGGACCGATATGGGATCGGTATCGGCCCATCTCTATAAAAATCCTCAAATTTGTTCACTAGTGCCAGGATCTATTACCAATGCTAGGGCACTTATATTGCTTCTGATAATATATACAATAAAATTTTTCAGAATCACGACAATCGTTTATCATTGGAAGAGTTCAAGGAGGGCTCGAAACAGGACCCGAAGATAGTCCAGGCGCTCTCCCTGTACTCGCCGTAACGAGCAAACTAATCGAGGGTGCGCGCTAATTAGTTATTAATATTTTGCTACTGGACTAATTAAAAAAAATAAATAAAAACAAATGGCAATTTAACAAACAAAAAAACAAAAAACAACCTTCATCCAAAAAAAATTAAATATAAACACGTTAATATTCTATATCCCAAAAACCAAATAAATAAATAAATAAAATTATTCGAGTGTTAATTAATATCATTTGGGAAAAAAAAATTTAGCAAAAATATTTCTCATTTCAAAATGAAAAAAAAAAAAAATTAACAAACGCCTCACAAAGAACACTTCATGACTAAGAGTGACATTCCAATATACTTGAAAAATAAATGACACTCGAACTATTATGTGTGTAAATATGGAACTTTTACTATACAAAACAAACAAATAAATAAATAAACAAACAAACAAACAAGACAACGCTTTGGCTTTACTTGGAAGCGTAAACAAAAACATAACATAACATACGTGGTATAAAACGTCAAATTTTATATACTAAATCGAATCTATTTAAATCTAACTAAAAGCCAAAAAAATGAAAATAAAATAAATATAAGTAATATGAAATACTTTAAAAAAAAATCGTGTATGAGAGAAAACTACATACATTTTTTTCCTTCTTGAATCTTTAAAAAAAAATTTCACGTTTTTCTAAAACGGTCTAGACAATCCTAACTATAAAAGTATTATCGTTAATGTTAATTAAATTAAATTAAATTACATTACATTCTTAGATCATATCGAATGAGAAAAAAATAATTATAAATTAATTACCCATTAATTAAGGCACAACCTAAATTAATTAAATTAAATGAAGTAATTAATTATATCTAGATGCATTTATACAGCGAGTGTTTCTGATATAAGTCTGGTGGCATAAATTAAGGGGGATGTTCTTTGGAAAATCAATTTTGAGTTGAAAATGTTCTATGATATGAAGGGACACTGTTTTCGAGTTATGATTGGATTATTTTACGGCTGACCATTTAAGTTTAATTTTAATTAAGGGGTCATCCCTAAAACACTCAAATCATAAGTCGAAAACAGCGTCCCTTAGGTAAAAATGTCATAGAACATTTTCGATTCAAAACTGATTTCCCGAAGAACATCCCCCTTAATTTATGGCGGACTTATATCAGAAACACCGTGTAAAGTGAGTGAGTGTGGAGGTTATATCATGTAAAGACGCCATTTTGTTATACTGTTTACGCCTTATGCTAATTAGCTTTTATGTGTTTTTCAATTATCTTATATAATAGGGGTTGCCACTGATAAAAAGGTTTTCATTTAAAAATTTTAAATTGACTTCTTTTAATTTTCCCTCAGTCAAAAGGTTTTCCCTGACCAGTTTCAAGTCCTAATTAATTTGTAGAAAAGTCAGAAGGATGCGTTTGAAATTGGCTAGTACCAAGAAATCGTATCATGTTAGATCATGTTAGTACAAATATAGGAAAATAACAGATTCAATGTGAATTTCCCTGACTTTATTAATTCCCGGACAATTTTAAAATTCCCTGATATTTCACACCCATTTTCAAATTCCCTAACTGTATTAGGGCAACCCTACGTAGAATTCATCTAACATATCGCGAAGTTCCTTCGAATTTGATGCAATGTAATAATCGAAAAAAATTAAGCTTAGCACACAAAACAAATGTGTTGTTTGTGAATGGTGATGTAATAAGTCGCGAAATATGTAATTTTTACCCTTTCACCCTATTTTTTTAAAAAAATTCAAAAACTGCTTATTAATCCTATCTTAAAATGGCGGCGCATCCGTCGACTGCTTAGTTTGACCGTAGGTTATATGTAGTGACGTCATACTTAGCACCACCTTGCAAAAGTAAATTGTTCCACCAACGATTTTCGTTATTGTATTATATTAATATTTTACCGCTTTCAATGTTAAATTTAAAAAGTTAGATGGCGCCCCTGTCGTAATTGAGATATAACCTCTATACTCGCTATATATAAAAGCTTATTTCATAATTACGCAACCTGTATTGGTTAATGAACTATTAAATCATGTGAATATAGGGGCCGTTTAATCACACAATTTTTCTCTTGAAACATTTAAAATTTTTAAAAATATTTTACGCACTGTGTTTCCCGTTTAACTCGAAACTTACTTCAGTACGTAGTAGGTGCTAAAAGCTATAAAAAATATAAAGTAGAATTTGTTGTTTATATATAAATTTATCTCGGTGTTTAAAAAAAACAAAAGATTTTTCTCTCAATAGTTTTGGCGAAAATGAAGAAGTTTGAATAAAAAATGTTATTAACCCATTATGCGATACAGAAACAGAACTTTCAACCAAAATCCTCTCATTAATAAATTGTTTTAACATAACTTCATTAATAACTCCTTGAATTCAATTTGATGCATAAGGTTAGCAGAACCAAAACCAGCCACCCAGCTGGGAAAGTCAGACTAATAACTTTTGCAAACGAAACTTGTGAAAAGTAAAAATATGCTGGCCTTAGTCGTACTTAAAAAGTGTATTATGGAGCGGTAATTCGGAATTTATATCTAAAAACGTTACTCGTATAGCGACATTCTTCTATGACCTCTGTTAGACAAATTATAAATAATAACAAACATTTATGGTTTTTTCCTTGTAATGATAATGGTACTAGTACTGAGGTCCATCTATTAGTGATGAATACAAATTTTTAATTTAATTTTAGCGCGGTTTTTAATTTTTACAAGATTATTTCTATTTAAATTAAAGGATAATTTAAATGTTAAGTTATGTAAGGGGTTAGACTAATATTAAATATTTGGAAACAAATTGTTATTATCCAAATCTTACTCTCAAGTACACCTGAAAATTGACAACAAAATATTACTTAGACTGAAGAAATAAAAATCACTTCAAATGAGTTATTGATGAAGTTACGATAAACGCTAAACAAATTATAATAATTCCATATATCAAATTTTTTATACTAAAATCAATACAAATATCAACACTAGATGGATCTGAAGCGTGGCAGGTTGAACCCATACCCTCAGTTACTTTTACCTAACATAACATAACATAACCGGATGAAAGTATAAGCTACTAATTGACATTATTGCAATGAAACCAATAGTGACCGTTGAGCACAGAACCTCTTAATTACATGAGTGACCCTGCTAATAGATGGCAGTAAATTATATTTATAAAGTTTAATTTTAATTTAATAACTTTTTTGGACAGCGGTAGGCCGAAACTTAAAATTGGGCTGCGTCACAACATCAAACGCAATTAGTTTTAATTGTATTAAAACTAATTAATAGTAGTTGCTGAGTCATATTTGATTGGATTTTTATTAAGCTGCGGTAGGCTGCGCTTTAAACAACAGAATAAACTATAAACCCCCAAAAAATTAAAAAAAAAAACCTTATAAATATTGTTGTTAATAAAATTCGCTTAATATTTCATTAAATTTTGATGATTTTTCTCGAATTATTAATTATAACTGTAAACTTAAATCGTGCTTGGGCTTTTTGAAAAGTTCACATATTTAATCGTCAAACCGTTCTGTCAAATATTAATTTTCAAAACTTATTAACGAAGAAAGCCCAGCGCACAATATTTTAAATGGTCATTGCACAAAGAGGAAATTATATAATACTAATGCCAAAAACTAAAAAGAAAATATTGGATAAAACTAATTTATTTATGTGTTTAAGAAAAATCACCGCAAGTTGTTGAATTAAAAATTATTCAAATTGGATTTCGAATTTTTTTTTTCAAGTGTAAGAAATAAATGTTAAGAAAGACTCACCTTCAACCACTTAACTTCCTTCGCCAAATGTTTCCAAAATGGCTGATTTCTTAACCTTCGCCACCAAAGAGGATAACGCCACTGTCACCATGTATGCGCCAAGGCTTAACGCCCAACTTTCCTCGTATAAAGTATGTTTCCACCAAATAGCCTTGTATTTTTGGTTAAAATGCTCATCCTGTCTACGGACAAGACAATTTCTTCAGGTATAGTGTTAAGATTCTTGGGAGAAAAAAGCAGTTAGGCCTACATAGTAAATTAAATTTTTGGTCAAGGCGAGTGTTCCCTTCTTCAAATCGCTCTTTTACTTTGATAAAGGTTTATCATCGCGCCATGAATACATGCTAGGTCACGTGGAGAAAAGAAACTAGGCCTATATCTCTCAGTACTTTGGATTTTACAAGGCGTGGCCATGGAGATTAATCAAAATGGTTCCACGAAACAAATTATCATTCCAAATGGCAATCTGCCTTGCTCGTTAACGCAAGTGACAGACGTTAATGGACAGTTATACTTTGGTTCAAATTCCAATAAATTTGTTTTTAAAATAAATCCGTATTAAATATGTAGTTGCACTGTATTAATTTTATACGAGTGCAATGCAGGTGTACTGTGAAACTTTAAAATAAATGTAGGCCCTAGCTGTCTCGCGTCTACACAGCAATTTGACCTCGCCCGCGGTAGGAACCAATCAGAATTTGCATTTGCTAGACTAAGCGAGTATCTAGTGGCATTTGTTGAAACTAAACCACAGACGAGACTTACTAATGTTAAGCAGGAAGCTGGAAGTTGAATTTTTCATTAACAGACGGGTAGCGAGTTCAGTCAAACCGTTAAAATATGTTTCTGTATATATTAACACTAGTGCTATTCATTTCGAGCACTAATCAAGTCTACAGCCAACCCGATTTCTTCAGGTATTTGGTTCAAAAAATTATATGGAACACTATTTTTCAAAGGCAATCAAAGTGTATAATGATATTTGAGTGTCTTTCCCCGTAATGAGTTACAGCCCCTAGTATTAGCCACCATATTTTTATAAGATGTCTTCCATAAGTATGACACGACCTACACTTCGTATTCGTAATGCTAGAGACTTATAGCTCGAGCTAGTTCGAGAACGACGGAAGCGATAATTGCACACTACACTCGGTTAGTTTTGCAGGACTTCCATCTTCCTATTTAGTCTGTACTAAACCTTTGACAGCGTCTCACCAGGCGTCGCTTTACCCTGAATCTATTACCTACGCCACAAGCTCTTAGTAACCAGTGGCAAACTTATGGAACATATCTTATGAATAATAGTGATAATTTACTAATTCGTATCTACTTTTTAAACAACAGCATTTTCGATTCAATGCTTCGGCAAGCGGGTCCATTCGCGTCAAAGTTAGACACTGAGAAAGTGATATTGGTTAACGGTAACAAATTACTAAATGGCAAAATTGCACAGCCGGAATCTATTGCGGAATACGATGGTAGAGATTGATTTACAACTAAATAACCGATTTGGTGAGAAAAATTATTTACATAAACATTTATCACAGGATATTTTTACGCTGGCACTGACGGTGGTAAAATTGTCAAATTCAACGACACATCAATAACCACACTACCCGAAATAGGTAATATCATCCATTAATAGATAGTTTACAGATAAGTGTTGACTGTTGTCTGTCATTTGTGAATGCAATTCAACCGCTAGACTTAAAAGCTAAAAGTACATAGATATAAAAACATAAAGTACACTTCCTTGAAGCTTGCTCACGCCGTGTTATACGAGAAGCCCAGCTCTTTTATCCCAAAATATTGTCGACCCCCCTCTGCGTATGATTACCTTCCCGATCGTGGTACAGGGAACCAGCCGTCCCGTGAACAGGCTCATAAAGTAGCGCACGCTAGCTCTAGTACCAAAAATTAACGTTTGGGTCGCCAGCATCACGTACTAATTTCTATAAACCTATGACGACAAGCAGCTCTTCCCTGATTGAGCGGAGGGTAGTTTGCTTCCCCGTTTACATGTCGTCAACAGTCAAAGGCAGAGAATTGTTAATGAAGGGTACTTTTGTTTCTATAGCTATATACTTTTGGTTCTAGTTCTGTTTCGATTCAGTTCCAATCCTGCACGAGATGCTCTATAATAACAATCTACTGGCAACACTGAAGCAGTTAAAATGAAGAAACGGGGGTTGAAATTTTCCGAGCCCCTTTAATGCACACTTTCTATATTCCATAATTTGAACGGTTTTTATTCGATTTTAAGCCAGTGGTAAAAACCCCGTTCGGCGGTTTTTGGGAATGCGAGTATTTGACGGAGTTCTTCTAGCGGTAGATGCTTTCAACGGAGTCTATTCTGTCGATTTGAAAACACGTAATTGTAAGATACTACATGTTGCGTACCAAGAAGTAATTTGGTTTTACAAAACACACTCATAATTACCTTAAAGATGCGTCAAAAGAACTATTTTCCACTTACGATGAGGATGGCAATCTTAAGTACCCGTTTTTGGATGACGTTGACATGGATGTCTGGTCTCAAACGCTTTACATCGCTTCCATTACTCAAGCGTATAACATGACGGGACTTGAAAAAGTTAAGCGGATCGGCTCCAAGGATGACACGGGAATGTCAGTACAAAATATATTATTTTTTAGAAGAAAGGAAATTCGAATTTAATGATATTTTTTAATTTTAGTGACCTATCGTTATTTTAACCAGGGATAGATTTAATTTTAGAAGTAGGAATGGAGAACAAAGTAATCTGGGCGCGCGTCAAAGTCCCGGAACCCCTTCCACGGGACGGAGGGGTATGAAAGAAGAGGCGGGTCATAGCGACAGAGGTAAAAAGGAATTACGTATTTTTCGCCGTCCCCGTCAGCAACGTCATCAAAACGTAATTTAAGTGAGCCAATAAGATAATTTAAACTTTTCGTTACGTGTTGGAGGGAGGGGCTCTATGAGTCGGCCTGAAGTAAATACTAACCGTTCTCCATTCCTACTTCTAAAATTAAATCTATTACTGTTTTAATCAAATTGTACACTTTCAGGGTTATCAAATATAATTTGAAAACGAAGAAAGAAGAGATTTTAGTACGCAATCTGTATTTTTGCAACGGGATTCAACTTTCAAAAAACCGTGACTATTTACTGTTGACTGAATTTATGAAATCAAGAGTTTCTAGGTAAAATTTACCGCTAATTGCTCAAATTAACACTTCAGAAACATATTTCGGATTAGCTTCAATATAGGCATAGAAAACCACATGAAGTTCAAGCGTGGATACGTTAGTATTTATACATTATCTTACTCCTGTTCTTTCAGGTACATTTTGAAGGGACGTAACGCTGGCACATTGAGTGTTCTAACAAAGACACCGGGATCACCGGATAATGTACGACCAAGTTCGAATGGTTTTTATTGGGTTGGGGTAACACGATCTGTTACACTGACAAACGAACAATATTTGGAGGTAACAGCATTACTAAAGTACATTTTTTAAGCTTTATGGACTTAAACCATTTAGTTGTGATGTTCTAGAGTTGGTTTGTGAAGGCTCTTATGGGTTATTCATTATTAATTTAAACCTTTTCCAAAAACTAATTTTCCAAACCCCTTTTTACGAAAGTTGCATGGTTTCTCTTTTTAATTTTACAGTGCGTGGCCGTGGAGATTGACGAGTATGGTTCTACGAAACAAATAATTATTCCAAATGGAAATCTGCCTTGCACATTGTCGCAAGTAACAGACTTCAATGGACAATTGTACTTTGGATCAGTTACGAATGATTACGTTTTAAAAGTAAAGCCATACTAATGCAGATGGCCGCAATCAATTAGAGTATTTTAATAATTAATTTCGTTGCGTCCATTTATAATGTTGAATAAGAGAAGAATAAATTTCATTGAGTCGTATTGCTCGGGATTTGAGTATTATAACCACAAGCATAAGTTTTAAAGGCAGAATGAAGCCTTTGCAATAGAAGGCCAAAGTGGTACTACGAGTTATAATTCATGGGGAATTCATCATTGAGGCTTCTTAGGCAAAACGAGTTGAGCAAATGGTTTCAAGCAATCGAAGGACACTTAGTGCCACAAAGAATTCTGTTTCATAATTTTACTTGGTTTTCAAATTATCTACTTGTACTTGGTACGGCCTCGGGATCTAAGTCACAAACAGTGACGTCGAATGAGATTTCAGGTTTATGATCAGCGGTTTTGATTGGGTCAGCAGGTTCCTGATCAGCGGTTTTGATAGGATCAGCAGGTTCCTGATCAGCGGTTTCAACGTCTTGATCGGCGACTTCCCTGGAAACTTTTTCCTTTTGTTGATTTTCCAAGCATACACAGCAATGACAGTGCTGATAAACATGCCAACAATCCACAAGGTGAAAGGAAAAGCCAATGATTTCAAGCTGAGTTTTGTTGCCGACTGCAGATGCTCGTTACGATCGTAGACGCAATTTATTGCGGTCCACGTCATAAAGCCAAACTGGTATTCTTGAATTCCACTTTCAAAGAAATATGTTTCACTGAAAATGAATTGATATTTTCAATACTTAAAATCAGAAGTGGATAATAGAAGAAACATAGCACTGTATCCTCTCAAAGCATAGCGCGGCTCCAGTGGATCCCCAAAAGTGGATCCCCTACAAAGGGACTTTCCTCCTGAACTCCGGGTTTGGCTTGGCAAAGGCTAGTGGGTGGGATTTATAAGTGCACTTTTCAACCCAGCCCACAAAGGCCTCGTGTATTTGCAAGCCAAAACTGGAGTTCGTAAGTATAGTCAACTTGTAGGGGATCCACTGGAGCCGCGCTATGCTTTAAAATAAGAACAAAATAAGCAATTTCAAAGAGTGATGAGTCTGATGACGTCCTAACTGTTTCAACATCTTACATTTGTTTTATCTTGTAGGCAAGAGCAAGGTCCAAATCTTTCCTGAATGCAAAGGCATTAATTTCGAAAAGAGCTACGTTCTCGGGCAGGTACAAGGCACCCGGTAGCATATCACATCCCAGAAATGATCTGAGTCCTTGCAACAAAGCGTGTTCCAAAGTGAACAGTCCTACACTGTAACCAGCTCCCATGTTCAAAACTATTTCTAAAAAGTCGTTAGGACGGAATGAAATAATACTGGTGTACTTTTTAACACGCCTCCAAACTCGACCCAGATCTGAATTCGGGTCCGAATTCTGTATAAAATGTACAACATTTCATCAATCGTCGACAACTTCTTTCAACGCTCCTTGTTCCCTTATTTCAAAAGTGGTAAATATTACCTCCAAGAATCTGTGCGGAGGAGTGCTTTCGGCAACGTACAGTTGAAATTTGGGATACTTGAGAACGTCGGTTAAGAACTCCAATACATCTGGTGGATCGGGTAGGGTTAGTTTTGACAGCAAACATCCGGTAAACGAAGATGAAATGACGATGACCGCGAATAGCCAACTCAAGTACAAAACCTTAGAAGGCGTACCATCACGGAAATCCACCCCTTGAAACACCAGTACGGAACATACGTCGAACAACTTTTGGAAATATTCTCGAAGATATTTCTTGCTGGCGAAATTATTGATCGTCGACCAGATAGATGGAATCCCAAGTACAAATGCCAAAATTGTCAGCCAAACCTAAAATTTATAAAAATAGATCTTATAAAAATTCAATCACTCTAGTAGAAAAATCAGTTCCGGCAAATGTAACGGACGCAATTGTGTATCAAGGACCTCTTGAGTCATGAAATTATATGCAGCCATTGGTCATGTGGTCACGTAACAGTGCCAAAATATATATTAAAATATTTATTTCATAGATGGCGCTGGGAGTATTTGATAAGATATTCTATTTTATTAAAAAAAATTATTCACCTGTAAATCGAAAGAGGTCAAAATGACGAAAAAACCATTCTTCAATATTTTAGGACGTCCAGAAAACATTTTCCATTTGATTTCACCAAACGTATTTGTAAACGATAAATACCGGTGATTTTCTTCTATTAGTGGGATTGGCATGATCGAAAAGTCGCATTCCTGTACAGGAGGTGAAGTACCCCGTTAAGATTACAATTTAAATAAGGTTCCACCTGACTCTGTAGTCTAAATTTAAGAGGACGAATAAGCAGTAGCGCTGTTCGCACCGGAGTTCAGTAATAGGGTTTCATTTGGGAAGACGAATCAGCGGCCGCTCTGTTCGCGTTCGAGCTGCGCAGTAGGGTTTAAATTAAAAAGACGAATCAGCGGCCGCTTCTTTGCCCCCCCCCCCAGTTTACGTAAGACGGTAAGAGTTCTTTAGAGTTAAGCCTCTGAAACCTTGCGCTACAAGATTTCTCGCGGATAGATTACGTTTCTTAGAAGAGCCCCGATCAGTCCAGTGCCATTCCCTTCACCGTAAGCTCTTCCTTGAGTTTCTCGGGAGTCGGGCAAGAATTGAACCGTGTACCTGTGAAATAGGTTATTAATTTAGGGCTGTGCGAATAGTGGTTTTTCAAACCGAATCGAATACGAATCGAATAGTAAATCTGCTATTCGAAATCCGAATCGAGTACTCGTTCATACGAATATTACTCGTTTATCAAAAAGTCATGTTCGAGTACTCGTTCTTTTCCGATTAATCGGTTTTACCCCTGGTTTTACCAAACGAATATTCGTTTCAAAGGGATTAATCGTTTTCTAAATACACCTAGCAGTACTAGTTCTTAAAAAGAGTACTAGAAAATTTTAAGACTCGGTTTTATCAGACAATATTCTTTTCAAAAGGATTCTTGGTCACATGACATATAAGAAGCTGTTTTGTTTAAGGAATTTCAACGCGATTGCGCAATTCGCGATGTTTTTTTTTCTCTCGCGAATATGGGGAAGTACAATATTTTTAGACTGCTACGTGTATTTAGAAAACGATTAATCCTTTTGAAAAGAATATTTGTCTGATAAAACCGAGCATTAAAATTTTCTAGTACTCTTTTTAAGAACTAGTACTGCTAGGTGTATTTAGAAAACGATTAATCCCTTTGAAACGAATATTCGTTTGGTAAAACCAGGGGTAAAACCGATTAGTCGGAAAAGAACTAGTACTCGAACATGACTTTTTGATAAACGAGTAATATTCCTTTGAACGAGTACTCGATTCGGATTTCGAATAGCAGATTTACTATTCGATTCGTATTAGATTCTGTTTGAAAAACCACTATTCGCACAGCCCTACAAATTCGATTCGTCGAATCCAATAATCGATTCGAATTAAACGAATACTATTCGAAAATTCGAGTATTCGCACAGCCCTAGTTATTATTACATCAACCATACGCCCTTACATTATACAGGGCGTTCCTGATAATTTTGACATAAATTAATGGATTCTTAGATCGGAGGCTATTGAAATTGTCTAAGCAAGTTGGGCAGACTGATATGTCTTACTCCCCATGTGTGCCAAATACCCTTAATTTATGGCATTATTATCAGAAACACCCTGTATATTACATTTGAAAATAATAATTGTTATTCTTACCGTAGTTGCAATTGGGAAATAAGAGCCCTATAAAATATCTCCAATAGTCCAGATATGAATCCTTGCTCATCGTCTTCGCACACTATCAGAGCCTATAGTAGTTTCAACCAAATTAAATCTTTAGTACAAATGAAGTACATTTTTCCTTGGGTAAATCATATCTCTTATTCACTAATTTTATTTTAGAAAGTTATTTTGGCTGACTGATACTGTTTATGAAAGTAGTAACATGATTTTTGAAAACTGATTCAACTAACGAATTTCACAGGACAGTGTTTCGTGACGTTTTTCATAAACCTTATAATATTTAGATTTTCAAAAAAAACGCTCTTTTATTAAAATGATAAACGAAAATGAAAAGCAATTATTTTGCCAAGTTGAAAAGGCTTAAATATTAAGTTCAACGTTTCCTTTTAACTTAAGTAATATTATTTTTACAAATTTTAAGGCAAAACTTTCTGTTCAATTAAAAAACAAATAATGCAGTCACATTTCTAGGTGAATTATACATAATTTTTACTTACATTAACCGCGCAAAACCGAATAAATTTACCAGCTACGGAAGCGTTCATTTTAATAAGTTCTTCAATCTAGATTTTATGTTTGAATCCCATCCCAGGGTACGCTATCTGATAAATGTATCGTTTTAGTGGCACCTAGCAATATACGCGCATTCAATAACTATATGAAATGAAAGGCTTGATGCTGGATATTGGTTTCATTTTGCCTCTGTTTCATAAAAGAATCATTAGCGTTTATGAAAATGATCGAAAACCGTGTATGAAAGCGTATCAAAATGACCATATGCATCGTAAATTCAACAAGTTGAGAAACCGAAATACCACCTCTGCCTATCCAGAGAACTATAGATCCAGTTATTTATCTGCTCTTTATTGATAAGTAACAGCTATGTTGGAAAGCGGTGACGGACAGAGAGATACTAAAAAGTCCAGTGTAATATCTCTCTTCGACAAACGTCAGTCAGAGGGGGAAATAAACGTCTCTAAAACATTTAGGAACCCTAGATATAATTGTGATGAGTTTACTGTACACCTGTCTATATACCCACGCCAATCTTTAGGAATGGTAACGACGGCGCCTGAAGCATTTTTGTTCTTCACAAAAATGTGTCAATGTTGTATCTATCAATGAAATTTCCTAAAAAAAATAAAATCCAGGTGACGCTTTTTACCTATGGTTCTATATAGTTACCAGATCGTTGAATAAGTACGGTTATAATCTTATAACAATGTATAGGTTTGTAACATTGACAGTGCTTTTTATCTACAGCGTGATTCAATGAAACGTAGATTATGGGTTATGAAGGCCTAGGGTGGGAGTGTTTATTGAGATCGGGTGCACGTAAAACAGGTTGAGGAATAAGTTAAAGGGATTTAGATCGTGGTGTTGTTAAAAACCAATAAGAACCGATTGGTCTTGTTAGAAACCAATAAGAACCGATTGGTGTTGTTAGAAACCAATAAGAACAGATTGGTGTTGTTAGAAGCCAATAAGAACAGATTGGTGTTGTTAGAAACCAATAAGAACAGATTGGTGTTGTTAGAAGCCAATAAGAACATATTGGTGTTGTTAGAAACCAATAAGTACAGAATTACTATTGTTAACAAGATGGCCCCCGCCATATCTGAGTTTTGCGCGGCCAAATAAGTCACACCAAAAAAAGGGGAGGAGAAGGGGGAAAAGGCGGCCAGCCGTTAGGGGAAGGAACAATAGTTTTCCACCTCTAAAGAGCGCAAAACTAAAAACCAATAAGAACAGATTGGTGTAGTTAGAAGTCAATAATTACAGATTGTTAATTGAACGTGGCGCACGAAACCCCTTAATTACCTGACTCTGCTTATTATATTTATCAAACTTTTAATTTAATAACTTTTGTGGTAGGCCGAAACTGTAAAACATAATTAGTTAAGCCTTTTGAAGGCAGAATGAAGCCCTTGCAGTAGAAGCCCAAAGTTGTACGAGATATAATTCATGGCGAATTCATCATTGAGGTTTTTTAGGCAAAACAAGTTTAGCAAATGGTTTCAAGGTATTTGATATGGAAATCGAAGGACACATAGTGCCACAGAAAATTCTGTTTCACAATTGCGTTCAATTTTCAAAGTATCCACTTGTACTTGGTAAGGCCTCGGGATTCAAGTCATAAACAGTGGCGTCGAATGAAACTTCAGGATTATGATCAGGGATTTTGATTGGATCAGCAGGTTCCTGATCAGCGGTTTTGATTAGATTAGCAGGTTCCTGATCAGCGGTTTTGATTAGATTAGCAGGTTCCTGATCAGCGGTTTCAAGGTCGTGATCGTCGACTTGGCTGGAAACTTTGTTCCTTTTGTTGGTTTTCCAAGCATACACAGCAATAACCGTGCTGATAAACATGCCAACAATCCACAAGGTTAAAGAAAAAGCCAATGGCTTCAAGGGGAGTTTCGTTGCCGGCTCTATTTGCCCGTTACGATCATAGACACAATTTATTGCGGTCCACGTCATGAAGCTGTACTTGTATTCTTGGATTCCACTTTCGAAGAAATACATTTCACTGAAAATGAATCGACATTTTCAATACGTATAATAAATCCTACAAGAAAAAAGCGTGGGCAAATAATATTTAAGGATTTGCACAATTTGCGCTTGAAGACGTGCGACGTAAGAAATCCGAAGGGCTAACTCTTTTCGACTTAAATAAGGTTAAATTGGTAGTTTTAAATACTTGAAAACATGAAATACTGAGGCAATAAGGAGCAAAATAAACACTTTAAACTAGTGATGACGTCATAACTATTTCACCATCTTACATTTGTTTTTACCTCTCCGAGTGACGTATGTCACGGAGAGGTTCTAAAATCGACAGGCATGTGTGTGTGTGTGTGTGTGTGTGGGGGTGTGCGTGTGTGTGTGTGTGTGTGTCAGGCTGTTGTTATTGACTTACACCCCAGGGGACCGCTTTCGCAGTTTCCGAATCGAAGCAAATGTGTTCGCTATTTCCGGACCGCATTCACAGTTCCCGGAAAATTCAAAACTTGAGGCTATCCACAATTCAACTGGCCACTATTATTTCATCTGACTAGTCAATTGTCCATTCCGCATGAACACCAATCTGTATTCACTGGCTTCTAACACCACCATCTTCTGGGCGTTGCTTATGTCTATCCCACATAGACACCAGTCTGTATTTACTGGCTTCTAACACCACCATCTTCTGGTCTTCGTTTTTGTCCATCCCACATGGACACCAGTCTGTACACCTGGCTTCTACACCACCATCTTCTGGTCATTGTTTTTGTCCATCCCACATGGACACCAGTCTGCACACCTGGCTTCTACTTACTTTCTATATTTATTATTATAAAAGTTGTTGTTATCTATCTCTTTAAATATGTTATCATACAATTTTTGTTAAGCTTTGGTACCTTGCACGCTTTATTGCGTTAGCGTCATTTTTAAAACACCGATGACCGGAGAAAAGCTATGACGACAGATCTCACCGGTAAACGTTTTCCAAAATCCGCTGTCATTTTGGGGAGCTCTGCTGGACGCAGCCCAGACCAGTGAAAGGTCTGATCGTAATCGGATTATAGCTTCGTGTTTTCATGCTTTTTATGGTGCGCATTTACTTTCAGTGTGTGTAGCCACAAATAAGCTTTGGTGTTATGTTGACAAACTAAGAAAATCGTTGATTTGAAACAAGAGGATAGTGTTTACATGGCAACCCTGTTGTGAATATGGCTTTGAACATAGAGGGTATACAGTTGAGAAGTAAAAAATTTGGCCTTTACAAAAACGTAAAGGTAATATCCCACCAAAGTTTTAGCTCTTCATTTCCCGTTTTTCCCCCATCGGATGATTTTAATGTGTACAAGTATATCCTTATTGGATATAAAATGTCGTCTGATTTACAGTATATTTGCTATGCTTTGTATACTGCTTTAATATTTCACAAATTTTAACTTCAGTATTTGTTCTTAAAAAAAGAAACATTTCCATATCTGGGTAAGTAAGTTTGTAAGTAGTCCTCCTCGGAGAGGTAATATTTTGGTTTTCCCAACTTGTTCATGTTTAATTTCGAACGGTATTTTAATAGTGTCATTTTACACCGAATTTACACTTTAAATTGGCCCCTAAAAAGTCAAGGTAATAAAACTCTCTTTTGGGTGTTTTTACGGTGTTTAAACCGTTTTAACACGTTTTTAACACTTCCATTTCTTAGAGTGCAGAGATTAAATAATCTTATACCTAGTTTGTCCGTTACAAAATTGATAAAGAACATGAAGAAGATACCTTGTAACGTTGCCCGGATATGTTAGCGTTACAATTCTCTCTACGAGCGCGATTTTAAGTAGCGAATGTAGGAGATGTTAAAAAAGTGACTCTTCGTTTTGAGGGAAGAAATAGAACTGATTTTCATTAGTCATAATAACAGAATCCCCCAAGTCAACCCTGTCATAAAGACATTCGGAGAATTTCTTCTCATCTCTGCGCCAGGTCATCAAGCCATAAATTCAGGTAGATTCGTGGAAACGACAATTAGTGACTAATGGCATACTAGTCCGGGAGGTCAGGGTCACGAGGACCACTCCAGCTAAGATGACAATATTACACCCCTAAAGGCATAGAGGGTTGGGGAGTATGGAGACGCGCGGCTTTTAGCGCCTATACGGCGAGTGAAGTAACCGGCCGTTACAACCTGAGCACGGATAGTGTGAAACTCTTTTACACGTGTAGTAATTCCACATAGTTCCTGTTCCAGATGAAAAGCCATGGTATTTTGTGAAAATTTAAAGTACTTTACTTTTAAAGCATTGTATGAATAACAATAGACCGTTCTCAATTGTTGGTGATAAAATAGTCTCCTGTGTTTGTGAACATCTTGTTGTCTTAAGACGGAACTTCCACTCGATAAGGCAAAACAAATATGTTAGATGGAATCACATTGCAGCACGGAACTCACTAAAAGTATTACTAATGACTTTAAGTTCAAAGTATACAGTTTTTATTCGTAATTACAAGCAATGGTATACGAAAGCGAACGCGCAAGATACAGTTCTTTGTTATTGCTACAGTTTTCAGGGCTTGCACCATTCAAACAAGTTCTTTTATCAAGATTCATAGGTGTAATACCAATAGAAAACTAAGAATTCAATAACGGTAAACCGAAGTAAATTGAGAATATAAAAATAAAAACCCATAATAGAAAACTAGTAATTCATATAATAATAAAAGTACTAAATGATAGTGTGTTGTGGATCATACAAGGTAATATCTAAAAGCTAATTATCATTTTTCTGCCCAATGAGCAACTGGACTTAGGCTTCCGCTTCACCCTTATTCTTTAAATGGGCTATCTTTGCTTTGTGCTCCGATAACATATTTTTAATTTCTTCGTTTTCAATCGCGTTTAAATCAAGTTGGTCAATCTCGCCAATACCGGCACCTTTATCGAGTAGGAATCGAACAACTTCCAAATGTCCATACCGTATAGCCTTCGATAAGGGCGTCCCGCCTAATCCATCCGCCTGTCTAAATTGTGCTCCCTTTTCCACTAAGAATTTAACTACATCTAAATTTCCCTTTTCGCAAGCCCGGAGCAACGGTGTTTTTCCGTCTTTGTCCGCCACTTCAATTCTAGCTCCCTTTTCCACTAAGAATTTAACGACATCTAAATTTCCACTTTCGCAAGCAAAGATTAACGGTGTTTCTCCGTCTTTGTCCGCCACTTCAATTCTAGCTCCGTTTTCCACTAAGAATTTAACGACATCTAGATTTCCACTTTTGCAAGCCCTGATTAACGGTGTTTGTCCCCATTTGCCCGCCACTTCAATTCTAGCTCCCTTTTCCACTAAGAATTTAACGACATCTAAATTTCCACTTCTGCAAGCCCAGATTAACGGTGTTTCTCCGTCTTTGTCCGCCACTTCAATTCTAGCTCCCTTTTCCACTAATAATTTAACGACATCTAAATTTCCCTTAATGCAAGCCCGGAGCAACGGTGTTTTTCCGTCTTTGTCCGCCACTTCAATTCTAGCTCCCTTTTCCACTAATAATTTAACGACATCTAAATTTCCCTTAATGCAAGCCCAGATTAACGGTGTTTCTCCGTCTTTGTCCGCCACTTCAATTCTAGCTCCCTTTTCCACTAATAATTTAACGACATCTAAATTTCCCTTAATGCAAGCCCACATTAACGGTGTTTCTCCGTCTTTGTCCGCCATTTCAATTCTAGCTCCCTTTTCCACTAAGAATTTAACGCCATCTAAATTCCCACTTATGCAAGCAAGGATTAACGGTGTTTGTCCCCATTTGCCCGCCACTTCAATTCTAGCTCCCTTTTCCACTAAGAATTTAACGACATCTAAATTTCCACTTTCGCAAGCAAAGATTAACGGTGTTTCTCCCCATTTGTCCGCCACTTCAATTCTAGCTCCCTTTTCCACTAAGAATTTAACGACATCTAAATTTCCACTTCTGCAAGCCCGGAGCAACGGTGTTCCTCCCCCCTTGTCCGCCACTTCAATTCTAGCTCCCTTTTCCACTAAGAATTTAACGACATCTAAATTTCCACTTTCGCAAGCAAAGATTAACGGTGTTTCTCCGTTTTCGTCCGCCACTTCAATTCTAGCTCCCTTTTCCACTAAGAATTTAACGACATCTAAATTTCCACTTTTGTAAGCCCGGAGCAACGGTGTTTCTCCCCCTTTGTCCGCCACTTCAATTCTAGCTCCCTTTTCCACTAAGAATTTGACGACATCTAAATTTCCTTTTCTGCAACCTTCGAAAAGCGGTGTTTCTCCAAACATGTCAGTCGTTTCAACTTTAGCTCCCTTTTCTACTAAGAATTTAACGACATCTAAATTTCCAATTCTGCAAGCCGAAAAAAACGGTGTTTGTCCCCGTCTGTCCGCCACTTCAACTTTAGCTCCCTTTTCTACTAAGAATTTAACGACATCTAAATTTCCACTTTCGCAAGCATAGATTAACGGTGTTTCTCCGTCTTTGTCCGCCACTTCAATTCTAGCTCCGTTTTCCACTAAGAATTTAACGACATCTAGATTTCCACTTTTGCAAGCCCTGATTAACGGTGTTTCTCCCCATTTGCCCGCCACTTCAATTCTAGCTCCCTTTTCCACTAAGAATTTAACGACATCTAAATTTCCACTTTCGCAAGCAAAGATTAACGGTGTTTCTCCCCATTTGTCCGCCACTTCAATTCTAGCTCCCTTTTCCACTAAGAATTTAACGACATCTAAATTTCCACTTCTGCAAGCCCGGAGCAACGGTGTTCCTCCCCCCTTGTCCGCCACTTCAATTCTAGCTCCCTTTTCCACTAAGAATTTAACGACATCTAAATTTCCACTTTCGCAAGCAAAGATTAACGGTGTTTCTCCGTTTTTGTCCGCCACTTCAATTCTAGCTCCCTTTTCCACTAAGAATTTAACGACATCTAAATTTCCACTTTTGTAAGCCCGGAGCAACGGTGTTTCTCCCCCTTTGTCCGCCACTTCAATTCTAGCTCCCTTTTCCACTAAGAATTTGACGACATCTAAATTTCCTTTTCTGCAACCTTCGAAAAGCGGTGTTTCTCCAAACATGTCAGTCGTTTCAACTTTAGCTCCCTTTTCTACTAAGAATTTAACGACATCTAAATTTCCAATTCTGCAAGCCGAAAAAAACGGTGTTTGTCCCCGTCTGTCCGCCACTTCAACTTTAGCTCCCTTTTCTACTAAGAATTTAACGACATCTAAATTTCCAATTCTGCAAGCCGAAAAAAACGGTGTTTGTCCCCGTCTGTCCGCCACTTCAACTTTAGCTCCCTTTTCTACTAAGAATTTAACGACATCTAAATTTCCACTTCTGCAAGCCGAAAAAAACGGTGTTTGTCCCCGTCTGTCCGCCACTTCAATTTTATCTCCATTTTCTACTAGGAATTTGACGACGTCGATATGTCCTCCTTCTGAAGCCGCGAATAACGGCGTTTGTCCATCATTGTCGGCTGCTTCAACATTCGCTCCTTTTTCCAGCAACAATTTTACCAAGTCCAAATACCCTTTCTGTGAACTCAGGAGTAAAGGAGTGCGTCCATCTTTGTCGCTCTTATTGACGTCTTCCCCATTGGACAATAAGATATTTATAAAATCTTGGCAGCCATTAGAGAAAGTTTCGTTTATAATTGACAACCATACTATTATCCACAAAGCCTTCATTTTCTGTGCAAATTAGCGCACTTCGGATGTCAATGCCTGCGTTAGAATTGTGAAACCATGCGTTATTTAATAATTGCTATAACGCTAGTAAGGTTAAAAATGCACTTGATTCCATCAGAGGAAGGTACTTTGCAGTTCTAGAGTTACACGCTATCATGCAAGGCGCGAAAGCTAACAAATTTTCGTAACCTAATTAAGGAGTGTTACGTTATAATTAAGAATCGAAAATGTGTTTTTGTACTTTGCCACCATAGAAACCCTTGGCGTATGAATACCCGTTGTTAAATCTGGTAAGAAAGAAAATATTTTGGACCAAAATGTTTTGGCGAAAGTTTAAATTTGTTTTCTAACCTCTCTAATGTAATTGTTAACTTTAGAACTATTGTGATGGCAGCGATTACAAGGGACTCTCCGTGAGCGACGCCTCGTTTTGCGGGGGAATAGAGGGGACCCGCCGTAAGCAACTTCATTAAGCAACTTATTTAAAGCAACTGATTTACAAAGCAACTATAGCTAGTGGCTACTTCGATCGCGTGGAACAAGTATTATTTTTAACATTTCATGGGATATTTTAATTCTTACCTTTGTCTCAAACCTACGAACTGGTTCCCAGCTGCTTGACACACAACTTGTCTCTATAATTCCATCGGTGTTTGTGCCAAATTTGTTCGCGATTAGCTATATATTTGTTTATATCAGATAAAGGATAAAGCGACACTGAGACGTTCAACGTGGCAATCATAGCTTAATTTTAAAGGAAAAACTTGTCTTGGAATTTCTGTTCTTTCATTTGAAAGAGCGTATCAAACAACGAATAACGTAAATTGGTGCTATCATAAGTGAATCATATTACAGCTCCCTATAAGTACTGGACGCAGGTTATGCTTTTGTTAACAGCGTTTTCTTCCAAAACATCCAAGCCCGCCATCTATAGCTCAATTTTACAAGTATAGTTTTCCCATTAACCCGGATCTTGAGTTAGCTTAACCTACGGAAGTTCCGGTTGATGATAATGGCTGTCAGACCGCCGTCAGTGGCGTGATTACTGTGAAGATTGTTATCGCGTTATAGTTATAATTTTCATTTAGAATGGCTTATGTTTCTTTGCTAATTAGTAAAAACGTCTAGGATTAATGTAACTAATTGCAATCGTTGCATGCCCAAACTAAACAGACATCTGAATACGATCTATGTGATATTAAAAGCACCTAACCGTAAGCGACTAAAACGTTTTGTAAAACTGAAAAATATTGACCAGCATCTTTCGCAAACGGAAAACGTGAAAGCATTGAAAAAATTTGTCACACCTAAAAATGGAAAAAAAAATTCTATGTCGACGCTTATTACCTTTAATAAGTAATAAATCGGTCCAACTATCCCCGCTAAAAACCTTTAAGTCGGTGAAAGCTCAGTGCTGTTCTAGGGATAAATTAAAAATATTCTAGCATGATGAAGGCCATTTTGATCATTTGAATCCATATTAATTTCCTTTTCAACACAAGCGTTTAAAAAATACCTATAGACCGCCAATTATGTTTTAAAATCGGAAAAATAAATTGGACTTCTACTATTATATTCACAACCCAACACTATGCATGGAACAACTTGTTTCCTTCCGCGTTCTTCTCTCTCAAACCTTTCCTCATTGGCTGCACTTACTTCCGTTTGCTTGCCCCGCTTATTAAAAATTTCTTTCGCGCCAAAATCATTCCTCTGGTTTAGTTCACAAATTCGCCGCTGCGTTTCGCATATACCCTTTTCTCTTCAGTGCTAGGAGACAATGCTGATGCACGGCGATGTTATATCGTCCAGTACTTCTAGGGAGCTGTAATATGATCCACTTCTGGTGCTATGTAGACTATTTAGTGATTAGTGTCTATACAAAGATAGGAAACTTCCCGGTTTCTACTCCCTTCAAAATCCCGGGAAACGCTAGGTAGCTTAGCTAGACTACAATAATTAAAGACGATACCAACAATTAAAAGAATTCGGGGTTGGTACGTAAAATTATATGGAATGAAGTAAATATTACAAACAGAGGGGTATCGTCCAGCTGTCTTGTTCGTGGTCAGGTTGTACCACGTGACCTGTCCCCGGCTTAGTTTCGTCACACTGAAGCCTAACACGGGTACGCTCTTGTTGCTATCCACTTTAATTTTGTTAGTGAATATTCATTATTTATTTCGGACTTTCATTTTGAAAAAACGAAAACTGAACGATGAATTTTTCCTTTAATTGATAAGATACGAGGAACTGAAAACTAATACTAGGAACTTTTTATTATATCGAAAGAGTTGCGCGTATCATTAAATATTTCCAAGGATTTAAACGAGAGACGTTTCTAAGGGAATATGACCGGTCTCAATCCAACTCAAAAGGGAGTATGTGGTATAGACGGAGGCACGGACTGGTGCCTATGTGGTATAGACGGAGGCACGGACTGGTGTCTATGTGGTATAGACGGAGGCACGGACTGGTGTCTATGTGGTATAGACGGAGGCACGGACTGGTGTCTATGTGGTATAGACGGAGGCACGGACTGGTGCCTATGTGGTATAGACGGAGGCACGGACTGGTGTCTATGTGGTATAGACGGAGGCACGGACTGGTGTCTATGTGGTATAGATTAAATTAATACGGAAAGAGTTAATACGGAAAGAGTTAAAAAGCAGTCTATGTTTTTACCTCTCCGAGTGACGTATGTCACGGAGAGGTTCTGTAACGATCGTGTGTGTCTGTCTGTGTGTGTCTGTGTGTGTGTCTGTGTGTCTGTGTGTGTGTCTGTTGTTACACCCACGTGACCGCGTTCGCAGTTTCCAAATCGGAGCAAACGTGTTCGCCATTTCCGAACTGCTTTCACAGTCACGGAAATGGCTACTCTATGGCGAGTTCTCACACCACCATCTTCTGGTCTTTGTCCATCCCACACGGACACCAGTCTGTACTTACAGGCTTCTATTCACCACCATCTTATGGCCTTCGTCCATCCCACATGGACACCAGTCTGTACACACTGGCTTCTAACACCACCATCTTCTGGTCATTGTCCATCCCACATGGACACCAGTCTGTACACACTGGCTTCTAACACCACCATCTTCTGGTCTTCGTTTTTGTCCATCGCACATGGACACCAGTCTGTACTTACTGGCTTCTAACACCACCATCTTCTGATCATTGTCCATCCCACATGGACACAAGTCTGTACACACTGGCTTCTAACACCACCATCTTCTGGTCTTTGTTTTTGTCCAAACCACATGGACACCAGTCTGTACACCTGGCTTCTACACCACCATCTTCTGGTCTTTGTTTTTGTCCATCCCACACGGACACCAGTCTGCACACCTGGCTTCTACTCCATCGTCATCGCTTGGTTTAAGACATTCGCGGCGATCAGCTAGGGTTACGAGAAACGTCTAGCCTCCCTAGGGTGGGTTGTCCACGATAGGTTTTCGCAATTGCGGTTGTTCTTGCTTTTAACTGTAGTTCGACACCCTTATATACTACCTATTTGAATAAGGCGAAGCAACCGGCGTATGCTTCATTTCAAACGCCAATATTAGTCAAGTCTCTCAAGAATGTTTAATTGTTCTTTTTTAAAACGATGTAACGTTCAATAAGGCGAATAACTAGCGAAGAAAATATTAAATATTAATTATATTCATTTTAATATTTAAGATAATCTTGTTTCTCAATTCAAAATTAATACGGAAAGAGTTAAAAAGCAGTCTATGCTTTTGGCTGTGTGTGTCCGTCCGTTGTTACAGTAGTGCGCTGCGTTAGAAGTTCGTTTTGTTTTGATGTGTAAAGGAATCCTACAGAACCATAATATTCCCTTTATAAAGTGAATATGTGGAAATACTTTTCGTAATTATGATGCATTTAGTACTTTTGTAGCTTTAAAGCTCTATTTCATTTTGATATTCCAAAAATGTTTTTTAATATTATTATTTAAAATGGATGTTTATATATTACCTAAGCTATACTACATCTGTTTATAGCATAATCCTTTCTAAAGTGAATACAAGTACAATGCTACTATGTTGGTCAAATAAACTTTGATTTGTCAATAGGCCTAGTGAACCAAAAAGTAAACGCTTTGGTTTGGATTTCGTTTCTGTAATGCAGAGACATTAACGGTTCAGAGTGAGACGAAAGTTAAGTACACTTTAGGCTTAGATATTAAAATCATGGTGGAAATCTGGGCCGCGTTCAGCAGAGCCCAGCGCTGTTAACAGTGTCCTACATAACGGGATTTTGTTTTTGAATTTTGACGTCACGGTGCTTA
This sequence comes from Phalangium opilio, assembly GCF_054372755.1. NCBI lineage: Eukaryota > Metazoa > Arthropoda > Arachnida > Opiliones > Phalangiidae > Phalangium > Phalangium opilio. Next base: position 2,489,105 of record NW_028324166.1, on the reverse strand, counting down.
GCGCTGAGCTAGCGCGGTCTTCAAAGAAAATAGTCGGCTTTTTGGATAACGTGACGTAAAAAGTGTAGTTCTCAGCTTGGCGAAGAAACCATGGATGAATTAATACAAATAGCTCTTTGGGACTATAGCTATTTAATTGGCGAGAATTTTGAGAGATATGCTTGTTTCTAATTTTAATTATAAAAGTTGTTATCTATCTCTATAAATATGTTATCATACAATTTTTGTTAAGCCTTGGTACCTTGCACGCTTTATTGCGCTAGCGTCATTTATAAAACGCCGATGACCGGAGAGAAGCTATGACGACAGAGCTCACCGGTAAACATTTCCAAAATCCGCTGTCTTTTTTGGTGAGCTCTGCTGAACGCAGCCCAGACCAGTGAAAGGTCTGATCGTTATCGAATAATAGCTTCGTGTTTTCATGCTTTTTATGGTACGCATTTACTTTTAGTGTGTGTAGCCACAAATAAGCTTTGGTGTTATGTAACGTTAACAGTCATGTTGACAAACTAAGAAAATCGTTGAAGTGAAACGAGAGGATAGTGTTTATATGGCAACCCTGTTGTGAATATGGCTTTGAACATAGAGGGCATACAGTTGAGGAGTAGAAAATTGGGCCTTTACAAACACGTAAAGGTAGTATCCCTCCAAAGTTTTATCTCTTCATTTCCCGTTTCTCCCCCATCGGATGATTTTAATGTGTACAAGTATATCATTATTGGATGTAAAATGTCGTCTGATTTACAGTATATTTGCTATGCTTTGTATACTGCTTTAATATTTCATACATTTTAACTTAAGAAACATTTCCATATCTGGGTAAATAAGTTTGTAAGTAGTCGTCTTGACTCGGAGAGGTCATATTTTGGTTTTCCCAACTTGTTGTCTGTGTGTCCGTCCATTGTTACACTAGTGCGTCGCGTTAGCAGTTAGCCTTGTGTTGATGTGTTAAGAAATCATACAGAACCTTAATTTCCCTTTTTCCATAATATAAAGTGAAAATGTGGAAGTATTTTTCGTAATTACGATGCCTTTAGTAGTTTTGTAGCTTGAAAGCTCTGTTTCATTTTGATATTCCAAGGACATTTTTTAATATTATTATTTGAAATGGCTGTTTATATATTACTTAAGCTATACTATATCTGTATATAGAATAATCCATGCTTTTATTATTACAAGATGAACGCTAAGGCATACACTCTGTCGGTTAAATCAAGTATTAACCGTAATAGGCCTAGTAAACAAAAGAGTGTATAATTGAGGCCCAAGGTGTAGTAAACTATGGGTTTTGATTTGCGTGTCTGTATTGAAGAGACATTAACGGTTCAGAGTGAACCGAAAGTTAAATACACGTTTAAACAATCAGGGTTAGATATTATAATAGAAGAAAAGATCATGGTGGCAATTAGACCAGTGAAAGAGTTAATGTTAAACGGGTAGTAGCTACGGAGTGTTCAATCTTTTAATGGTGCGCAAGACTTTCAGTGCGTCTAACCACAAATCAGCTTTGGTGTTAGTTAACCTTAACACGCATGTTGGCAAACTAAGAACATTGTTGAGGTGAGACAAGACGATAGTGTTTACACTGCAAACCAGTTGTGAATGTAGCTATGAGTATATCGGGTAAACAGCTGAAGCGTAGACAATTGGGCCTTTACAAACACATAAAGGTTATATCTCTCCAAAATTTATACACTTCATTTATTAAAGTATGACCTACTGCTATAAACTAAATAGACTCGGATAAAATACAAGCATGTTGCTACTCTGTTTATTTTAGAACGACTGATTAAAATTGTTTACAAATCTCTAACCAGAAACCTTTGATTAGTATATTAAAAAACATTATTGTCTATTTATTTATTTGATAACTTTGCTGGTTTTTTAACACCCTCTCTCAAAGTATCTATTAAACATTAACTAAAAATTATAACTTAATTTAGTCCAATTAATGAAACAAAACGTTGAGTTTTAACTCTATCTAAGGGTTTAGTTAACAAATCGGCTATCATTAGCTCAATACTACAATAGACAAAGTTAAATATGTTATGTAAATCTTTAACAAAATAAAAACGAGTCGCGATGTGCTTCGTGCGTTGCGTAATCGCCTCATTTTGAACCATCTTCAAACAGCTTTGATTATCTTCGTAGATTTTAGTGGAGACTTGTGGCTGCTTTAGATCTTCAAGTAAATGGTTGAGCCATAGTGCTTCTTGACAAGCTGTAGCTAGCGCAACGTACTCCGCTTCTGTTGAGGAAAGGGCTACATTCTCCTGTTTGCGGCTGGCCCAGCTGATAGTCCCTCCGTACCACTGAAAGACAAATCCTGAATTTGACTTCCGGTCATTTTGATCTCCGGCATAGTCTGCGTCAGCGTATCCAAAAATGTCATTCGAATGAATTTCATTATTTCCCAATTTCAATCTGTATTCTTGAGTTCCTTTTAAGTATCTCATGACGCGTTTCACCGCCGTCCAATCAGCTGTACTGGGATTAGTTATTTTCCTGCTCAATATGGATATACTAATTGCGATATCCGGCCTTGTACATGTCGCTACGTATAAAAGGCAGCCAATGGCTTGACGATAACGATCCTTTTCAGGCATTGCAATATCTTCACGTTGCACGTCGTTCTTCAAGTATCCTGTATCCATAGGAGTCTTTTCTGGCTTAGCATTTTCCAACTGAAAGCGTTTCAGAATTCGAGATATGTAACTTGATTGATGAATACTATAAATTCCGTTGCCGTTGCGTTCCACTTCTATTCAAAAATAAAGTTTTGGTGGCCCGAGGTCGCTGACAGTGAAGTTCTTAGCCAGACGTTCATGTACAGCTTGTATAAACTTGTCATCTCCGACAACGGGAACATCGTCAACGTAGATAAATACATAGTACCATGCGTCTCCATTCTGCTTTGCATATAGACATATATCCGCTTTCCCTCTCTGAAACCCGTCAGATGTAAGCAAATCGTTGAGACGTTCCTTCCAGACGCGAGCCGATTGTTTAAGCCCGTAGAGGATTCGGTGGCGCTTGCCTACGAAATTTCCTTGACTTGCGAATCCCGGAGGTTGTTTCATATAAATTTCTTCATTCAATACGCCGTTTAGAAAAGCAGTCTTGATGTCAAAATGGTGCATTTTTAGGTTCTTGCGACCTGCCAGCGCAAGTAAAACGCGAAAAGTCGCGAGCTTTCCGACCGGAGCGAACACTTCGTCGTAGTCCGAGCCGTACTTCTGTGAGAACCCTTGTGCCACAAGACGAGCTCTGTACTTCGAGACATTCCCATGCGCATCAAGCTTCGTTTTAAATACCCATTTACAGCCAATGGCCTGTTTATGTTTCGGTAGATCAGTTAACGTCCATGTGTTCAATTCTTCAAGAGAGTGTAGTTCTTCTGCCATCGCCATCTGCCAGTCGACACGCTGAGGGCTTGAGAGAGCTTCTTCGACAGTCCGAGGATCGTCTGGTATGTCCTGCTTCACATTCATTACGGTTACAAAACGATCGGGTGGAACTCCTTTATTGGCCGGGTTGATACTCTACGTTCAATGAGCTCCTTGCCTGTGACTTCTGCATCGTCCATCCCTTTCGTTTCGTCAATGGTCCCCCGTCCAATCTGTAAGTATGACTCGTCTGCATCTACAGATTGATGTGAGCAAGGCGATTCCAAGAACTTTACGTCTCTGCTGACAATTACACGATCTGTCGATGCATCAAGGAGCCTTTACGCTTTTGACCCTTCTTCGTAGCCGAGAAAAATTAGCTTCCTAGCCTTGGCGTCTAACTTGCGACGTTTCTCGTCAGGTATAAAAGCAAATGCCGGACATCCAAAGTGACGAATATGACGTAGGTCGGGAATTGTTCCGTACCAGTATTCATACGGTGTCCTTTCGAGCGACTGACTTGGTAGCCTATTTTGCAAGTAACATGCAGTTCTTACAGCTTCGCCCCAAAACCGTTTATCCAACTTCGCGTCTGTTAGCATACTCCGTGCCATCTCGAGCAACGTTCTGTTTTTCCGCTCTGCGATTCCGTTTTGCTGCGGTATGTATGGTGCCGTCAGTTCCCATTCAATACCCTCCTTGAGAAGGAACTCTTGTAATTCGTGGTTAATATACTCTCCTCTTCTGTCCGAGCGAAATTTCTTCGGCTTCTTATTATATTTTGTCTCGCAGAGCCGTACGAAATCGCGGATATGATCAGTGACTGCACTTTTACGCTTGAGCAGGGCAATAATACAGAATCTGCTATAATCGTCGATCAGCGTCAGAACATATTTCTTCCCGCCGGGTGTTGCTGTCTGCATTGGTCCGCAAAGATCGGTGTGGATTAGATCTAACGTCTTCTTCGCTCGTGTACTTGACGTCAGAAATGGAAGTTTCGCCATTTTCCCTACAATGCAGCTTTCGCAGATTTCAAAGTTACCACAATCGGATATACTGATTCCTGTTCCTAGCTGCTTATTAACAAGTAGCTTGATAGCGTTCGGATCTCGATGACCCATACGACGATGCCAAATGTGTATGCATCCCTTCAAGTCGTCTTGCTTGGCAAAGAGCGCTTCATTCTTCATATTGAGCTTGTAGAGCTCTCCAGTTGAGGACGCAGTAGCAACGACGTGGTCTTCGCCTTTTATAATGGAGCAACTGTCTCCAGAAAACCTGACTTGTAATCCGTTCATGACCAGCTTCCGTACGGATATTAAACTTCCTTTAAGCATTGGTACGTACAACACGTCTTGGAAAAATGCAATTTTTACGGAATCATCCACTAGACAGCGTAGTTCCCCAGAACCTCGTCCAGAGACTTCCAACGTAGTTCCATCACTAAGTATACCTTGTCATTTTAGGAGGGATCGAATTTCCCGAAGAACCGTTTGTCGTTGGTCATATGGCAAGATGCGCCTGAATCGATGTACCATGAGATAGCGTAAGGCTTGCTACTAAGTTGGAACAACGTGTATTCTTCAACTTGTTTTTCCTCTTGCGATCGCTGAGCTACATTCGCTCTAGGTTTTTCTCCGCCGTTACCGCCATGCTTAAGTTTATTGGCCAATACCCAACAGTCTTTTCTCAGGTGACCCTTTTTACCGCGAAATTATGGAGTTGTTTTCGTTTTGACCTACAATTTTTTACAAATGCAAATTCCAAAATGGATATACAATGTGTTATGCGTGGTCAAAGCCGCCCTACACCAAACGTATCCCCCATCAAATAGAGCTCCACTAGGCATGCGCGAATTTCGTAGCATTATCAGTGCATTGCGATGGATATCGGCATTACCGTTGCATCTATCCGCCATTACGTTCCAAGATAGTGTCATGTGATATTTCCCAATTACTAATCTAGAAAATATTCAAGGTACTACTTCAAAATATAGTTCTTGACGCGCCCCCATATCCAAGGCCATTAAACACAGTTGAACTGTAATGGAGAAAGGTGGTTGTTTTATGGCCGCGCCTCTATAGCGCCACGCCGCGATCAATATTGAAACCGATTCGACTCAAACCAGACACAGACAAAATTGAGTGTTCTAACTAAGACACCGGGATTGCCGGATAATATACGACCGAGTTCAAGTGGCGGTTATTGGGTTGCAGTTACAAGATCTGCAACGTTGACAAGAGAACAATACTTGGAGGTAAGAAGGCTTAAACGTTTTGTGAAGTCAACTGATTTATGTCATTAGTTTAATAGGCCTAGTACTTTGGATTTTACAGTGTGTGGCCATGGAGATTGATGAGTATGGTTCGACCCAACAAATAATCATTCCAAATGGAAATATGCCTTGCTCGTTAACTCAAGTGACAGACGTTAATGGCCAGTTATACTTCGGTTCAAATTCTAATGAATTTGTTTTTAAAATAAATCCATATTAATTATAACAGCGTTATCAGCTCTAGTTGAACAAATTGTACTTTATAACTAAATAAATAAATTAATTTACAAGTACAAAATTCAAAGTAATATTTAAATTAATTTTCTACATAAATATTAAAGATAGAGTGTCGCCTCTACACAGCAATTTGACCTCACCATAGGTAAGAACCAATCAGAATTAACCGACGAGGGAGGTCCTAAAACTACCCTTTGTTAGGCTTAGTGGACTGAAAGAGCATCTAGTGGTGTTTATTTGTAGAAACTAAAAAACAGCCGAGACTTGCTTTACAGACTAGAACGCTACGCGAGTTCAGTCAAACCGTTAAAATATGTTTCTGCATATATTAACTCTAGTACTTTTCATTTCCAATGCTTATCAGGTCTACAGTCAATCAGATACCTTCAGGTATTGTTGGCAAAAATGTATATTGAACGCTATCTTTCAAAGGCGATCAAAATGATAACGATATTTGAGTATCTTTCCCTGTAACGAGCAGTGCAGGCAGCTCGAAAAACTACGCAAGCCCCTAGTATTAGCCACGTATAGAATCTTGAGCTGTGCGAGCCTTGAATTTTTGGTTTCGAGTCCAGTCTCGAGTATTGAAAATTTCTCTTTTCGAGTATAGAGTACTCGAATCGAGTAATTGGAAAATTTGTTTCGAGTATTTACATCCCATTTACAGAGTTATAGACCTTCCGAAAGCAGGTTCGAGTATTTATCGAGCCTATTGGTTTAGTACACAAAACTTTTTCCCGTCTCAGAAAATCTCTCATCGAGTTCTAGCACAGCACTAACAGAATCACGCAAACGATAAATAACAAATGTTTTTAAATAACAGCGTTTTCGATTCAATGCTTCGGCAAGCGGGTCCATTCGCGTCAAAGTTAGACACTGATAAAGTGAAATTGGTTAACGGTAACAAATTACTAAATGGCAAAATTCCAAAGCCGGAATCTATGGCGGAATACGATGGTAGAGATTGCTTTACAACAAAATAATCGATTTGGCGAGAAAAATTATTTATTTGAACATTTATCACAGGATATTTTTACGCTGGTACTGGCGACGGTAAAATTGTCAAATTCAACGACACATCAATAACCACACTACCCGAAATAGGTAACTAATATAGTGTACAGACAAGTGTTGCCTGTCATTTGTGAATGCAATTCATTAGCTTTCTACAACAGTGAAAAGCTTCTAGTTCTGTATGGATTCAGTGATCATTAGGATAATATAGGGCAGGTTCAAAAATATAGGGCTGTATATGAATTATAGGACAGTCCTGTATTCCATAATTTGAACGGTTTTTATTGGTTTTTAAGCCAGGGGTAGAAATCCCATTCGGCGGTTTTTGGGAATGCGTGTATTTGACGGAGTTCTTCTAGCGGTGGATACTTTCAACGGAGTCTATTCGATCGATTTGAAGCCATGTAATAATTGTAAGATACTTCTACATGTTGCGTACCAAGAAGTAATTTGGTTTTACAAAACACATTCAAAATTCCCGTAAAGATGCATCGAATGAATTGTTTTCTTCATACGATGAGTATGGCAATCTTAAGTACCCGTTCTTGGATGACGTTGACATGGATGTCTCGTCTCAAACGCTTTACATAGCTTCCGTAACTCAAGAATATAATGAGACAGGAATTGTAAAAGTTAAGCGGATCGGCTACACGGATGACACGGGAATGTCAGTACAAAAAATATAATTTTTTAGAAGAAATTAAATTCGAATTTGACGAAATAAGTTCATAAGATATGTTCCATAAGCTTGTCATTGGTTACAAACTGGAACTTGTCATGAAGTGACGTCGGTCAAACATCATAGATTAGACTCCTAAAGCGACGCCTGGTGAGGCGCTGTCAAAGGCTTAGTAATGCAGACTAAATAGGAAGATCGAAGTCCTGCAAAATTAACCACCGTGTGTAGTCTTCAATTCTCGCTTGTCGTTCTCGAACTAGCTCGAGCTGTATGTCACTAACGTTATGAAGTATAAGTAGTGCCATAATTATGGAACATCTTATGAACTTAATTTTAGCGATCTATCGTAGTTTCAAGATTTAATTTTTTTTTAAATTGTACACTTTCAGGGTTATCAAATATAATTTGAAAACGAAGAAAGAAGAGATTCTGGTTCGAAATCTGTATTTTTGCAACGGGATTCAACTATCAAAAAACCGCGACTATTTACTGATATCTGAAAATATGAAATCAAAAGTTTCTAGGTAAAATTCACCGCTATTATACTAACCTAAATGGTTCAAACATTGCAGAAAAATATTTCAGATAAGCTATAATAATAATATGTATACAAAATCATGTCTTCGTAAAGTTCGAACATGAATTCCCATGTTCAGCAGAGAAAATATGACTTGTAATCCCCCAACCTTGTGAGTGAAAGGGAAATTCGTATTTTTTCTTTCTCTGCGCATGAGCGAAATTTCAAACCCACCACTCACGATTCTCCTGAGAGATAGTATAGAGTGCTGTCAGAAGCGCCGGTGTGACGTCACCCATGCTGTTTTCCCATAAAGAGAAAACGGTAACCGTCATGGTCGCCCATTGCTAAAGGCAGACTCGTGACGTTTAACCTTGGATCTGACGTCACAACTGACAGCACTCTATAGTTCGTTTTCCCCACGTGACCAAGCTACTTCCGAATTTCGAGAGAGATCCTGTCACCCTTCACCTCTGATGGTGTAACGGGTGTTTGGTGGAGAACCTTTGGCCTAGTTGGGATTCTTTGCAATCTATAATACCTTAGTATTTATACATTATCTTACTCCCTATTCTCTCAGGTACATTTTGAAGGGACCTAATGCTGGCACATTGAGTGTTCTAACAAAGACACCGGGATCACCGGATAGTGTACGACCGAGTTCGAATGGCGGTTATTGGGTTTCTGTTACACGATCTGTTACACTGACAAACGAACAATATTTGGAGGTAATAATAATACTAAAATACATTTTCTTAAGCTTTATGGACTTAAACCATTTAGTTGTGATGTTCTAAAGTTGGTTTGTGAAGGCTCTTATGGGTTATTCATTATTAATTTTAATTATTTCCTAAAACTAATTTTCTAAACCGCTTTATACGAAACTTGCATGGTTTCTCTTTCGAATTTTTACAGTGCGTGGCCGTGGAGATTGACGAGTATGGTTCGACGAAACAAATAATTATTCCAAATGGAAATTTGCCTTGCACGTTATCGCAAGTAACAGACTTCAATGGACAATTGTACTTTGGATCAGTTACGAATGATTACGTTTTAAAAGTAAAGCCATACTAATGCAGATGGCCCCAGTCAATTAGAGTATTTTAATAATTAATTTCGTTGTGCCCATTTATAATGTTGAATAAGAAAAGAATAAAATTGAGTCGTATTTAAGTATTATAAACACAAGCATAAATTTTGAAGGCAGAATGATGCCTTTGCAATAGAAGGCCAAAGCGGTACTAAGAGTTATAATTCATGGGGAGTTCATCATTGAGGCTTCTTAGGCAAAACGAGTTGAGCAAATGGTTTCAAGCAATCGAAGGACACTTAGTGCCACAGAGAATTCTGTTTCACAATTGCATTCAATTTTCAAAATATCCACTTGTACTTGGTACGGCCTCGGGTTCCAAGTCACAAACAGTGACGTCGAATGAGATTTCAGGTTTATGATCAGCGGTTTTGATTGGATCAGCAGGTTCCTGATCAGCGGTTTTGATTGGATCAGCAGGTTCCTGATCAACGGTTTTGATTGGATCATCAGATTCCTGATCAGCGGTTTCAACGTCTTGATCGGCGAGTTCCCTGGAAACTTTGTTCCTTTTGTTGATTTTCCAAGCATACACAGCAATGACAGTGCTGATAAACATGCCAATAATCCACAAGGTGAAAGGAAAACCCAATGATTTCAAGCTTAGTTTTGTTGCCGACTGCAGATTCTCGTTACGATCGTAGACACAATTTATTGCGGTCCACGTCATAAAGCCGAACTGGTATTCTTGAATTCCACTTTCAAAGAAATATGTTTCACTGAAAATAAATCGATATATTCAATACTTAAAATCAGAATGGAATAATAGAAGAAACATGACACTGTATCCTCTTAAAACATATCCGGCTCCAGTGGATCCCCTACAAGGGGACTTTCCTCCTGAACTACAGGTTTGGCTTGGCAAAGGCGAAGCCAAAACTGGAGTTCGTAAGTAAAGTCAACTGGAGCCGCGCTATGCTTTAAAATAAGAACAAAATAAGCAATTTCAAAGAGTGATGAGTCTGATGATGTCTTAACTGTTTCAACATCTTACATTTGTTTTATCTTGTTAGCAAGATCGAGGTCCAAATCTTTCCTGAATGCAAAGGCATTAATTTCGAAAAGAGCTACGTTCTCGGGCAGGTACAAGGCACCCGGTAGCATATCACATCCCAGAAATGATCTGAGTCCTTGCAACAAAGCGTGTTCCAAAGTCAACAGTCCTACACTGTAACCAGCTCCCATGTTCAAAACTATTTCTAAAAAGTCGTTAGGACGGAATGAAATAATACTGTTGTACTTTTCAATACGCCTCCAAACTCGACCCAGATCTGAATTCGGGTCCGAATTCTGAATAAAATGTACAACATTTCATCAATAGTCGACAACTTGTTTCAACGCTTCATGTTCCATTATTTATAAAGTGGTAAATATTACCTCCAACAATCTGTGCGGAGGAGTGCTTTCGACAACGTACAGTTGAAATTTGGGATACTTGAGAACGTCGGTTAAGAACTCCAATACATCTGGCGGATCGGGCAGGGTTAGTTTTGACAGCAAACATCCGGTAAACGAGGATGAAATGACGATGACAGCGAATACCCAAGTCAAGTACAAAACTTTAGAAGGTGTACCATCACGGAAATCCACCCCTTGAAACACCAGTACGGAACATACGTCGAACAACTTTTGGAAATATTCTCGAAGATATTTCTTGGTGGCGAAATTATTGATCGTCGACCAGATAGATGGAATCCCAAGTACAAATGCCAAAATTGTCAGCCAAACCTAAAATTTATAAAAATGGGTCTTACAAAAATTCAATCACTCTAGTAGAAAAACAAGTTGGGAAAACCAAAATATTACCTCTCCGAGTCAAGACGACTACATACAAACTTATTTACCCATATATGGAAATGTTTCTTAAGTTAAAATTTATGAAATATTAAAGCAGTATACAAAGCATAGCAAATTTACTGTAAATCAGACGACATTTTACATCCAATAATGATATACTTGTACACATTAAAGTCATCCGATGGGGGGAAAAACGGGAAGTGAAGAGATAAAACTTTGGAGGGATATTACCTTTACGTGTTTGTAAAGGCCCAATTTTCTACTCCTCAACTGTATGCCCTCTATGTTCAAAGCCATATTCACAACAGGGTTGGCATGTAAACACTATCCTCTCGTTTCACCTCAACGATTTTCTTAGTTTAACAACATGACTTAACGTTACATAACACCAAAGCTTATTTGTGGCTACACACACTGAAAGTAAATGCGTACCATAAAAAGCATGAAAACACGAAGCTATTATCCGATTACGATCAGACCTTTCACTGGTCTGGGCTGCGTTCAGCAGAGCTCACCAAAAAAGACAGCGGATTTTGGAAATGTTTACCGGTGAGCTCTGTCGTCATAGCTTTTCTCCGGTCATCGGCGTTTTATAAATGACGCTAGCGCAATAAAGCGTGCAAGGTACCAAGGCTTAACAAAAATTGTATGATAACATATTTATAGAGATAGATAACAACTTTTATAATTAAAATTATAAACTAACATATCTCTTAAAATTCTCGCGTGATCAACTGGTTTCACGCCAATTAAATAGCTATAGTCCCATAGAGCTATTTGTATTAATTCCTCCATGGTTTTTTCGCCAAGCTGAGAACTACGCGTTTTACGTCACGTTATCCAAAAAGCCGACTATTTTCTTTGAAGACCGCGCTAGCTCAGCGCTAAGCACCGTGACGTCAAAATTAAGAAACAAAATCCCGTTATGTAGGACACTGCTAGCAGCGCTGGGCTCTGCTGAACGCGGCCCAGATTTCCACCATGATTATAAAATCTAAGCCTAATTATTTCAAAGTGTATTTAACTTTCGGCTCACTCTGAACCGTTAATGTCTCTGCATACAGAAACGAAAACCAAACCCAAACGTTTACTTTTTGGTTCACTAGGCCTATTGACAAATAAAAGTTCATTTGACCAGCATAGCAGCGTTGTGCTTGTATTCACTGTGACTTTAGAAAGGATTATGCTATAAACAGATGTAGTATAGCTTAAGTAATATATAAACATCCATTTTAAATAATAATATTAAAAAAAATCTTTGGAATATCAAAATGAAACGGAGCTTTAAAGCTACAAAAGTACTAAATGCATCATAATTACGAAAAATATTTCCACATGTTCATTTTATATTATGGAAAACGGGAATATTAAGGTTCTGAAGGATTTCTTTACACATCAAAACAAAACGAACTTCTAACGCAGCGCACTAGTGTTACAACGGACGGACACATATAGACAAACACATAGACTGCTGTTTTACCCTTTCCGTATAAATTTTGAGTTGAGAGACATGATTATCTTAAATATTAAAATAAATATAATTAATATTAAATATTTTCTTCGATAGTTGTTCGCCTTATTGAGCGTTACATCGTTTTGAAAAAGAACAATTAAGCATTCTTGAGAGACTTGACTAATATTGGCGTTTGAAATGAAGCATACGCCGGTTGCTTCGCCTTCATCAAATAGATAGTATATAAAGGTGTCGAATCGCAGCTATGGATAAGAACAGCGCAATTGCGTGAACCTTTGGTGGAAGCCCCACCATTGGGAGGCCGGACGTTTCTCGTAACCCTGGCCGATCGCCGCGTATGTCTTAACCTTAAGGAGTAGAAGCCAGGTGTACAGACTGGTGTCCATGTGGGATGGACAAAAGCAAAGACCAGAAGATGGTGGTGTTAGAAGCCAGGTGTACAGACTGGTGTCCATGTGGGATGGACAAAAACAAAGACCAGAAGAGGGTGGTGATAGATGCCAGGTGTACAAACTGGTGTCCATGTGGGATGGACAAAAACAAAGACCAGAAAATGATGGTGATAGAAGCCAGTAAGTACAGACTGGTGTCTATGTGGAATGGACAAAGACCACAAAATGGTGGTGTTTGAAGCCAATAAGTACAGATTGGTATTCATGTAGAATAGACAATTGACTAGTCAGATGAAGTAATAGTGGCCAGTTGATTTCTGGATAGATTCAAGTTTTGAAATTTCCGGGAACTGTGAATACGGTCCGGAAATAGCGAACACATTTGCTTCAATTCGGAAACTGCGAACACGGTCCCCTGGGGTGTAAGTCAATAACAACAGACAGACACACACACACACACACACACCGACACGTCGAAATTAGAACCTCTCCGTGACATACGTCACTCGGAGAGGTAATCAGTTCAGGCAAATGTAACGGACGCAATTGTGTATCAAGGACCTCTTGAGTCATGAAATTGTGTCTATCTTATATGCAGCCATTGGCCATGTGGTCGCGTAACAGTGCCAGAATATATATTAAAATATTTATTTCATAGATGGCGCTGGGAGTATTTGATAAGATATTCTATTATATTAAAAAAAATTATTCACCTGTAAATCGAAAGAGGTCAAAATGACGAAAAAACCATTCTTCAATATTTTAGGACGTCCAGAAAACATTTTCCATTTGATTTCACCAAAGGTATTTGTAAACGATAAATACCGGTGATTTTCTTCTATTAGTGGGATTGGCATGATCGAAAAGTCGCATTCCTGTGCAGGAGGTGAAGTACCCCGTTAAGATTACAATTTAAATAAGGTTCCACCTGACTCTGTAGTCTAAATTTAAGAGGACGAATAAGCAGTAGCGCTGTTCGCACCGGAGTTCAGTAATAGGGTTTCATTTGGGAAGACGAATCAGCGGCCGCTCTGTTCGCGTTCGAGCTGCGCAGTAGGGTTTAAATTAAAAAGACGAATCAGCGGCCGCTTCTTTGCCCCCCCCCCCAGTTTACGTAAGACGGTAAGAGTTCTTTAGAGTTAAGCCTCTGAAACCTTGCGCTACAAGATTTCTCGCGGATAGATTACGTTTCTCAGAAGAGCCCCGATCAGTCCAGTGCCATTCCCTTCACCATAAGCTCTTCCTTGAGTTTCTCGAGCGTCGGGCAAGAATTGAACCGTGTACCTGTGAAATAGGTTATTATTACATCAACCATACGCCCTTACATTATACAGGGCGTTCCTGATAATTTTGACATAAATTAATGGATTCTTAGATCGGAGGCTATTGAAATTGTCTAAACAAGTTGGACAGACTGATATGTCTTACTCCTCATGTGTGCCAATTACCTTGTTTTAGGGGCCAGTGTTTGGGGGCCTGTATCTACGAAACTAAATGTTTTAGACCCCATGTTCTTGACACTTTTGACTCAGTAAAACACAAAGAACACACCTTTAATTTATGGCATACTTATCAGAAACACCCTGTATATTACATTTGAGACTTAAATAATAATTTTTATTCTTACCGTAGTTGCAATTGAGAAATAAGAGCCCTATAAAATGTCTCCAATAGTCCAGATATGAATCCTTTCTCATCGTCTTCGCACACTATCATAGCCTATAGTAGTTTCAACCAAATTAAATCTTTAGTACAAATGAAGTACATTTTATCTTGGGTAAACCATATCTCTTATTGACTAATTTTATTTTAGAAAGTTATTTTGGCTGACTGATACTGTTTATGAAAGTAGTAACATGATTTTTGAAAACTGATTCAACTAACGAATTTCACTGGACAGTGTTTCGTGACGTATTTCTACAATATTCAGTCAGTTTTTATATTATTTAGATTTTCTAAAAACGCTCATTTATTAAAATGATAAACGAAAATGAAAAGCAATTATTTTGCTAATTTTAAAAAGCTTAAACATTAAGATCAATGTTTCCTTTTAACTAACGTGATATTCTATTTACAAATTTTAAGGCGAAACGTTTCTGTTCAAAACAGTCACTTTTACTTACATTTACCGCGCAAAACCGAATAAATTTACCAGCTACGGAAGCGTTCATTTTAATAAGTTCTTCAATCTAGATTTTATATTTAAATCCCATCCCAGGGTACGCTATCTGATAAATGTATCGTTTTAGTGGCACCTCGCAATATGCGCGCATTCAATAACCATGTGAAGGCTAGAAGCTGGATATTGGTTTAAATTTTGCCTCTGTTACACAAAAGAATCATTAGAGCGTTTACGAAAATGATCGAAAACCGTGCATGAAAGCGTATCAAAATGACCATATGCATAGAAAATTCAACAAGTTGAGAAACCGAAATACCACCTCTGCCTATCCAGAGAACTATAGATCCAGTTATTTATCTGCTCTTTATTGATAAGTAACAGCTACGTTGGAAAGCGGTGACGGACAGAGAGATACTAAAAAGTCCAGTGTAATATCTCTCTTTGACATACGTCAGTCAGAGGGGGAAATAAACGTCTCTAAAACATTTAGGAACCCTAGATATATTTGTGATGTATTTACTGTACACCTGTTTATATACCCACGTCAATCTTTAGGAATGGTAACGACGGCGCCTGAAGTATTTTAGTTCTTCAACAAAAATGTGTCAATGTTGTATCTATCAAGGAAATTCCCTTAACCAATCCAGGTGACGCTTTTAACCTATGGTTCTATATAGTTACCAATAGTTGAATACGTAGGTAGTTAATGATTGGTATACTTCAGTGAAAAAAACAACGTAACGAAATACAATTTTCCATATTTTTTCTGTGAATGCGGTGTAACAACAGACTCACAAACACCCACCCAACGTCCAGGACAGAACTTCTCGGTAACATACGTACCACCGAGAGGCAATAGTAAAACCTTTTTTCCGTAAAACCAAACTTGCTATTTTTATTTTTCATTTCAATCAATACTAGCAGGAGCAGATGACAAAGGAGTCTCGGACGCTAGCTTCCATAATGTAGAGGGCGATGGGATCCGCGAACGTCACGGTTATTAACCAAAATCATTACGCCAGTGCCACCTCTCGTAGGAAATTTGAGCTTTATTTTCCAACCAATAGCGTGGCTGCAAAGTCTCGAAAGGAGATCTGGGAAATCGCGTATGGAGCCTCTCTTTAAAAATACGTATCGTCTGCTTATAATTAGCCTAGGCTTAACGAGTATTACAGTTGAAAAATGGATTTCAACGGCTTTTTAATCTTTTTTTATAGACTAAAATTGATAATGAAAAGCCCAGCGAGTAACTAAAATGTGTTTCAGTGCCAAATTTTTCTAAATTTCTTCTTGAATTAAATGATAGCTACAAGAGGTTGGGAAAAGAAATCACTCACGATCTTTTAAAACCCAAAAAGTAAGAGACAGTGATTTCTTTTCCAATCTCTTGTAGCAGTCAATTAATTCCTACCTTTAAGGTCACAAAATGTAGTCTTATCTTTTATCTTAATACCAACGATTACGGCTGTTTGAATAAAGTAATTATATTGTGTATATTTATGTCGCGATCGGGTAAGACGAACCTCAGTAGCCACAGTTAGTCCGTTATTACAAATCAAATTCCCAGCAGACTTTGGTGCCAGATATAATCCACCAAAAGCATCGTCTGCTATAATGTCTGATAGCGCCTCTATGGCAAACGATACCGCTACAGCTGTGACGTACGCGGGTCCCATTGCCCTCTATATTGTGGAAGCTAGCGTCCGAGACTCCTTTGTCATCTGCTCCTGATACTAGCTTTCTTCGAAGCAATCAACCCAGACTGTTATTATTAACATGAATTCAAATTATATTTTGAATTTCAAGAATTCAAATTAAATTTGAGAAACTAAAACTTTACGAATACAAAATGCCAAACAATGTTCTTAAACTCTCTATTATACGCTATTATATAAGTATTTGCATAGGTTGATATAATTACAGTTAGCTTTGTTACTGCTCCATATTCAAGATAATTAAATTTATATTCAGTAATGGTCAGGCACCAACTCAACAAATACGTTAATGGTTATAGAATAGGCTAAAATAAATATGTAGATTAAAACATATTCATTAACGAAAGGTATAGTGTCCTCAGTCTAAGAATGGGACAAAATTTGCATAGGTAAACCTATACTTCTACAGGTATTTCGGTTCATTATAACACTGGAATTTCAAATATAACGCTTGATTAAGAGTCAGTGGCCACAGTCAAAATATAGGCTTACAAACATGGCAACGTGAAGTAGGTAAGTCTCCTAGCAAGAATATATAATTAAAAATGAAGGCGTACGATATACTCAAGCCCAGAAGTAATGGACACTTGAGAATTGGCGTAGACGATTGAAATATGAAGTGGTTTTCGTCTTGACCCACAATTTTTTCCAAATTCAATTTACAAAAGGGATATACAATGTGTTATGCAGGGTCTAAGCCGCCCTACAGCAAGCTTATTTTCCATGCGCGAATTTCGTAGCATTGTCAGTGCATTGTGATGGATATCGGCATTACCGTTGAATCTATCCGCCACGTCGTTCCAAGATAGTATCACGTGATATTTCCCAATCACTATTCCACACAATATATACATGCATTTTAGGTACTACTTAAAAATATAGTTCTTGACTGAGGCCATTAAACACAGATGAACTGGAATGGAGATAGATGGTTGCTTTAGGGCAGCGCCTCTATAGCGCCACGCCGCGAACAATATTGAAACCGATTCGACTCAAACCAGACACACAGACACGTCCAGTGTAATAGCTCTCCGTGACGTCATCGTCACTCGGAGAGGTAAAAAGCACCGTCCAAGTTACAAAACTATCCATTGGTAAAAGTTTCATTAACGAACTTATGGTAATGTATTTTGCTAGATATTGGCTTGGATAAGCGCATCGCAATTATATTTCGTTTTTTTTTTTTAAACATAACAGTTAAGAATCTCAGACAAAACAGTCATCAAAAACTATAATATGTCAAACAATAAGTCGTAAAACCTTCAGTTTCTAACTTTGTATCGGAAAAAGTTGAAAAGAGCAAAATAAACTTCTAAAATCTAAGTTGTGATCATACAAACTCAATTGGATAAAAATTTCCTATTTACGTGAATATCACGTGAAACAGAAATTCATATAAAGCTACGTATGAGTAAAAAAATACATTTACAATAATCGTGACCCGAATAAAAGTAATAACAATCCACACGATATCGAATAGCGAAATCGGTAAAGTCAATAAAGTATGTTTGGAAATATTGTAAGCCTTGTATTTTGGGTTGCGAATGCTCATCAAGTCTACGGACAATCCGATTTCTTCAGATATAGTTCCGAGGTTCTTGGGAGAAAAAAAACCTGTTTCATATTTAATAATTTATCTTTTTGTCAAGGCGAGTGTTCCCTTTTCAAACCGCTCTTAATTTGATATAGGTTTATC
Source organism: Phalangium opilio (assembly GCF_054372755.1). Lineage (NCBI taxonomy): Eukaryota > Metazoa > Arthropoda > Arachnida > Opiliones > Phalangiidae > Phalangium > Phalangium opilio. The sequence continues at coordinate 2,470,711 of NW_028324166.1, read as the reverse complement.
ATGGAGCCATGCATGATAAACTAAATCATAATTACTTTGTTAATTAACAGCATTTCTATCGACGAACTTCGGCAAGTTGAGCCATTCGTGTCAAAGTTAGATTCTGAGAAAGTGAAATTCGTAAACGGCGATGAATTACTAAACGGGAAAATTATAGCGCCGGAATCTATAGTTGAATATAATGGTAATTGCTTTATAATTAAAGATAAGTAAATCCCTAAGAGAGCTAACAAAATTATTATGATATTATGCTTGAAAGAAAGTGCGAGAAATCCTTACTGATTTCCTTATTTAAATAAATAAATAATTTATTTTCCAATGCACGTACATTTACGCACACCGTAGGATATTTTTACTCTGGTACTGAAAACGGTCAGATAGTCAAATTCAACGAAACTTCAATAACTTCACTACCCGAAATTGGTAAACTTCATGACTATTCCATTATTTTGCTTGAATTTTATCTTTTTTAATTGAAAGAGCTTATAAAATAATGAATACATCAATTGGAACCATGTTCCCATCTACAATATTAAAGAAGATACGAGCAATTAAGTTTCAAGTAATGGCCACTACACGTTAGGTTTCCCCGCCCACAAAGTACTGGGGAGTACCCCTATTGGACGAATGCGTCAGGTGGTACTCGTAGTCCAATAGGGGTACACCCCAGTGCTTTGTGGGCGGGGAAGACTATTACGGAAATTTAATTGCTTGTATCTTCTTTAATATATATAGATTGTAGATAAAAACATGGTTCCAATTGCTATATCCATTATTTTTGACGCTCTTTCGATTAAAAATGAAATAAATCTTGCCCATCAGTTAATCCCTTTAATTAATAAGGCTTCCATTTGGTTTTTCAGCCAGACCTAAAAATGGTCAGCGGAGGTTTTTGGGATTGCGTGTATTTGACGGAGTTCTCTTAGCGTTGGATACTTTCAACGGAATATATTCGTTCGATTTGAAAACGTGCCATTGTAAGTAGATATTATTCAAATTCTAATCCAGGAGCCTGATTTTATAAACTTGTTCAAAATATCTATGAAGATGCTTGGAAAGAACTATTTTCTTCATACGATGAAGCTGGTAACCTCAAGTACCCATATTTGAACGACCTGGACTATGATGCCTCATCTCAAACGCTTTACATCGCTTCCGCGACGCAAATGTTTAATTCATCCGCGGGTAATAAAGTTGGGAAGATCAACACAATGGATAACACTGGATCGTAAGTACATGAACGAGATAGGCATACCAATATGTAAATTTTCTGGTATTTCAAGATCACTCGAATTTATTTTTAAGCACTATTTAAAGAACGTTAATGAATCTTTATCTAGCGTAAGTGTAATGTAGTTCAAAGTGTAACAGGACAAGAGTTTGAAGTTAATGTTTCTCTAATTCGTACCATCGTTATTTAAAGATATTGTTCAAAATGACCACTCCTGTGCTATTACACTTTGAACTACTTTGCATTGTCAGCTTATGCACACTTCTACCTTTAAACGTACACTTCTGCTAGATAAAGGCTCACTAACGTTCTTAGATTGGAGTATATTGAAATTGTCTAAACAAGATAGGCAGGCTGACATGTCTTACTCCACATGTGTGCCAATTGCCTTTTTTTATTGGCAAATGTTTGGCGGTCCGTCATTCTGAAAGTAAATGTTTTAGACCTCATGTTCTTTGACCCAAAGAACAACCCCTTTAATATATGGCAGAATTATCAGAAACACCCTGTGTTTGCTGGCGCATAAGTTTATGTTTCTACACTTTCAGGGTAATCAAATATAATTTGAGGACGAAGAAAGAGGAAATTCTAGTTAACGGTCTGTATTTTTGCAACGGCATTCAACTCTCGAAAAACAGAGACTCTTTACTGCTAGCCGAATTTATAATGGCAAGAATTTCGAGGTAAAGGTTACAACCACATTGCGAATAATCACAATATTTCGGTTGAATCTCAATGTATAAGTCAACCTTTCCAAGCTATAGTTCACGTTCCTTTTTTTTTCAGGTACATTTTGACTGGACCTAATGCTGGCAAATTGAGTGTTCTAACAAAAAACACCGGGATTGCCGGATAATGTACGACCGAGTTCCAATGGCGGTTATTGGGTTGCTGTTACAAGATCTGTAACGTTGACAAGAGAACAATACTTGGAGGTAAGAAGGCTTAAAAGTTTTGTGAAGTCAACTGAATTATGTCATTAGTTTAATAGGTCTAGTACTTTGGAATTTACAGTGCGTGGCCATGGAGATTGATGAATATGGTTCCACGAAACAAATTCTCATTCCAAATGGCAATCTGCCTTGCTCGTTAACGCAAGTGACAGATGTTAATGGCCACTTATACTTCGGTTCAAATTCTAATGAATTTGTTTTTAAAATAAATCCATATTAAATATTACAGCGTTCTTCAGCTGTAGTTGAACAAATTGTACTATATAACTAAATTAATAAATTTACAAGTACAAAGTTCAAAGTAATATTTAAATTCATTTTGTACATAATTATTAAATATAGAATGTAGGCTGTGTCGCTTCTACATAGCAATTTGACCCCGCCAGTGGTAGGAACCAATCAGAATTAACCCATGAGGGAGGTCCTAAAACTACCCTTTGTTAGGCTTAGCGGACTGAGGAAGCATCTAGTGGTGTTTATTTGTTGAAACTAAACAACAGCCGAGACTTGCATTAAGCAAGAAGTTCAGTTCGCATCGCGAGCTCAGTCAAACCGTTAAAATATGTTTCTATATATATTAACTCTAGTACTTTTCATTTCCAATGCTAATCAGGTCTACAGTCAATCAGATACCTTCAGGTATTGTTGGCAAAAATATATATTGAACGCTATTTTCTCAAAGGCGATCAAAATGTGTAACGATGTTTGAGTACCTTTCCCTGTAAACAAGCAGAAAAACTACGCCAGCCCCTAAAATCTTGGGCTGTGCGAGCCTTGAATTTTTGGTTTCGAGTCGAGTCTCGAGTATGGAAAATTTCTCTTTTCGAGTATCTGGCTAGTGGTCGGCGTTTGGACAAGATAATCCACAGAATTTTGGTTAATCAGTTATTCATGAATAATAATCCGATAATTATTCGTGATTACATTGCATTAATCATAGACTTCCCGTGGATAATTTCAAATTATGAATAAAGATAAAACAAACAGATATTATCCTATCCAAATGCCGACCACTATATCTGGCAGAGTCTCGAGAACTCGAATCGAGTATCGAGTAAATGGAAAATTTGTTCCGAGTATTTACCTCCCATTTACAGAGTTATAGTCCTTCCAAAAGCAGGTTTGAGTATTTATCGAGCCTAGGTTTAGTACTCGTAACATTTTCGAGTCTCTGATCAAGTACTCGCACAGCACTAACAGAATCACGCAAATGATAAATAAATAACAAATTATTTTCAATAACAGCGTTTTCGATTCAATGCTTCGGCAAGCGGGTCCATTCGCGTCAAAGTTAGACACTGAGAAAGTGAAATTGGTTAACAGCAACAAATTACTAAATGGCAAAATTCCAAAGCCGGAATCTATGGCGGAATACGATGGTAGAGATTGCTTTACAACTAAATAATCAATTTGCTGAGAAAATTTATTTATTTGAACATTTATCACAGGATATTTTTACGCTGGCACTGGCGACGGTCGAATTGTCAAATTTAACGACACATCAATAACCACACTACCCGAAATAGGTATCTAATATAATATAATGCTGCATAGTGTGCAGACAAGTGTTGCTAGTCATTTTTGAATGAAATTCATTAGCCATCTACAAGAGAGTGAAAAGCTTCTAGTTCTGTTTAGATTCAGTGATCATTAGGATAATATAGGAGAGGTTCAAAAATATAGGGATGTATAGGAATTTTAGGACAGCCCTGTATTCCATCATTTGACCGGTTTTTATTGGTTTTTAAGCCAGGGGTAGAAATCCCATTCGGCGGTTTTTGGGAATACGAGTATTTGACGGAGTTCTTCTAGCGGTAGATACTTTCAACGGAGTCTATTCGATCGATTTGAAGACATGTAATAATTGTAAGACACTACATGTTGCGTACCAAGAAGTAATTTGGTTTTACAAAACACATTCATCTTTCCCTTAAAGATGCATCGAATGAATTGTTTTCCTCTTACGATGAATATGGCAATCTTAAGTACCCGTTCTTGGACGACGTTGACATGGATGTCTCGTCTCAAACGCTTTACATCGCTTCCGTAACTCAAGAATATAATGAGACAGGAATTGTAAAAGTTAAGCGGATCGGCTACACGGATGACACGGGAATGTTAGTACAAAAGTTTTAATTTTTTTGAAGAAAGGAAATTCGCATTTGACGATATAAGTTCATAAGATATGTTCCATAAGTTTGTCATTGGTTACAAACTGGAGCTTGTCATGAAGTGACGTCGGTGAAACATCATAGATTAGACTCTTGGTGGGGCGCTGTCAAAGGCTTAGTAATGCAGACTAAATAGGAAGATCGAAGTCCTGCAAAATTAACCACCGAGTGTATATCTTCAATTCTCGAGCTGTAAGTGACTAGCGTTACGAAGTATATGTAGTGTAATACTTATGGAACATCTTATGAACTTAATTTTAGCAACCTATTGTAGTTTCAAGATTTCTTTATTTTAATCAAATTGTACACTTTCAGGGTTATCAAATATAATTTGAAAACGAAGAAAGAAGAGATACTAGTTCGCAATCTGTATTTTTGCAACGGGATTCAACTATCAAAAAACCGTGACTATTTACTGATATCTGAAAATATGAAATCAAAAGTTTCTAGGTAAAATTCACCGCTAATATACTAACCTAAATGGCTCAAACACTTCAGAAAAATATTTCGGATAAGTTTTAATAATAATATGTATAGAAAATAACAAAATCAGGTCTTCATGAAGTTCGAACATGAATTCCCATGTTCAGCAGAGAAAATATGACTTGTAATCCCCCGACCTTGTGAGTGAAAGGGAAATTCGTATTTTTTCTCTCTCTGCGCATGAGCAAAATTTCAAACCCACCAGTATAGTTCGTTTTCCCCACGTGACCAAGCTATTTCCGAATTTCGACTCGATTGAGAGACCCTGTCACCCTTCACCTCTGATGGTGTAACGCGTATTTGGTGGAGAGCCTTTGGCCTAGTTGGGATTCTTTGCAATCCATAATACGTTAGTATTTATACATATCTTACTCCCTATTCTTTCAGGTACATTTTGAAGGGACCTAATGCTGGCACATTGAGTGTTCTAACAAAGACACCGGGATCACCGGATAGTATACGACCGAGTTCCAATGGCGGTTATTGGGTTCCTGTTACACGATCTGTTACACTGACAAACGAACAATATTTGGAGGTAATAGCAGAAGTATATAATACTTCTCTTCGAGAGAAGTGTACCACAAAGCTGGGTGAGTGTAACGTCACTCTTCCCAACATCGGAACACTTAGAGCAAGGTTACTAAACCGAATCACATACACGATAAATAGTTCCCTCATCATTACTCTATTAGCGTTTAAATATTTGGTAAGACGCGCTTGAGCATTTTGTCCCACGTCAAGACGAGGTTTGTGGGATGATTGCTGGGGATTTAGTGCCAAACAACTATTGAATTCATCTTACGGTGCGATGCCCATTTGTAGTTTGATGAGCGGGAAAGCAAACTAAAAGGGGGAGCCTGGGAAGAATGACGTTAACTAAAGCATTAAGAGGATACAGAGTGTCATCCTTCTTCTATTATCCCCTTCTGGTAATAGTAATACTAAAATACATTATTAAGCTTTATGGACTTAAACCATTTAGTTGTGATGTTCTAAAGTTGGTTTGTGAAGGCTCTTATGTGTTATTCATTATTATTTTTAAATATTTCCTAAAACTAATTTTTAAAACCCCTTTTTACGAAAGTTGCACGGTTTCTCTTTTTAATTTTACAGTGCGTGGCCATGGAGATTGACGAGTATGGTGTGACGAAACAAATAATTATTCCAAGTGGAAATCTACCTTGCACGTTGTCGCAAGTGTTAGACTTCAATGGACAGTTGTACTTTGGATCAGTTACGAATAATTTCGTTTTAAAAATAAAGCCATAATAATACCATAAGTTTATAAGATATGATCCATAAATATGACACTACCTATAGTTCGTAATGCTAGAGTTACTGAGAGTTAGTTCAAGAACGACTATACTCGGTTTTGCAGTCCATTTTCCTATTTAGTCTGTACTAAGCCTTTGACAGCGCCCAGTCACCAGGCGTCGCTTTACCTTGAATCTATGACCTGCTTCACTTCATGACAAGCTCTCAGTAACCAGTTGCAAACTTATGGAACATATCTTATCAACTTATGCTAATACAGATGGCCCAAGTCAATTAGAGCCACATAATAATTAACTGCGCTGGCGTCTATTTATAATTTTGTATATGAAAATAATAAATTTCTGTGAGTCGTCTTAGTTGGGATATGTTTTTAAAACCACAAGCATAAGTTCATATATCTTATAAACCTATGACACTAGTAAAAAAATTTCACAAGTACACAACATTAAGTTCCCATTATTTTCTGGAGTTTTCTTTTCACCATTAACTATTGAGAATTTTCTCAGCCTGTACCGGTAACCAAAGTAGTCGTAGGTTCAGTGCGACTTCACATTACGTGAGCAATAACCCAAAACATAAACAGTTTAAATAAATAAATAAATAAATCATAACGAATAAAAAGTCGTTGACTTCCATTTCCACTCCTCACGTGTAATCTTACTCCATGGTCTTCGAACCATAGACATTAGAATACTATAATATTCTCTATGCTGAAGCCAATCAAGCCATGCGTGAAGCTCAAGCGTCTTCTGCTAGAGGTTCTAGTTAACTGTCACTAGAGAGAGAGACCTCAACGATTTTGATTTTAACATATTTTGAAATTCCATTAAATTAGTCAATGTCTTCAGTTTCTACAGCCAAGAAAAGAACAAATTTCGATGATGTACGTAGATTTTAAGATGAAAAAAATACGTTTATCCAGAAGGGGATAATAGAAGGATGACACTCTGTATCCTCTTAATACTTCAGTTATGTAACGTCATACTTCCCAAGTTCACCCTTTAAGTTTGCTTTCCCGCTCATCAAACTACAAATGGGCATCGCACCGTAAGGTGAATTCTATAATTGTTTGGTACTAAATCCCCAGCTATCAACCCACAAACCTTGATTGTCTTGACGTGGCTGGGACAAAAATCCACAAGTGCGTCTTGCCAAATAGTTAATCGCTAATAGAGTAATGATGAGGGAACTATTTATCGTGTATGTGATTCGGTTTAGTAACCTTACTCTAAATGTTCCTATGTTGGGAAGAATGACGTTACACTTACCCCGCTTTGTGGTACACTTCTCTCGAAGAGAAGTATTATATACTTCTGGTTTATCTAAATGTTATTTACTTTCCGACTGTAGGCGCTTAAAAAACGAATTCCTGAGAACCCAAGATTTAGAAATGTAAAGCCAGTGGTCAACACTGGTATGTTTTAACCTTTTAGTTTAACTCTTGAAATTAGAGGTCAAAATTTAAGTGCTTTTTGCAATAGGAATGAATAGCAGATCACAAGTGCCTCAACGCGTGAAAGACGCGCAAAAACACCAGAGACAAGATGAAATATTTAAAAGAATACGTCTTTCTACATTTGTTGCTTTGGTAAAAATTATATTATTAATTCTGATTCGTCAGTTTAAAATATTTCGTTAAGCCTTGGCAAAGTTAAACTATCGCTTTAAGCCTTGACCATAGCCCACTTGATCACGCTGGCTGCACGCGCTATAGAAGCCCGCTCAATCGACCCTAAGAATGAGAATAACATAGGTTCGGTCTAAACTTTCAAACCCGTCTGGTTTTAACATGGGCGTCTATGGGAGGGGACCAGTTTTTTCAACGTTTTTGACAATATTAATGCATCTACTGGTTCAAATCTCTTGAATTTTTAATGAGACGTGTATTCAAAGGTTTGATATTATCCTGCAAAATTTAAAATCTTCAGCTATAGTAGTTTTTTTTATAAAAAATAAAAATCATCACATAGTAGAGAAATAAATCCTTCAATGTGATGATTTTTATTTTTTATAAAAAAAAACTATTATAGCTGAAGACTTGAAATTTTACAGGATAATATCAAACCTTTCAATACACGTCTCATTAAAAATTCAAGAGATTTGAACCAGTAGATGCACTAATATTGTCAAAAACGTTGAAAAAACTGGTCCCCTCCCATAGACGCACGCCCATGTTAAAACCAGACACGGGTTTGAAAGTTTAGACCGAACCAGGGATGCTTGATATATCGACACTCTATAGGGATCGGCCTCTCTTGACAAAAGGTGGGGTAAAAAAGCGAGCCGTCTCAAAAATCGGACGCCTGGTGTCGGGGAGCAGCGTAACTATATTCATGACGTCAAGTCACGAGAAATTCAAAGGCGGGAAGAAAATGATTTACTGATTGGTTGAAATAAAAAAGGCGCAAATTACGAAAGATTGGCCGCGCAATTTCAACGAGTTATCTCAAAATTGCCTTTTCCATACCTTTTCACTCTTTTAAACTGAAAACTATTTGTAAATTAAAATATTTTTTTTTTAAAATGCCTGGAACTTTTTGTTCCGTTCCTAACTGTGGAGCAAAGTAAAATATCCAAGATTATCCCTTTTTAAGTTTCCTTAACAGAAAACTTGTTAAAATTCAACACTAAAAAGAAAACATTCACCTATTTATACTACGTTTAATATTAATTAGCTACTACTCACTGAAATAACTTGAAATTTCAGACAAATAAATAAGCTTCTCGTTGTTTTCGTTCATGTTTTAATTACGAACATAACTCTCCTCATCGTTGTTTTCAAACTTTTATAGGCCTCTCAGTACTAGCAGACGAATCATCACATAGTTACGATGCTCCCGCAATTCAGATGGCGCTGTCGTCAGCCTCAAAAACTTGCCCCTTTTTTTAACATTACGGGTATAGGAAGAGGCCGATCCCTATAGAGTGTCGATATATCAAGCATCCCTGACCGAACCTATGTGACGCGAAGCATTCGCGAGTTAACATGTAAAAAAATCGTTTGGATGGGCTTCTAGAGCGCGTGCAGCCAGCGTGCGTGATCAAGTGGGCTATGCCTTGGCAAAGTTAAACTATCGCTTTAAGCTAAGCTAGGCAAAGTTAAAAACTATCGCTTTAAGCCTTGGCAAAGTTAAAAAATATCGCTTTAAGCCTTAGCAAAACTATCGCTTTAAGCCTTAGCAAAACTATCGCTTTAACCCTTGGCAAGTTAAAAAATATCGCGTTAAGCCTTTGATAAGGTTGATTTAAGGGTAGTCTGTCTACTTTAATACCATTATATCTGTAATCTGTATAGATGGTTGAGGTTGCTAAAGAAGATTTAGAACAAAACAAATCAACCAACGAACGTTTACAGCCAAAGAAACAAGTTGAAGTTCAATCTCCAAAATCAAATAGGTTAGCTGATTTCAAGGAGTTTGACCGAGAAATTGATGTTCTATAAAATGACTTAAATTCGCAGTGTTTTAAGTGGTTTTGGAGAGCTTGACCTAAAAAGTGGCAGTGATAATCAGAAGTCTGAGAAACATCAGAACAATAACGCCTTAAGCTCTCTGCATCAGGATGTAAACCTTAAACTACCTCCTTATCTCTTGTTAGACGTCAGGGATCCTGATCTATTTGAAGCTTCACATATCATTACCGGTATAAAAGAATTAAAGAATTCGTGTATTACGGCATAAGTTTATAAGATACGTTCCATGTACGACACTACTTAGCTAGTTCAAGAATGACAAGCGAGAATGGACTACACTCGGTTTAGCAGTCCATCTAGGTCCTATTTAGTCTGCATTACTAAGCCTTTGACAGCATCGCCTCACCAGCAGACTTAGAAATAGCACACTTCCTCTGATCCAAAACCAGTTTATTAATTGCTTTTACTAGTTTTTTAATTCAAAAAGTGGGGATTACTGGTCCTCGGGACCAGTTTATTAATTGCAAATCTATAGGAGAATAAAGGCTGGGACCACTCCGGAGACCAGTTTATTATTTAGGACACTAGGGGGTCACTGGTCCCAAAGACTAGTTTAAAAATTATCCTTATTTCTAAGTCTGCTCACCAGGCGTCGCTTTATAAGAATCTATGACCTACGTCACTTCATGACAAGCTCCAGTTTCTAAGTTACCAGTGACAAACTCATGAAACATATCTTATGAACTAATCATATAATTATCTCAAATGGCTGGTCTCCCTTCGATTATTAATTACAAATACTAATTACTGATTACAGCTAAAAATTATCCAGCTCCAATGTTAAGCAGGACATGTAATTACGAAAGCAGAGATTTACTTTTATACGTATCCTTTCTCTATAGTTTGAAAGCAAAGCGCGGGTCAAGTGGATTCCCTATAAGTTGACTTTCCTTGCGAACTCAGCAGGTTTAGCTTGGCGAAGGCTAGTGGGCGGGGCTTAAAACTCCACCCATTAGCCTTGGTCAACCTAAATCCGCGGAGTTCAGGAGGAAAGTCAACTTGTAGGGGATCCACTGGACCTGCGCTTTGCTTAAATTTCGTTGACATTCCTTAACATTGCGGGATAGAAAAATGTGCCCTTAAACATCATTGTGATATACGATGAAGATGAATCGATATCTTCTAGGGTGGCAACAACTTTAACGCAGAGAGGCTATGATAACATATTTGTCTTAACAGGAGGTTATATACTATTCCTTAAACTAAACGCTTTAGGCCTAAAATGACACGTAATTGCGATGTATTCTTCTTCAGGTTTGAAACTCGCTACATCAAAGTTCATGGAGGGACTTATCATTAAGGGTACACCGCGGCAATTCTCCGCTCAGTCTCATAGTCGTTATGGTCAACTTACAAGTACAAATGCGACTGAAGTTTTAACTTCACGTGATATCCTTTCACAAGCTCCTGTTTATTTAAAAACAGATGTCAAAATGGGTATTAGGTTGTAAGAGTGAGGAACAGTAAGGAATTGGCCTTATTCCTGATCAACGCCATCGAGGCGTAGCGGCGACTTTTGGAACTATAATAATACGGTAGCCAATTACAGGTGGCGGTGGAGTCGATGGACTCTGATGGAGATCCGTTATTTTCTATGTTTTGTTGATCTTTCTGAATCATGTGAATAGCCAAGGCTTAACAAGCGATATGATTTCAAAAGTATTAAAAGTTGATTTTACCTTTCTTATTCTGTCTAATATTATGAAATAAGACTTTCGGAGTAAGTTTTCATTCGATTTTGGTCTATTTGGAGATTATTAGCTTAATAATTAATAATTAGTTAAAACATGTTTTTTGAAGTTGACGCGGTAATAATCAAAACATAGAAAATAACGGATCTCCATCAGAGTACATCGACTCCAGCGCCACCTGTAATTGGCTACCGTATTACTATAGTTCCAAAAGTCGCCGCTACGCCTCGGTGGCGTTGATCAGGAATATGGCCAATTAAGGCAAAAGCGAGTTGTTAAATATTTGGAAATACGTCATAGACACGTGACTAAGGAAAGATCTGGTTCAAAGAAACTTGTACTCTATTGTATGGCCTAAGCTGATGAGCTCCTATATGGAGTCTTTGGTTCTTGGCGTCAAGTGGTGCCTGTGACGTATTTCAATAATTTTTACCCACCAGCCAATGCCTTCTTTACAGTCCCTTTTATGTCTCGGCGCGTGAAAATCCAACGGTATGTGTCGCGCTTAGTCTTATAGAGTGCTGTCAGTTGTGACGTCAGATCCAAGGTTAAACGTCACGAGTCTGCCTTTAGCAATGGGCGGCCATGACAGTTACCGTTTTTTCTTTATGGGAAAACAGCATGGGTGACGTCACACTGGCGCTTCTGACAGCACTCTATAGGCTAGGGTAAACATAGTTTCAAACACTGTGCACACAGCTAATTACATTACTTACCACATGAATTTCCTTAATGGTAATTTTACTTGTTGAAAGTCTTCAGTCTCAGTTAACTGAAATTGTTACCATGTCGTCACAAAGTGCTAATGGTCAGTACTTTTTAACTGAAACTCAAGAGTCACTGGACACTAATGCTTCTATCTAAACTTAATATCAAAGGTCAATCTGTATCAGGATACCAGAGTAGGGCATCTACAGCTCAAACGAAACAAAGTATCACAAGGTCCGCAATGGCAACTCATAGTGGGAGAGTTAAACCATGGAAGTGAAACAAGTTACATCAATGCAATAACGTTACAAGACTTGATTTTAATTGAACAATATTGTGTCCCACTTTTAGAGTATCGAGTATCTAGACCTCGGTCCATCGTTGTTTTGCATTTGTTTTCGCTGATCTCAATAGATAGTTCGCATACATGGAGGATTCATACCATTTACACTAGAATTCCTGGCTAGCCGGCGGACATAAGCAGACGGGTTGGTTTCTGTCCTTCAGGTAGCCAGGCTTCCTGGTGTAAATAGTCTGAAGCCTCCATGTGTATAAGTTATCTATATGGTTGCTAGCTGTGTAGTATTTATTATTTTAACCCTTTTAAATTTTAAGAGTTACCACTTATATTATTAATTAAACCTCAATTATTCACGTTGATTATTGTGTAAAATATACCATTTACAAACAATGAAGCAATAAATTGATTAAAAGTAATTAAAATGTACCAACAAAAATGCTTACTATCATCACACCCAATAAAAATGCTTACTATCCTCACAGCCAACAAAAATACTTACTATCCTCACAGCCAACAACAACGCTCACTATTCTCACAGCCAACAAGAATGCTTACTATCCTCTCAGCCAACAAATACAATGCTCACTATTCTCACAACCGACAACAATGCTCACTATTCTCACAACCAACAACAATGCTCACTATTCTCACAGCCAACAACAATGCTCACTATTCTCACAGCCAACAACAATGCTCACTATTCTCACAGCCAACAACAATGCTCACTATTCTCACAGCCAACAACAATGCTCACTATTCTCACAGCCAACAACAATGCTCACTATTCTCACAGCCAACAAAAATGCTCACTATCCTCACAACCAACAAAAATGCTTACTATCCTCTCAGCTAACAAAAACGCTTACTATCCTCACAGCCAACAAAACCGCTCACTATTCTCACAGCCAACAAAAATTCTCACTATCCTCACAACCAACAAAAATTCTCACTATCCTCACAACCAACAAAAATTCTCACTATCCTCACAGCCAACAAAAACGCTTACTATCCTCTCAGCCAACTATGCTCACTATCCTCACAGCCAACAAAAACGCTCACTATCCTCACAGCCAACAAAAACGCTCACTATCCTCACAGCCAACAAAAACGCTCACTATCCTCACAGCCAACAAAAACGCTCACTATCCTCACAGCCAACAAAAATGTTCACTATCCTCACAGCCAACAAAAATGTTCACTATCCTCACAGCCAACAAAAATGTTCACTATCCTCACAGCCAACAAAAACGCTCACTATCCTCACAGTCAACAAAAACGCTTACTATCATCTCGGCCAACAAAAACGCTCACTATCCTCACAGCCAACAAAAACGCTTACTATCATCTCGGCCAACAAAAACGCTCACTATCCTCACAGTCAACAAAAACGCTTACTATCATCTCGGCCAACAAAAACGCTCACTATCCTCACAGTCAACAAAAATTCTCACTATCCTCGAAATAGACTGCTTTCGTGCTATTTGCCCATAAAAGTGGTTGTACCATACATGGTAGCCCACTGCCAAAGCTAAGCCTGTAACGTTTTACCTAAGTAGGTGCTGTCTATATATTTCGGGCCTTACTTGGAAGTCGGAAGTATGACGATTCACAAGCAGTATTCGAATTGCATGATCATATATGTTCACAGCAGAACACAAATACTTAAATATGTGACGTTTTACCAAAGCACCGACGTCACAACCGAGATACCTCTATATATATTTCGAGCCTTACTTGAAATTGGAAGTATGAAGATTCACATTGAAGCAATATTCCAATTACATTATCATGTATGTTCACAGTAGAACACAAATACATTTTTAAATGTATACGGGAACTGTTAATTTTATTATTAAACTTTTCTATGATGATACTGGAATTATAATATAACCTCCTTAATTAATTAATAATATTATAAATTAACATTACGTTAGAACTTTGGTCAATTCGTTCAAAATAAAAGTTTAGAAATTGTCGTCACATTAAAACGTAGTCAATATACACTGTGTCCTTTTGCGACCCCTTTCGACTCGCTCCGATGTTCAAGGGTTGAAATTCACACCTCCATATGAATCATATATCGTTTTTGAAAAAAGAGATAGTAGACGCGGTTTGTCCCCCTTCCCAAGTAGAGAACTAGGAATGAGTTGGAGAACCGAGGCTTAATGTCACCAATAGTGAGTCTCGTGTTGCGGTAACCTGACAACTCCAACCCCGCCTCCCAAACGTCGGTAGTTCATACTACCGCATAAACGCCATTGATTTTGCTCAGGATCAAAAACTTCGATTGTCTTCAAGTAAGTTGTGCCATCAAAACCACCAACGGCGTACAAGAGTCCATTCACCACGGCAAGACCAACCTGACAAGTGGCACAGAAAAATTTACAATGGTCTACCGTTAAAGGAAAGCGCGGCTCCATGATCACCCCTAGCATTCTGGCTAACCTTCAGGACACGAATTTTACCTTGCCAAAGGCAGGAACCAATCAGACCTAATGCACTAGTTCCCATTGGTTCCTGCTTTTGGCTTAACTAGTCTTTAGCAAGCTTAGCCACTGTGTAGGGGCATCAACGGAACCGCCCTTTCCTTTAATAATGGGTTTTGAAAACAGCAAAAGGAATCCTGGGTAAAAGGACCCCAACACCCGTTGTGTCACCTCCCAAGTAAACCTCACTTCCTTGCCGCGGACCCTCCAAGGGAAACAATTGCATTGAAACCATGATCACCCCTAGCATCCTGGCTAACCTTCTGGACACGAATTTTACCTTGCCAAAGGCAGGAACCAATCAGAACTAATGCACTAGTTCCCATTGGTTCCTGCCTTTGGCTTAACTAGCCTTTAGCAAGCTTTGCCACTGTGTAGCAGAAGAGCCATCTATAAGGGGTATCAACGGAGCCTCCCTTTCCTTTAATAATGGGTTTTGAAAATAGCAAAAGGAATCCTGGGTAAAAGGACCCCAACACCCAACACCCGTTGTGTCACCTCCCTAGTAAACCTCACTTCCTTGCCGCGGACCCTCCAAGGGAAACAACTGCATTGAAACCATTCCCATAATAAAAGCCTTGAAAATACTGCTGGTAGTTACTCACCCCAGACCGTCTTGATGTCATGGCTACGATTGGTTGCCATTGATTCGTTTGAGGATTGTAACGCTCGGCACTACTCAATTCAGTTGTGTCGTCCCTTCCCCCTACAGCGTATATCATATTATTATAGACAGCGCATCCTAGATGCTTCCTCCTCGTTCCCATTGAAGCCACTGTCGCCCAACGATTATTTCGTGGATCGAACCTTTCAACTAAATAGTACAAAACATTCTACGTCATGGGACACATACAGCACACCCCGCTTTCCTAATCAAGCTATTACCAGAGTTAAGAGGTGATGTGCCATCAGAGCCTCCAACAGCGTATAAATAACCACCTAAAACTGCAACTGCAACTCCTAGTCTTTTTGTACTCATCGGAGCCACCTTGCTCCATCTGTTTGATTGAGGGTCATACCTGCACAATGCAAGGTTATCGTTTCAACCTTCGTTTCAGCCAATCAGAGCAGGATTTCTTACAAACCTTTCTACAAAGTTTAGACAAGAAACTCCATCTTGTCCACCAACAGCGTAAAGATAATTTTCAAGCACAGCCACCCCGACACTGGTTCGACAAGAGCTTGTTGGGGCAATATCGCTACTCCATTGATTCGTCTGTGGATCGTAACGTTCGATGCTGTTTAAGTAGGATTGTCCATCGTGACCTCCAACAGCATACATTAGATCATTTAAGACCGCGACTCCCACTCCGCATCGTCTTTTGGTCATGGGGGCTACCATCCTCCATTCGTTTGTCTGTGGGTCGTACCTTTCGACACTGGCTATCGCGTCACCACTGCACCAACCACCAACTGGAAACGTGTGGTTAGTGTAGTCAATTAGCCTTATTCCTGATCAGCGCCATCTACCCATAGCGGTGACTTTGAGAACTACTGTAAGCGGCAAGCCAATCAGATGTCGCTAAAATCTGGTGACGTCATTTTTGGTAAGACCCCCCACCGAGAGTGCCAGTCAGTGACGTCACCAGATTTTAGCGACATCTGATTGGCTTGCCGCTTACAGTAGTTCTCAAAGTCGCCGCTATGGGTAGGTGGCGCTGATCAGGAATAAGGCTAATTAAACTAGAAACCCTCCAAGCTTTGGAATAATGTCAGAGAAAAACCATTAGTTTACCGGCAAATAGGACTTCTCCTCTCCGAACAGGTTTTCGTGGACGGGTTCTGGGACCTTGCATAAGAGGTCTTTCTTGCGGAAGTAAAAGGTAATTTTTGGCTTCGTCAACCAGATCTCGGCACGCTTCGTCACTTTTAATGAGCAGATCCGAGCCGACTGTTCCGACTAAGAATTTTGGCGATAAAAGTGGAAGTCTGACGTGTTGCAAAACCTGCGCTAAATGCTGTCTCCTTTCCGATACATTGTATTTAACCCATGCCATGACAGCGTTGAAGACTTGTTCTTCACTTCGAACGTTTAATTCGTCACTCGAGATAATGTCAATTAGTTGGTTAACGGGAAGTAACAGAAATTCCTCACTCTCCATAACCTGGAAGGATTATTTAAGTTTGATATTGACGTGTCGGGGGCGCAATGAGCCAAAAAATCATCGCCCAGACAGAGCTGGTGGCTCCAACTCGTCGCCAGACCGAGCTGGCGGCCCCAACTCGTCGTCAGACCGAGCTGGCGGCTCCAACTCGTCGCCAGACCGAGCTGACGGTTCCAACTCGTCGCGAGACCGAGCTGACGGTTCCAACTCGTCTCGAGACCGAGCTGACGGTTCCAACTCGTCGCGAGACCGAGCTGGCGGCTCCAACTCGTCGCGAGACCGAGCTGGCGGTTCCAACTCGTCGCCAGACCGAGCTGGCGGCTCCAACTCGTCGCCAGACCGAGCTGGCGGCTCCAACTCGTCGCCAGACCGAGCTGGCGGCTCCAACTCGTCGCCAGACCGAGCTGGCGGCTCCAACTCGTCGCCAGACCGAGCTGGCGGTTCCAACTCGTCGTCAGACCGAGCTGGCGGCTCCAACTCGTCGCCAGACCGAGCTGGCGGTTCCAACTCGTCGTCAGACCGAGCTGGCGGCTCCAACTCGTCGTCAGACCGAGCTGGCGCTTCCAACTCGTCGCCAGACCGAGCTGGCGGCTCCAACTCGTCGCCAGACCGAGCTGGCGGCTCCAACTCGTCGCCAGACCGAGCTGGCGGCTCCAACTCGTCGCCAGACCGAGCTGGCGCCTCCAACTCGTCGTCAGACCGAGCTGGCGCCTCCAACTCGTCGCCAGAACGAGCTGGCGGCTTCAACTCGTCGCCAGAACGAGCTGGGGGCTTCAACTCGTCGCCAGAACGAGCTGGGGGCTTCAACTCGTCGCCAGAACGAGCTGGGGGCTTCAACTCGTCGCCAGAACGAGCTGGGGGCTTCAACTCGTCGCCAGAACGAGCTGGGGGCTTCAACTCGTCGCCAGAACGAGCTGGGGGCTTCAACTCGTCGCCAGAACGAGCTGGGGGCTTCAACTCGTCGCCAGAACGAGCTGGGGGCTTCAACTCGTCGCCAGAACGAGCTGGGGGCTTCAACTCGTCGCCAGAACGAGCTGGGGGCTTCAACTCGTCGCCAGAACGAGCTGGGGGCTCCAACTCGTCGCCAGAACGAGCTGGCGGCTCAAACTCGTCGCGAAATCGAGCTGGGGGCTCCAACTCGTCGCGAAATCGAGCTGGGGGCTCCAACTCGTCGCGAAATCGAGCTGGCGGCTCAAACTCGTCGCTAGACCGAGCTGGCGGCTCCAACTCGTCTCGAGACCTAGCTGGCGCTTCCAACTCGTCGCCGGACCGAGCTGGCGCTTCCAACTCGTCGCGAAACCGAGCTGGCGGCTCCAACTCGTCGCGAAACCGAGCTGGCGGTTCCAACTCGTCTCGAGACCGAGCTGGCGGCTCCAACCCGTCGCGAGACCGAGCTGGCTTGAGATTCTAGTGATATTTCAGTAACCATGTAAATCAATGCACGCTATTATTACCTCTTGAAAATTGTGTTGGGTGAATTTGTCAGCTATCCTTAACAATTCTCGGCAAGAGTGAGTATCGGCAAAAGCCCTGATTCCCAGACAATTAGTCGGGTCCAACTGTCTTTTAAGGAAGTCACAACAAACTTCTTGAATTTCTGTCATTTGAAGCAAACACGCGGCTGGCAAAAGAACTTGGACATTCGATTCCTCCACCACAATGTGTGACGTGTACGCAAATTCTATTAACATGTCCATAGCGTGTTCGTCTATGTCACGGATTGTCACCTGTGAAATAAAACCAACTAAAACTTAAGCCTAAACAAATGTCTTGCAAAATTTCGCCTAAAATAAGTCAACTAAAACCATTTCTAAACGGTAAATAATATGGAAATGAATAGACTAGTCGCACTCAATGTTATTTGCCAATAGAGTGTTCAGGGTTCATACAACTTTTGGAAAACAAATTTCCCTGAGATTTCCGGGTTTTTCCCCACATACTTCCCTGAATTTTCCAGAGTTACGAGCCTCCAAAGTTAAGTGTAACGCTATTCCTATGGAGGGGGTTGTATGTTTACGTTTTGCTTAATTACTCGGCCCCTGTTTGTCGTAGCCCTAAGTTTATAGTATGGTTGGATGGGGGACAAATTGGTCTATAACATACTCAAAGGACATCCCCGTATCTCTAGTAGAGCCCGAGTTATGAGCCTCCAAAGTATAGTGTAATGCTATTCTTATGGAGGGGGTTGTTTGTTTATGTTTTGCTAAATTACTCGGCCCCTGTTTGTCGTAGCCCTAAGTTTATAGTATGGTTGGATGGGGGACAAATTGGTCTATAACATACTCAAAGGACATCCCCGTATCTCTAGTAGAGCCCGAGTTATGAGCCTCCAAAGTATAGTGTAATGCTATTCCTATGGAGGGGGTTGTTTGTTTATGTTTTGCTTAATTACTCGGCCCCTGTTTGTCGTAGCCCAAAGTCTTTAGTATGGTTAGATGGGGGATAAATTGGACTATAACATACTCGAAGGACATCCCCGTATCTCTAGTAGAACCAGAGTTACGAGCCTCCAAAGTTGGGTCTAATGCATTTCCTATGGAGGGTTTGTTTGTTTACGTTTTGCTTAATTACTTGGCCCCTGTTTGTCGTAGCCCAAAGTCTTTAGTATGGTTAGATGGGGGACAAATTGGACTATAACATACTCAAAGGACATCCCCGTATCTCTAGTAGAACCAGAGTTATGAGCCTGCAAAGTTGGGTCTAATGCATTTCCTATGGAGGGTTTGTTTGTTTACGTTTTGCTTAATTACTCGGCCCCTGTTTGTCGTAGCCCAAAGTCTTTAGTATGGTTAGATGGGGGACAAATTGGACTATAACATACTCGAAGGACATCCCCGTATCTCTAGTAGAACCAGAGTTATGAGCCTGCAAAGTTGGGTCTAATGCATTTCCTATGGAGGGTTTGTTTGTTTACGTTTTGCTTAATTACTCGGCCCCTGTTTGTCGTAGCCCAAAGTCTTTAGTATGGTTAGATGGGGGACAAATTGGACTATAACATACTCAAAGGACATCCCCGTATCTCTAGTAGAACCAGAGTTATGAGCCTGCAAAGTTGGGTCTAATGCATTTCCTATGGAGGGTTTGTTTGTTTACGTTTTGCTTAATTACTCGGCCCCTGTTTGTCGTAGCCCAAAGTCTTTAGTATGGTTAGATGGGGGACAAATTGGACTATAACATACTCAAAGGACATCCCCGTATCTCTAGTAGAACCAGAGTTATGAGCCTGCAAAGTTGGGTCTAATGCATTTCCTATGGAGGGTTTGTTTGTTTACGTTTTGCTTAATTACTCGGCCCCTGTTTGTCGTAGCCCAAAGTCTTTAGTATGGTTAGATGGGGGACAAATTGGACTATAACATACTCAAAGGACATCCCCGTATCTCTAGTAGAACCAGAGTTATGAGCCTGCAAAGTTGGGTCTAATGCATTTCCTATGGAGGGTTTGTTTGTTTACGTTTTGCTTAATTACTCGGCCCCTGTTTGTCGTAGCCCAAAGTCTTTAGTATGGTTAGATGGGGGACAAATTGGACTATAACATACTCAAAGGACATCCCCGTATCTCTAGTAGAACCAGAGTTATGAGCCTGCAAAGTTGGGTCTAATGCATTTCCTATGGAGGGTTTGTTTGTTTACGTTTTGCTTAATTACTCGGCCCCTGTTTGTCGTAGCCCAAAGTCTTTAGTATGGTTAGATGGGGGACAAATTGGACTATAACATACTCAAAGGACACCCCCGTATCTCTAGTAGAACCAGAGTTATGAGCCTGCAAAGTTGGGTCTAATGCATTTCCTATGGAGGGTTTGTTTGTTTACGTTTTGCTTAATTACTCGGCCCCTGTTTGTCGTAGCCCAAAG
Source organism: Phalangium opilio (assembly GCF_054372755.1). Classification (NCBI taxonomy): domain Eukaryota; kingdom Metazoa; phylum Arthropoda; class Arachnida; order Opiliones; family Phalangiidae; genus Phalangium; species Phalangium opilio. The sequence goes on along the minus strand of NW_028324166.1, from coordinate 2,449,984 downwards.
TCTTTAGTATGGTTAGATGGGGGACAAATTGGACTATAACATACTCGAAGGACATCCCCGTATCTCTAGTAGAACCAGAGTTATGAGCCTGCAAAGTTGGGTCTAATGCATTTCCTATGGAGGGTTTGTTTGTTTACGTTTTGCTTAATTACTCGGCCCCTGTTTGTCGTAGCCCGGAGTTTTTAGTATGGTTGGATGGGGGACAAATTGGACTTTAACATACTCAAAGGACATCCCCGTATCTCTAGTAGAACCAGAGTTATGAGCCTGCAAAGTTGGGTCTAATGCATTTCCTATGGAGGGTTTGTTTGTTTACGTTTTGCTTAATTACTCGGCCCCTGTTTGTCGTAGCCCAAAGTCTTTAGTATGGTTAGATGGGGGACAAATTGGACTATAACATACTCAAAGGACATCCCCGTATCTCTAGTAGAACCAGAGTTATGAGCCTGCAAAGTTGGGTCTAATGCATTTCCTATGGAGGGTTTGTTTGTTTACGTTTTGCTTAATTACTCGGCCCCTGTTTGTCGTAGCCCAAAGTCTTTAGTATGGTTAGATGGGGGACAAATTGGACTATAACATACTCGAAGGACATCCCCGTATCTCTAGTAGAACCAGAGTTATGAGCCTGCAAAGTTGGGTCTAATGCATTTCCTATGGAGGGTTTGTTTGTTTACGTTTTGCTTAATTACTCGGCCCCTGTTTGTCGTAGCCCAAAGTCTTTAGTATGGTTAGATGGGGGACAAATTGGACTATAACATACTCAAAGGACATCCCCGTATCTCTAGTAGAACCAGAGTTATGAGCCTGCAAAGTTGGGTCTAATGCATTTCCTATGGAGGGTTTGTTTGTTTACGTTTTGCTTAATTACTCGGCCCCTGTTTGTCGTAGCCCAAAGTCTTTAGTATGGTTAGATGGGGGACAAATTGGACTATAACATACTCAAAGGACATCCCCGTATCTCTAGTAGAACCAGAGTTATGAGCCTGCAAAGTTGGGTCTAATGCATTTCCTATGGAGGGTTTGTTTGTTTACGTTTTGCTTAATTACTCGGCCCCTGTTTGTCGTAGCCCAAAGTCTTTAGTATGGTTAGATGGGGGACAAATTGGACTATAACATACTCGAAGGACATCCCCGTATCTCTAGTAGAACCAGAGTTATGAGCCTGCAAAGTTGGGTCTAATGCATTTCCTATGGAGGGTTTGTTTGTTTACGTTTTGCTTAATTACTCGGCCCCTGTTTGTCGTAGCCCAAAGTCTTTAGTATGGTTAGATGGGGGACAAATTGGACTATAACATACTCAAAGGACATCCCCGTATCTCTAGTAGAACCAGAGTTATGAGCCTGCAAAGTTGGGTCTAATGCATTTCCTATGGAGGGTTTGTTTGTTTACGTTTTGCTTAATTACTCGGCCCCTGTTTGTCGTAGCCCAAAGTCTTTAGTATGGTTAGATGGGGGACAAATTGGACTATAACATACTCGAAGGACATCCCCGTATCTCTAGTAGAACCAGAGTTATGAGCCTGCAAAGTTGGGTCTAATGCATTTCCTATGGAGGGTTTGTTTGTTTACGTTTTGCTTAATTACTCGGCCCCTGTTTGTCGTAGCCCAAAGTCTTTAGTATGGTTAGATGGGGGACAAATTGGACTATAACATACTCAAAGGACATCCCCGTATCTCTAGTAGAACCAGAGTTATGAGCCTGCAAAGTTGGGTCTAATGCATTTCCTATGGAGGGTTTGTTTGTTTACGTTTTGCTTAATTACTCGGCCCCTGTTTGTCGTAGCCCAAAGTCTTTAGTATGGTTAGATGGGGGACAAATTGGACTATAACATACTCAAAGGACATCCCCGTATCTCTAGTAGAACCAGAGTTATGAGCCTGCAAAGTTGGGTCTAATGCATTTCCTATGGAGGGTTTGTTTGTTTACGTTTTGCTTAATTACTCGGCCCCTGTTTGTCGTAGCCCGGAGTTTTTAGTATGGTTGGATGGGGGACAAATTGGACTATAACATACTCGAAGGACATCCCCGTATCTCTAGTAGAACCAGAGTTACGAGCCTCCAAAGTTTAGTGTAATGCTATTCCTATGGAGGGTGTTGTTTGTATACGTTTTGCTTAATAACTTGGCCCCTGTTTGACGCAAATTTCCCTGATTTCCCTGAATTTTACTAGAAATTCGAAATTTCCCTGAATTTTCCATGAGGTTTTTGTCAATTATTTATTTCGCTGATTTTTCCAGGTTTGTATGAACCCTGCAATAGAGTGTAATACAACCAAAGCTCGGGAAACTGCCGTTACTCTTACCTCAGTCTGTCTGCTTTCGACAAGTTCCCCAGTAAACATGGCTTGGAAGTATGGCGAGCAGGCGGAGAGGATCACCCTGTGAGCGAATATCTTCCTAGCTCCCACCAAGAGAACCACATCGCATAACTCTCTATGCTTCCGGAGCAAATTAATAGCTTCTAATGTGTGCCTCGGATGTTTCTCGGACGTATACTCCAAGCGAGCCGGAGACGCGGGTCGGTCGAGCTCGGGGTGAAGAATCTCCCCCATCATGGGGTTAACGGAACGGAACGATATTCACAATAAAATTCGACTAAATAAAACTGTAAATAAAAATATTTACGCGTTTTGGGCTTTAAATAATAATAATAATAAGTTTGTTGATGACCTAAAGCTTAAGCCTTGATTCTTTTCAATTTAGGACAGGTTATTTAATAATTTGCAATACCGAGATTTAGTAACGACAACGTGAAATAATTACGATTACTTACGGTTTAATTATAAATATTGCATTCTTTATGACACATTATTATCTAAACAATGTTTTTGACTCAGATTTTAACACCAAAACACTTCGAAATCGACACTTTCGCTTTGCAGTCAGTCACTGTGTCACATAGATGAGATCATAACACGTGGAGCAATGACACAATGAACGATTGTAGGTGTAGTGAGATGGTAAGTCATTAAAACTAGCTGGCAACCTTGTTTCGGTTTGTTGCCGCGATATTTGAATCATTTACTTGTAACTTTTACAAAATAAATTCAGGGATTGGTGTTAAAATTGTGCAAATTATTAAATTATTCAACCGAAATAAAATTTGTAATGTAAACCTTCCTAATTGAAAAACACGCTTCAATAAACCCAAACAAATAAATAATCCGTATGTTTTTCTCGTTTTTGTCAAAGTGAGGTTGAAACACGGAGCTGTATTGTAGGAGTAGAGACTCGTAGCTTCCCCTCTACTAAAAAAAGCTAGACCTTATTTGTCCATAAAAAGGGGGTATGAATTTTGACCCTCCCTCCAAACCTAGGCGAGCCAATGTAAACAATAAAGATGGCCGCGAGCTACGAACATTCAGGAGGGTTAAGCCTCGGTCTTTTGTGTATCGAGTCCGAGTGACGGGAGTTTCTCAACGGTTTGCAAATCTTATTTAAATTTTTATTTTTACTATTATTTCTATTTATATTAATTATAATATGGAAAATATTCAAAGAATTAAGCCTTCTTTAAAACACGTGACGTCAGAGATTGTTTACATTGGCTCAGTATGCGCGAAAATTGTGCGTGGAGCACTAGTACGCTTATGTCTAGGCCCTAGAGGCCTAGTCTCTACTCCTTCTACAATACACATCCGTGGTTGAAATTAGAGTGGGATCTATTTTTTATAAACCTTTGACCTCAATAAAAAGGTCTTCTCTGATTGGTTGGCGTAGGGTCGTTTACCGTCGTTTGCTTCTCATTTTACATGGCGTCTACAGCCATAGCCCACTCGATCACGCGCATCACGACGCAACCTTTTTAATTAACAGAAACAAATTTAAGCGAACCTTGAAGAAAATTGTCAAAATTGAGAAGCACTCATCTACACTACACACCACGAAGGAATCTGATCCCCGTACCGCTTAGGGAGAAATTTACGCCTTAAAAAAAAATATTTTTAATTTGACCTGTCTTGCTTTTGTCACAGACGATAAGTCGTGCGTCTGTCAATTGTGATCGAGTGGGCTTTGAAACTAGACTCGAGTGACTGCGCACTGCGTGACTCGTGAGCAAAGCAAAGGAAGTTCTAAGCCATTGTCTCATTTTCATTCCCAAAGGCCCTTAAAAGGAAAAACGAAAGAAAACAGAACTTTAACGGTACATGCTACAGAAAATAAAAACCTCAGTATATACGATTTGTTAAATTGAGTTGCCAAACTATAAGAGTTGGTAAAATGGCTGGAGTAAACCACCTGTTGAGCAGCCTTGAAGTAACTTCTACTTCCGAGCCAAAACTCTTGATTGCAGGCATATTTGGATCAGATTCGTATGATCAAGTTGTAACAAAGCTTGAGTCTTCTGGCTATAAATTCTTTAACAACTATACATACGCACCAACCTCTGTCACAAAGGAAGTGGAGTTTAAAGATTATGTTCCTGGACTCCTTGATTCCAGTGATCGTCCACTTGATGTAGCCCTGGCTTTGGCAAAATTCCTTGGAACTGTATTGACACCAGCTGCTCCTCAGCCATATCAAATATATTACATGACAACGAAGGTCTTGGAAGCTTCTAGAGCTTTTATGCAAACAGATCCTGATGTCGCTGTTTTAGCCGAAACCTACGATGATTATCTGCCTGCAGATGCGAAGCTGGTTGATCGTGGACTTTTAAATAATTACAAAAATGCTGTGAGGAAGTTTAGAGCCTCGATTCCTCATCTTCCCTATAGCAAAATAGTAACCGAATGTGTCGATAGCACTTTTGAAGTAGGTATTTATTCGCGCGAACTGCTTGATATGGTGAGACTCATGATGCATCAGGAAAATCATAGAGCTGGAAGAAACGCGAAGGGTCAGGGAACTGGAAGAAACGCGAATGATGAGAGAGCTGGAAGAAACACTAAGGAAACGCATGTTGAAGAAACAGTCGAAAGGTTCATTGGAGGAATTGAAGCACCTGCCCTTCCGTACGCTGTAAACCAAAGACGCAAAGCTCATTCTGAACATGCGAAGAAAATGACCATCTATGGTGAAATACATGAAAATACGGATGAGGGAACACGCCTCTTGTCAACTGCAATTGCCAAAAATTTCCAATTCGGGGATGGATCTTTGAAACCAAAAGTCCAAGCCTCATTGAATAGCTTGACTGACATGCTTTATCTGGTTTACCTCGCGAAACCAAAAAGCGAAGCGACTGAAGAAGAAAAGAGAGAAGCTTTCAAGTACGCTTATTACGACTATCAGGACAAGCTTCCAGCGGATAAGAAGGATAATCCACCTGAAGAAGTCAAAAATATTGAAGTCTTCAAAAATGAAGGAAAAGATTTTGCAAGGGAGCATTATGAACTCCTGGAAGATTACAAGATAGCCTTAGCGGAAGCAAATAGCATGATCAATGATGATTCGAGTCAAGTTATAAACATTGACAGCATTGATCAATTGTTTCTAACGCATTTTATGATCTTCAAAGTACTCGGCCTAGAATTGCCCGGATTCTACAGATTACAACGAATGATCTACGGTATCGGTCATAGAATTCATGGGAAAGCAAAATATGTTCCTATGCTGCAACATACCATGAATAGTCATGCAAGAGCCTTGGCAAAAAAAATCTCAGTCAGCGCAAAACTCGGTCTCCTTCCATGGATCTTGAATGTAGATCGTTTACAAGACATGATTGGTATTTTAGGATGTGGAGATTGCATGAACATGGCAAATACCATTTCTAAGCCCGCAGTATCATGGAGATACATAAACAACTTCCGAAGGGATCAGACACATGGCTTATACATCGCTGTTATTGCTTTCATGTATGAAAGAAAAGGCGCTACTCGTAGAGGTGCTCGTGAATATGATAAAATCTATTCTAGCCTTCATGCCTTACGAGAACTGATCATGGGCCGAAGATCAAACTTTGATAATATCAACTTTATCGAAGGAAATGGTGTCACTTTCACTCATGATGGTGCACCAATTTAGGGAAAGAAAAAACTGTTTTCACTAGCTATTTACTTCCATTCATTTTCCCATTTTTAACTATTGATTTTCACTGTATTTCAACCATTATTTCAATTTTGACAAATGTTAAATAAAATAAAACTTTTCAAAACTAATTTCAATTCATTTTGTAAATTAATTACGAAAATTAAAACTTCAAAACTCAAATTTTGAATTATAATTTTTTCTTGTCAACATTATTCCAGAAGGATGACACTCTGTATCCTCTTAATACTTAGTTGTGCAACGTCATTCTTCCCAGGCTGACGCCCCTTTTTGTTTGCCCTCCCTTGCTCATCAAACTTCAGATGGGCATTGAACCGTTGGGTGGATTCTATAATTGTTTGGCACTAAATCCTCAGCAATCAACAAACAAAAATTGATTGTCTTGACGTGGGAAAATTCAAAATAGCTGGCAACCCTGTTTCAATTTGTTACAGCGATATTTGAATCCTTTACTTGTAACTTTTACAAAATAAATTCAGGGATTGGTTTTAAAATTGTGCAAATTGAAGAAAGGTATTATTCAATTATTCAACCGAAATAAAATGTGTAATGTAAACCTTCCTAATTGAAAAACACGCTTCAATAAACCTAAACAAATTTAATCCGTATGTTTTCCACGTTTTTGTCAAAGTGAGACTGAAATAATTCGTACCAAAGGATCATGGAAAACACAAAAAGTACACTTCGTCTAATATGAGAAACCAAGCCCCATTATCAGTAGCAGTAGTATAGTGTAGAGCCCCTCTGCGACCGTAGTACAGGGATCATGGCCCATGGGTGAAAAGGCATCTGAAGTAGCAGAGTACTATTTTCTGTAAACATTTGACCTCAATAAAAGCTCTTCTCTGACTGGTTAAGTATGGGTTGAGAGGATTCTCATGATTTTACATGGCGTATACTGCTGTGGACTAGAAATGTGAAATTACCGTAATTTTTAAAAATGGTACTTTACCGGGTAAATTACCGAAAAATTACCGGTAAATTACAGATTAAAATTTTGAAATTACAAAAATTATCGCAATTTATGTTTTAACAGGCTTATTAACGCGGTAATTTTGTAATTTACCGGTAAATTACCATTCTAAAATTACGGTAAGATATAAATCTGTAATTTGGTAAATTATCAGTAATGTACGGACGGTAAATTACCGACTCAAATCTCTACTGTGGACGAAGTATACTTTTTATTTTAATCAATGAACCTTTGCTACCATGAATCCTCTATTACAATACCCCTCTTCCTACTTACTTATTAGAAATAAATTTCAGCGGACCTTGAAGAAGAAAATTCCAACAAAAGGTTTCTGGAAAGACAGAAAATAATCTTGGCTTTTCAAGGTTTTTCTTCGATATAATTAAGATGGACAGAAAGAAAAAATGTCCTTTTATTATGCGAATGAGGTCGCGGGTTAGTCTACGTGATGTCCAAATAAAAGCTCTGTAGCCTGCCTGAAACACACGAGTGTAAATATATTTCACGGAGTAGTGCGTTTTTACTCGACAAAGAAGATCAAATCCCTAAACTGATTAGGCTTATATTATCAGAAATTGAACGACAATGATTGTAAGGATAGGGTTTGGTTTATGCACGCGATTTATGTATGTTCTTTTCTTTTCCTATTGAATTAATTACAATACGTGACAGATCATGAGTTATATAACATACTACTCGGAATACCGTGGAAAGTGGGGATTGGTGTTATTGCTCATAGAGAGACTATATTACTAAGCCACACGTCCAATAGCATTCTTCATTTTTGTGCTTTATTTTGCACGCACCGTCTACCCGTTCAAATGAGGTATATCTCCCTGGAAGGTAAACAATCATAACTCCATATTTCTCACATTTTCATAACAATGGTAAATTATTTCAAAATGATATTTAAATAACTTTCAATGCATTGTATCGTTGGTTGTTAAAGAGTAAAATAAAATACCTCGGTTTCGAATAATTTAAACAAAATTCGATTAATCGTCTAAACGATCGATTAATCGATTCGATGAAAAGACTTAACACTGATCCAGGAACAAACAAAAGTGAAAAGAAGTTTGTACATCACACACCTTTATTTGTACTATCGAGTTGCAAGCACGCTTATAAATGTTAAATATCATGAACATGAAAATAGGCCGTTACATAATCTCCAGAGGAGAAGCAAATAACACAGGGGTGGGGAAGTTCACCTTCCTGGGTTATTTCCCTGGCGCCATGAAGCACCGCTAGAGGCACTTATGCGAGTTGCCTAGCCAACCTTCGCGTGTAGTGAAGTAATTTATGAGTTACTATATAGTGTTGTTCAAGTGCGCTTGTAAATCATTTATTTTGCACACAAAAAAACATAACGTATTTCTTGAAAAACTTGCAAGTTGAGGTGTTTTTGCTCGATGCCAATTAACCTTATCCCATCTGTAAATGGAGTACTTCATCCTTTGGGTTGACATCTATAGGCGCGCTTCGCGTTTCCACGGAAACGAAACGGGAGTGTGTGGTCACATTTCAACGAGGGATTCGAGTGAGTTTGTCTTTCTTAACTCTTAATACATTGCCAGAGATAAGACTGTTGTATAAACAACTATTTTTTCATCGGAGAATCCAACAAGTCCTTTTCGAGATGATACGTGTTCGTGACTGCATCCCACCTTATAACCGAGAAACCCATTACGTAAAGTAAGTAAACTAATTTTATCTTAATTGTTTAAAATATTGTTATTATTTTAAAGCATGTATGGCATGCTGCTATTGATTATCTACTATGCAACTGTATTTGTATAAACATGGTATAAATAAATCTTCTTGAAAACTAAATTTTTGATAACGCTATCAACCTAAATAAACATTCAATGGAAAACACCACAAGTACCTAAATGTCAACCATCGCTGCGTATAATTCAGTTTCGTTTATTGGTACACGTGAATTGTAGTTCCTTAAAGTGGTTATGAAATGGGCAGAAACTGGTTTTAAACAACTTAATTACACCTTATCATGCTTCATTTAATTTTATATTACTTTTTATGGTGCTAAGCGTAACGGCGTATCGTTCATCACATGAAACAAATGTTTTAATAACCAAAAGTTTATAGGATATGTTTCATAACTATGACAAATAACTATACTTCGAAATGCTAGAGGCTTATTGAGAGCTAGTTCAAGAACGACAAGCTACTCTCGGTTAACATTTGAAACTTTACGAAGTCATAGAAATTAACGGATATTCTTTGATGAATTTTGTTTTTGATTGAAATGATTTTATTAAATGGTTGTCTTGACATTTCATTCTCCATTTAAACATAAATCAAGGTCACTAGCCACAATTTAATTCGAGTCACATCTAACTCGCATAACAGGTGACAAGGTGACAACTTTCCAGGAAATTAACATTTTTAAATAAACATGGGTGCTGTAACTCCGACTCAACCATATATTTCATCTACCCAACGCAATAAGGCTCATTTCTTACCTGGATTTCAAACTTAACGGACATCCCGGCCATTTTGAAAATTAGGCTTAAGTCAAAACGGGAGTGGAGGTTATGGCGAAGAAAAAGATTAAGTACATCATTTTTGTACTTATCATAATTGGCAAAGATTTGCCATATCATTCCCTGCACGATCATGGATACAATTCAACTGACGGATATGGTGTCACTAATGAAAGCAGTACAATGTTCGTATCGGCGTCACCCACGCTTAAACCAATCAGAAGAGCCGTTACTAAACCACGCCCATATCCGGAGGTGTCATTCCCGCCGTTTCATTCAAATACGTCGATTTCGAAAAATGATGTTAGAGTTCGAGATCCTTCGTTGTTAGAATGCGCCGGAACTCACCGTTATTGCATCAACAAAGGGTTTAATCTATCGAACGTGAAAGGTTTATATTGTTCGTGCCAAATGGATTGTCACAAGTACGGAGATTGTTGCTGGGATGCGCCAAAACCGGAATTCAAAGGAAAATTTCAGGTTTGGAAAATTGATAGTTTTTTGGTTCAAACGCGATTGCTAATGTTGGAAAAGCAAATAATACTCTAATGTTAAATTATGCATAAGAATAAATACTAATAGAAGTATATAATACTTCTCTTCGAGAGACATGTACCAAAAAGCGGGGTACTGTAACATGATTCTTCCCTACATCATTTTACATTTGGAGTGCACAAGGTTACTAAACCGAATCACATACGCGATAAATAGTTCCCTCGATCGTCATTACTCAATTAGCGCTTAACTATTTGCCAAGGCGCATGCGCTTGTGTGTTTTTGTCCCATGTCAAGACAATCAAGGTTTGGGGTTGATTGCTGAGGATTTAGAACCAAACAGTTATAAAATTCACCCTAGCACGGTTGATGAGCGGGAGAGCAAACAAAAATGGTGCCATGAGCCCGGGAAGAATCATATTACATAACTAAAGTATTAAGAGAATATAGTGTCATCCTTTTTCCATTATCCCCTTTTGATAATACATTACTATTTATGCTATCCTTGATAGTACCACAATTCGACTTTGGTTTAGTTTATTTTTAACCATAAACTTAAATTAATTTAATTTAGGGTAAAGAATACCTTCTTCCGGAATGGGAAAGAACATGCGTTGAAATTCCCACTGGGGCGTTCAACCGCGAATCGTTTTACATGACAACTGGTTGTCCGAAAAATTACACTGACAATGAATACAAAAAATACTGCCAACAAGGAGTCTACCCCGAGAAACATCACGAGATGACCAATCACGAGCTAGTAGTTTGGGTTTCGAGACGACTTCCGGTCATTTCACTGTGGAATAACGTGACGTACGTCAATGTCTTCTGCGCTATATGTAACGACGCAAAGAAAGTGACACCGTGGGAACTGGTACCAGTTAATTGTTCGTACCCCAATGAGACGATGCCTCTTCAAGATTCGTGGTCCGAATTTGCTCAAGCTAACAAAAACCCGTCATTGATGAGCTTAATAAGGTTGGTTTTCATATTATACCAGGAGAATATAATAGAGAGAAGTGTACTGCACAAAGCAAAGTAATTGTAGCATGTCGCTTCTTCTAGGTACTGTTCAATTGTCTACAGAAAACCAGAACCACTAAGCATAACGAACAAGAAAATCCGACAATGCGACAAGGAAGTCAAACAACAATGCTTGTACACTGGAACTACCAACAAAACTTTACGACATCAAGCGAAACAATGCAAGTATTACTACGCCCCTGTTGAAGCCCGGTCTAACAACGTCAAGGTGAAATTCAAGAACAAATTCTGCGCGTTTTGCGCCGGATTTTCGGAACGAGAACTCAACTGCGTTACAGGAGGACACACTCTCAATCGTTTCAAAGCGCCCGGGGTCAAGGTACCAGCCATGGCTTTATTTTTCGACTTCTCTTTGACGTACAGTGGTGATAACCACGACCTTGGATCAAGCATAAGTTGTTTGAATCGAGAAAAGCCCGGAAATTTGCCTGAACTATCAGTTTTACTTGGAAAACACAAGATAACGACCAATTGGAGGAAACGCTGCTTGTTGGGTTCGAGTTTGTACGAAAAAGAGTGTTACTCAGGGACAATCGAACCCACTCCGCCAATTTCGAGGGACAATTGCCTAAGAATTGATAGGATTTTGACCATCGTTTGTTTGGGAGCGTCATTGGTTAGTGGATTTTTTTTCTGAAACGATTTTGCATGGACATTAAAGGGGCTCTAAAGAAGGTATTGGCTGTTGGGTAAAAGTTTTTGAAATACGTCATTGGCACAACGTGACGCCAAGAGATTCAAAGATTCCACATGGAATTCCTTGTTTTCGCGAGATTGCAGCGCCAAATCCCTAAACTAAAACGAACTAAGCTTCTTTGACCACGCCTTTGAAATACGTCAGAGGCACGTGACCGATGAGAGGCGTGGTTCAAAGAAACTTAATCCGTTTTGGTTTAGGGAAATGGCGCTGCAATGTCGCGAAAAATAAGGACTATGTTCCTAGTCACACTCCATACGAAGTCTTTGTATGTGCGTGTGACGTATTTCAAACAAATTTACCCACCTTCGCTGCCTCTTTGGAGCCCCTTTAAAACTAAACAAATCTAAATTCTATGATGATTAACCTTATTGTAAAACTAGGACAATGTTGACTTCCCATTCTAGGTGGCCCTATTGGGAAAATTCATTTGTTACCTGGCTATGAAACGATCTGTTAGTTTGGCCAGTCGTTGCGTTTTACTTCTGGCTGTATCCGTCTTCGTTTATCAACTACTGTTCCTGATGGGCTCAACCGGAGCTCACATTCCGAGCGTATGTCAAGGAGTGGCCATCTCCATACACTATTTCTTTTTAGCATCATTCTTTTGGATGAACGTATTGGCCTACGACGTTCACCGCACTTTTTCCTCGCCCTACGAAATTCAGAAACCGAACGCAAAGAGGAGGCTGATTGGTTACAATTTCTACGCTTGGTTAACACCCGCCTCGATCGTCCTATTGGCTGTGGCTATGGATTACGCGTCCGATTGGGATTGGTTGAAACCGAATTACGGTCAAGGTCAATACGGAGTTTGCTGGATTTCAAATAATCGCGCCTTGATATTTTTCTTCGCGGCACCTCTAACACTACTTTTACTGATTAACTGGGCATTCTTCATCATGGCTTCATTCAAAATTGCTTCTACCGCTAAAAGCACGTCCAAAGCCAGGGAAAATAACAAAGGTACGCCTGCTCAAACATAAGTGCCACCGTGGCAACCCCACACTTAAAACGTTTGCTCTGCACCCCTACCTACAGCACCATAGTCCTCCCAGCATCCTCAGGGGCGTTTAGGTAGGGTCGTACGGTACGGAAACGTAAATGATGCCCCCTCTGTCTTAAAAATAGAAGCTAGTTCTCATACAAATACAATGGCGCTACGCGGCAGCACTTAACCATCACCTACCGAAGGGTAGGGGTGTGCGCGAGGTACACTGGGAGTTTCGGTGCCGCGCGTCATCATTTCGACTCCATCTTACCTCATATAATACTTCCCATCAATTGTAATTCTAAAGGTGATAGGACCGAAGTACGGTGGGTTTTATATGGGCGATTTTGAGTCAAAAATGTCCTATGACCTTTTGCCCTTAGGGACATCCTACCGACTCCCATCTCTAGGCATACTTACTATTGTTAGGTTACTTGACAATATCAATTAATAATTTCCTAATGAATGGTAGGAAAGAAAAAGGAGCGTCTACGTTTGGCTCTTTTCATCAAATTGGCTTTGCTGATGGGTTTGACTTGGATACTGGGGATAATCTCTTCGTACGGCAACAGCGACTCGTTGAGGTACTTGTACATCACGGTGAATGGTCTACAGGGAGTCTTCATTTTTTTGGCTTTCGCCCGCGTCCCTTGGAAGACGGGATTCGAGAGAATCCATCGTTTCGTCGGAAGCATCAACTTGGAGAGATCCTCTTTTAGTCGAGGACACCGATCTTCCGATGACTCGCGAACTACTTTCACGCATTCCGCCAAGGTGTAACATGCGGGACCCATACACCATGATACAAAGTAATCTATTCTAAATCAACGTAAGTTCATAACATATGTTCACCATAAGTTTGTCACTGGTAACTTAGAAACTGGAGCTTGTCATTAAGTGATTGAGGTAGGTAGGTCATAGATTCAGGGTAAAGCGACCCCTGGATTGGTGAGGCGCTGTCAAAGGCTTAGTACCAGCGCCGGAAATAAGGAAAAAATTCTTATAGGACATGTGTCCAGTGACGCCCCCTTTAACTTAAAAAAATTATAGGCCATTGTCCACTGGAGTATGCAAAAATACTGTCGCATCTTCCTAATCAAACCACCAAAAACTACGGAAACTTTATTGGTCAAAATGTCCAGTGACCCCCCCCCCCCTTGTTTTTAGAAAAATTATGGGACATTTTAAAATATTATTCGACAATGTCCAGTGTCCTATGCTTATTTCCGGCCCTCCTTAGTACAGACTAAATAGGAACACGGACTGTAAAACCGTGTGTAGTCAATTCTCGAACTAGTTATCTCGAGCTGTAAGTCCCTCAGTAGCATTATGAAGTATATTTGGTGCCATACTTAAGGAACATATAAGCCTTTGTTTCGAACAATACTCGCTTAAACTTCGAAAGGAACAATTCTTTAAGCAGACGAGAGTCTAGCTTTTCGAAATCTTCGAACAGCTTACGTCATTATCCCGAACAATACAATACTCACTTAAACTTCGAAAGGAACAATCTAAGCAGACGACAGTCTACCTTTTCGAAGTCTTCGAACAGCTTACGTCATTATACCGAACAATACAATACTCACTCAAACTTCGAAAGGAACAATCTAAGCAGACGACGGTCTAGCTTTTCGAAATCTTCGAACAAATTACGTTATATAGAACAATACGCTACTTACTTTGGTCAAATCAACAGCTTATTGCAGATTGAAGTACTAAATCCGTACATTTTAAAGTTGATTAATTGATATTTAAAAATATAATTTTTATTATACACAGCATTCCGTACTTATACTTATTTTCAAAAAGTGAAATTTGGTTTTGTTTTTTCATTAAATTCTAAAAAGTGACTTATTAAAAACAACCAAAAAATTTACAAAATAAAATTAACCATAATATAGTTAACCGTTAATGTTAATTTACATAAAAGTCAAAAATTCAAGTAATAAAGTTTAAAACATATCCCGTTGGTGGTTTTAGTAAGGATGTTGTGGTAATATTAATAATTAATTATGGTTAAATTTACGTTATTTATTTTACACTAAAAAGTAACCCTTTTGGCACTGTCTTATTTATTCCGATTTAGGTTAGAACTGAACTGAACTGAAAATCGAGTTTGCAAAAACGGAAGAAAGTCAAAGTTCAAATTCCGCAGAACGGCAACAAAATAGATTTTTTTGGCCAACTAAGGTTTTCATGATTGGCCACTTACCTATAACTGAAATTAAATTAATATACATTAAAATTAAACTTAAACAACGTGTTAATTCATTTAAAAAAATATCGTTGTACACTATATTAAAATTATTGTGCTATTATCAAGGGCTATCTGTAGTGCAGTGTTTCAGAAATAAATTTCGGTGAGAAATTTAAAGTAACACCTTCGACCAATCAGGTAATTTCCCGCCCTTTAAGGGGAGGGTGAAATGGAAAGTCAAGTGATTTTTTTAATGGGCGTTGTACACTATATTAAAAATATTGTGCTATTACCAAGAACTATCTGTAGTGTTTCAGAAATAAGTTTCCGTGAGAAATTTAAAGTTACACCTTCGACCAATCAGGTAACGTTCCGCCCGTTAAGGGGAGGGTGAAATGGAAAATAAACTGAATTTTTTTTAATGCACACTTACCAAAAAGCTATGATCTCGAGGTGGTTAGTCTATTTGTTAAATTTGACCATAGGAGTTGAGGCAACTTGTTTCTTATTTTGTTCAATGGACCTTTGAGGAATTGACTTGGATAATAAATCATCATCAGCTGCAGCCACTGCGGCGGCATCTTGACCATTATTGACCACCGCTTTCTTTTCTTCCAAAAGATTTCCTTTCGCTTTTCTCAAAACTCGCTTCGTTTTAGACACTAAACAATATTTCAAATATTTATGTTAGATCAAGAATACAAAAGATTTCTTCCACTTGGAATCATAAACAGGTCATTTTCTCTGATCTTTCTGTTTGAATTAAAGGGGAGGAGTGCAGGGCGTATAAAAACAGTCGCCCCTGACGTCATGCAAGCTGTATTTCAATTTAGAAACCACGTGATATTGACGTAGCTAGCTCTACAAATTTCCCTGAATTTTACTAAAAATTATAAATTTTCCCCGAGTTTTCCCTGAAAGTTTAGTCAACAACTTATTTCCCTGACATTTCCAGGTTTGTATGAACCCTGAATAATTTAACATGAATCCCGAGATAAGCCTAACTTCCGGCCATAGGGAATAAGGTGGATTAATGGAATAAAGTGTTAGCTACTCAACCAAGGCTTAACAAGAAGTACCTAAAACATGCAGCCAACTTACATTGTTTCGAAATGGCCTTCTCGACGTTCTCCTTTCGTTTCTGATACACATCTAGAGCTGCCAAGGCTTCCTTTAACTTTAGGCTTTGTTCGTCGTACAACAACCTCAGTTTTTGTAATTCTAGTTCTTGTTCTCGCGCGTCTTGGTTGTCCAAAGCTAAATTATTTTCAGCAGAGATTTGCGCGTTACTTAGAGAAGGATCTGAGGGGGTAACCAAGTCACTTGGTTTCTTTGGCTCCGAGGAAAATCCGCTTAAGATGGTGATACTTCTGCACAGGCACACTTGAAGTTTGTAACAACTGGAATCCACTTCTTTCAGAGTACTTAACTCCAAGCTCTACCCAAAATAGAGGTCAAGTAAAACAGTTCTTAATAGAGCCGGTTTCAAAATTTGCAGGGCCCACCCACAGCCGAATTTCCAACCAAAATATTTATAGGAATTATAGGTATTTTTCATGAAAATATAGGATTTTATAAAAATTATAGGTATTTTTCATGAAAATATAGGATTTTATAAAAATTATAGGTATTTTTCATGAAAATATAGGATTTTATAAAAATTATAGGTATTTTTCATGAAAATATAGGATTTTATAAAAATTATAGGTATTTTTCATGAAAATATAGGATTTTATAAAAATTATAGGCATTTTTCATGAAAATATAGGATTTTATAGGAATTATAGGCATTTTTCATGAAAATATAGGATTTTATAGGAATTATAGGCATTTTTCATGAAAATATAGGATTTTATAGGAATTATAGGCATTTTTCATGAAAATATAGGATTTTATAGGAATTATAGGTATTTTTCATGAAAATATAGGATTTTATAGGAATTATAGGTATTTTTCATGAAAATATAGGATTTTATAGGACGTTTTTCCAGAATTATAGGATTATATAAGACAGTAAAATATTAATTTTTAGTTTTTTTAAAAACTGCGACCCTTTAAACTAAGTAAGAAAAAAAATTTAAATAAAACTTACCTTAGCTGGGCTCGAGTTAATCGTTCTCTGCGTAAGCGTGGCAATCCTATCCTTGACCCTTGCTTTAATACCTTCCAAAATGGCCACACTTTCTTCGACCTCCTTCTTCAACAGCACCAAATCCCCCAACTGACCAACGACAACCAAATTCGACTCGTGCGTCATTGTTGCATTCTCCGACATCATCGTTTTCGTATTAGTCGTCAATGTAGTAGCAGACGAGGTCGTCATTCCTTGACCAAAATGCACGGCCGATCTCATAACACTTTGAACCGAATGAGGGGCAAAATTGCCTTTCGAGAGTTGATTAGGGTCACAAGAAGAAGGAGAGGCACTCCAGCCTCGTTCACGGTTCGGGTCAGATTCGATCCCAAGATCAGGTGAAGAATAAACTGATCTAGGTGATGGCCTCAAATTGATACCTGATACAGCGCCCGATATAATAGTTTGAATCTCTTCGTTGCTGCTTTGGAAATCAGACGCCATGTTTCTCAAGTTACAAGACGCGGTGTCGTTGTCTATGTCTCGTACAGGGACTTCATTGCTGATGCTGGAAAGGGGGATTTTTTTAATGAAGCTTTAGGGGTCACGGGGGTCAAAATATATAGGTGTTAGCCGGCCCTTTCCTGTACTAGTTATGTTAATTTAAACATTAGGAATTCATTATTTTAAGGCCAATTGCACAGCCATCTAAATTAAATACTTTCAGGGGTCAAGGGATCAAATATATTGGTGTTATCCCTTTCCTGTGCTAGTTATGTTAATTTAAACACGGGGAATTCATTATTTTAAGGCCGATTGCACGGCCATCTAAATTAAAGACTTTCAGGGGTCAAATATATTGGTGTTATCCCTTTCCTGTGCTAGTTATGTTAATTTAAACACGGGGAATTCATTATTTTAAGGCAGATTGCACAGCCATCTAAATGAAATACTTTCAGGGGTCAAGGGGTCAAAATATACATCAGGATTTTCAATATACTCTGAATGCATTTAATATCCATGGGCAATTGTTGAGTCCTAAATTTTCTATGACATTTTGTCATAACTACGTCATTAACGCCTTTTCAAACTTAGAAATAGAAATTACGCACTGAAAACCTTTTGAAGCGATCTTATGTGTTTCGCGCCTTTTCTAAAATCACGAATAAATTACGCGACAACCGTCCACAACGCATCCGATTTTTGGAAGAGTCGGTTCATAGCGACGCTTTATTTGAAGAGAGACCAATATCTTGGCCTTTGACGACAAAAAAAGTTAGTCACTTACCATGTAAAGCCAGCAAAGGATCTCGTATTATTAACTTGTCCACCGAGTTGTTCGATAACTCGCGAATGAAGCAGGCTTTCGGAAGAACTTTGAATATCTCGCTCAACAGAGACTCTCGCCAGACTACTGCCCGACTTATGATTGCCTGCAGTGTTGGAGGAAACTTGACCCCATTCAAGGTGCGATGGCGTAGTATTCATTTGGTGCATCACAGGTGCACTTATAAAATCCTCAACTACCTGAACTGGCCTTTCAACAAGCGGATCTATAACAGACAAAAAATGTCTTCAGCCAACGAACAAAAACTGACGCAATTTTCGTTAGGCCTTGGCAAAAGTCACACGTGACTTGGCTAAGTAGGTTTTCGCGTTCCTATCTATCATTGGCTGAAGGCTAAGTAGGTTTTCGCTTTCCTATCTATCATTGGCTGAAGGCTAAGTTGGTTTTCGCGTTCCTATCTATCATTGGCTGAAGGCTAAGTAGGTTTTCGCGTTCTATTTATCATTGGCTGAAGGCTAAGTAGGTTTTCGCGTTCCTATTTATCATTGGCTGAAGGATGAGTAGGTTTTCGCTTTCCTATCTATCATTGGCTGAAGGCTAAGTAGGTTTTCGCGTTCCTATCTATCATTGGCTGAAGGCTAAGTAGGTTTTCGCTTTCCTATCTATCATTGGCTGAAGGCTAAGTTGGTTTTCGCGTTCCTATCTATCATTGGCTGAAGGCTAAGTAGGTTTTCGCTTTCCTATCTATCATTGGCTGAAGGCTAAGTAGGTTTTCGCGTTCCTATCTATCATTGGCTGAAGGCTAAGTAGGTTTTCGCGTTACTATCTATCATTGGCTGAAGGCTAAGTAGGTTTTCGCGTTACTATCTCTCATTGGCTGAAGGCTAAGTAGGTTTTCGCGTTACTATCTCTCATTGGCTGAAGGCTAAGTAGGTTTTCGCGTTCTTATTTATCATTGGCTGAAGGCTATGTAGGTTTTCGCGTTCCTATCTATCATTGGCTGAAGGCTAAGTAGGTTTTCGCGTTCCTATCTATCATTGGCTGAAGGCAAAGTAGGTTTTCGCGTTCCTATCTATCATTGGCTGAATCTTTGAGGGCTCAGATCGGAATTCGTAGGAAAATTAAAATTGCGAAAGGCAGAGTAAAATTTGTCTAATCAATTGGGGTTCTTTTAAGCCTAATATAAGCAACATTTAAAATGAACGCAAATGTATTTGGGTTTCATTAATCTAATAAAATACTTTTATGCAAATTTGAGTCTTACCTTTGGCACTATCTGAATGTGTTTCGTAAGCTTTGATTTTTTCTGACAATTGTTCATTGGCTTTGGTAGTTTTATCAAGTTCCGATTTTAAGCAGTTCATTTCTTCGAGAAGGCTCTGAATTATATTTTCTAGGCTTTGCCTATCAATAGACTCGCCTACAAACGCACAATTAGTTTAATAATAATAATAATAAAAAGCTAGAGCTGAAAATAATTTGATAGTTTAATAGTTAGACGAAACGTACCAGATTCGTCTTTCACGGACCAAATCTGGGGTTCCTTTTCAATGTAACCAACACACGTTTGAGAACTACATTCGGTGCTTGTATGGATTTTAGAACTATTTGGAAAGTTTAATCGTAATCTTAATTAAGTTTCAATAATTCGAAATAGCAACACAGTAATTTCCTAAATAAATAGGGGCCTGGGCCGCTTGACTTGGGACATTATGATATATTTTATAGGATGAACGAAAACCGTAGTATTTACAAGTCTCGAGAGTATTAGTAAAGAATATCACTACGCGCTACGCGGTCGAAATAATTTATGGCCAGGGTCTAGTGGATCCCCTTCGAACTCCGGTTTTGTCTTGGCGAAGGCATTTGTGGACGGGATTTATAAGTGCACTAATAAATCCCGCCCACCAGCCTTCGCAAAGCTAAACCCGGAGTTCAAGAGGAAAGTTAACTTGTAGAGTCCGCGCTTTGTTTTAACAGCTACAATAATCCTTAATATATTACAATACATGCAAAGTAATATACCAATCTGGGAGCACGGCAGTGCTCCCAGCCAAGTCGAGCACTGACATCCTTTTCTCGAAGCAACTCGTGGCTCTTTTAAGCCCACTGTAACTTCGCGATGGGTATAGGTAAAAGTCTGAAATTTTGCTTGCCGCGAGGACTGTCAATTCTAGCTATAGTTTCCAAATTTCAAGTTCCTACCCTATATACTTTTCGAAATATCACAGGTGAAATTTACCTTATTTTGTCACTCACTCACTCACTCACCGATCATCAAAATTCTAAGGTACTTCTAGGGTAGATAGAAACTTAAAATTCAGGATTTAGTTTTCATTTATTTTATAAAGCACAGAAAAATTAAAACATCCCGAAATTTTTATAAAATTGTTCTTTAGTTCTTTATTTTAAAACTAGATGGCGCTGCCGTCTTTTTAACAGTAATAGTGTGTGTTCTTGATGAAAGGACGTAATGGGCCAAAGTTAACCGAAAGTTAAATATATATTAAAGCTAATTTAAAAGAAATGTGTCGTAACTGATGCTACATTCTTATATTAGGATATCGCATACAATCTTTATTGCATATTCTCTGCGGGTCGAAAGGGGTAATTCAGCGTAAATATGGAAAAACGTTAGCGATTATATTGGTAAACGAACTACCACGAGAGGGTCTTCTTTTAATATAACTACCGAAGTATAACGAGAGGGTCTACAAAAAGAAGTGAGATCCTATGAAAAACATTAACATGTACAAAAATGGGCCAAGCCTCGCTTCGTGCCCTTTCCGCCGTAAAACGTTCTGAGATCCCATGTAGAGCCAAGTCTGCCTTTTGTTCTCATTCAATCGCCAATTGAACAATTATGTTATAAATTAAGTCCTTTTCCTAATTAATAACCAATATTCTTTGACTCTATCATTATTATACATCTTTGTTCGTATCAAAAATATCGTGACTTGGCAAGCGCAGGTAATTACCTTATAAACGTGTACATAAGGTTATGCATAACTCACCTAATAAACATGTAAATAGGGTTATGCATAACTCACCATATAATTTGTACATAGGGTTGAGCATGACTCATCTTATAAACTTGTACATATCCCCTATACCATAAACGATTTAGTGAACATCCTTTCGATTATTTTAAAATCGGCAACGATTTAGTGACTTCCTTTTAATATTACTTACCTGCGATTGCCAAGTCACGATATTTTTGATACGAACAAAGATGTATAATAATGATAGAGTCAAAGAATATTGGTTATTAATTAGGAAAAGGACTTAATTTATAACATAATTGTTCAATTGGCGATTGAATGAGAACAAAAGGCAGACTTGGCTCTACATGGGATCTCAGAACGTTTTACGGCGGAAAGGGCACGAAGCGAGGCTTGGCCCATTTTTGTACATGTTAATGTTTTTCATAGGATTACCTTTTGCCGGAATCCTTTGGAATTACGTCCACTTGATCAAGCGTTTCATTTGACTTATAATCCAAGTTTAATCCCGACGACATCGAAGCGGTTTTAAGCCCGATCCCTTTCTGTTTCAAAAGTACTTTAGCATAGGCCAGATTCTTCTTGTATCTCTCGGCCTTTTCTTTCTCATGTTGCAACGCTTGCTTCAACGCTTCTTCATTACTCTCCAGAGTTGCAACCGCAGGTTTATCAACTTCTCCCGAACCACTTGCAACACCTTTTTCCTGCGCATTGGCATCTTTTAGACTTCTGCGCATTACGGCATCATTCTTTTTAAGTTGTTCTTTAGCGGACTTAAGTTGTGACGCCATTTCGCGGCTTTTCTTCTGAATTTCGTTTAAACGTTCTCCCAACAACCGGCAATCATTTTCCAGAGTTACTTTAAGTTCCAGGGCTTCATGTAGACTCGCTTCCAAATTAGAGCGCTTTAAAACCTCGGTCTCATTAGCGGTAATTAAACTTTCGATTTTTTTGGTCTTTTCATCGAGTTGTTTTTCCAACGTTTTCCAACTACGTTCTTGTTCCTTAAATTTATCATTTTCTTTCCGAATTGCGTTTAACTCCGTAAGCAATTGCTCTTTTTCGTTAGCGAATTGCTGCTGCAATTGCGTTAAATTGCAAATTTGTTCTTTGAAATCCCTTACGCGATTATCGTAATCCAATTTTAACTGTTGTTCGAAACGCTCACGATTACTGCCATATTCATTTTTATATTTATCAATTTCCTCATAAGCCTTGGTTAATTCCGCCTGAAATTCTTCGTTTTCATTGGTTTTTAAATTCAATTCATCTCTAAGTTTATTGCAAAGTTCTTTCATAGCGCTTTTATCAGAAACGCTGGATTCGATGGAACTTTTAAGCATTTTATTTTCACCCCATATTTTAGCATTAGCATCCATTTTGGATTTAATTTCCTCGGAAGCCGCGTTAAAAGCATCTTGAACGGAAGCTAATTTTTCTAACGTCGAAGCTAAGTTAAGTTTTTCACGATCTAATTCGTTTTGAAGTCGTAAATTCCAATCTTGAACTTGTTTCAAGTCTTTGAATTTCGTTTCGAGGGTTCGATTAAGCATCGCTACTTGTTCGTCGCGCGCCTGAAATTGTTACCCTCCATTAGCAACACGGCAATTATCTTAATTGGATTAATTTTGAACACGTGGGTGGCATTTGTTCAAACGGAAATTCAAATTAGGTTTGAAACGTTTTGGCCAAAAATGGTGGGATTGTTCTAAAAATACAGAGCCACCTATTTGTGCCCAGCCTGCGAGGGTCAGACTAATACTTTTGCAGCTCTAAAGATCGCAAAAGTAAACAAGGGCAAAGAATCATTTTGCAATACTCCGTGTGGTTTCCAATGTGCTAACTGCTAAGGTAGTACAGCACCCAACAGCGATCTAAGGCTATACAGTGGCTCGCATACACTATAAAGTTACGAAGAGTGCAACATAAACATGAGAAATGCCTGCCCAATTCAATACTCGCGGGATACAGTGACCACGACACTATAGGGTGCCATTTCTAGTTTAGCATACATTTTTTCCTCTTTCGTAAATCGTAGCAAATCAACACAATCATAAATAAACCCTTGCAGCAACAAATTTCACAATTTCGTTTGCAAAAAAACGAAAGCCATCAATTTACTGGTCTATTGAAGGTGTTCCCGATATCTATGTAATTTCGAAAGCAACCTCACCGTGACTAATCGCCACCCAATGAGGGAAGACTTTATATATATATATGTAAACGAAAACTGGTTCTTAAGTCGTAAAACTCGTGGGTCAGGGACAATATATACTCACATGGGACTATCAAACAATGCGAAATTCGACATTTCCCGGACGAGTTTAAAAATGATTCTACACTTCTACAAACTCATATAAGATACGTTGCACAATTCCTTTTAGAACCTGAGCTTTATACTGAACTTCAAAACTGTTCTCATGCCACGATTTTTGAACTAGTTATCGTTACTGTCACTTTTACCAATCCCCTTTACGATTGAAATATTCGTGGAATCGCGTGCACTGCCTTTTCGCGTGCATGACACTAAATAACTAACTGGGTATCAGCGCATAACTATGTTGGTTATTGCACAACAACACGCAGTAAAAATCTTGCGAAAATAATAAAAATTTGTCAAACTTACCTGAAGCATTTGCTTCTTATCTCGCAAACTTTTAACCAGAATTTGAAATAGCGATCTATTGAGTCGCACCCAATCGGGTAGCATTTCGTTAAGTTTCCGCAATTCCTCGTTATAATTGGTGCTGGTTGAACCGGAAATGTTCTTATTAACAGAGTAGCTATTGTTCAATAGATGCTCGACTCCTTGTTTTTGTATGACTTCATTTAGTTCACTGTCGTTGATCGACTTCATCCAATCCAAGGAAGAGCACAGACTTTCGACCAATTGATTGTAACAGTCTCGAAGAGTGGCCAAATTCTCCTGAACTGGTACGGGTTCCGAGTTGGACAAGGAGTGTTTGGTGCTGTGATAGGAAGGTGGTTGTACTCGACCTTGAGCGTCGTAACCTTGACCAGATAGAAAGCCTTCGGCAACGGGTGAAATGTTTTCGTTGTTCGTTGAAATGTTAAGAGGGGAAGTCGCTAGTTGTTTGGCGTAAGTCATCTTTTGAGCGTCTGATGAGAGAAAGTTACTTTAAATTTTAATTACTGAATTTTATGGAAAGGTTGAGTGATATTAGTAGCTAAATATTTTCAACCGAATTTCTCGATTTTCCCAAATTTCCAATTTTCAACCGATTAATCCAATTTCCCAAATTTTCAACCGATTTTCTCGAATTTCCCAAATTTTCAACCGATTTTCTCGAATTTCCCACCGATTTTCTCAAATTTCCCAAATTTAACCTATTTTCTCGAATTTCCCAAATTTTCAACCTATTTTCTCGAATTTCCCAAATTTTCAACCGATTTTCTCGAATTTCCCAAATTTTCAACCGATTTTCTCGAATTTCCCAAATTTTCAACCGATTTCCTCGAATTTCCCAAATTTTCAACCGATTTCCTCGAATTTCCCAAATTTTCAACCGATTTCCTCGAATTTCCCAAATTTTCAACCGATTTCCTCGAATTTCCCAAATTTTCAACCGATTTCCTCGAATTTCCCAAATTTTCAACCGATTTCCTCGAATTTCAAAACATTTTTTAGCGAATTTCCAAATATTTCCAACAAATTTTTAATAATTTCCCACCATGCGATAATTCAATTTAAAACCTAACCATTTTAAACCACGCACTCTAGCAAATGACCAAACAGTTCACAACATCATAAAATTAGTAACTGTACTTACTGGACTTGGGGCTGTTATCATCGTGCAGATTAAAAAACTCCGCGAGTGTTCTCGCAGCTACGTTGACATCATTCATCGTAATCCCCAAGGAATCCATTTTCCCTCCCAGAACCTCAAAGGACTCGAGAATCTGTCCTTCCAGAAGACTGGGCAGCAAGTTACCATTCCCTTCCTTCAACATATCCAACAGTTGAAGAATCAGATGAGGATTTTCATTCTGAAATTTGGCCAATTCGCGAGACAGCGACTCGACGGTGGTTTCGATTCGAAAAACAAGTGGTTCCAAGTCCTTGCAGTTCCCGACACAAGTCGCCTTGTTCCTAAGGCCTGCAAAATGAAATTACAAGAAAACCAATCATTAGATACATTTTAAGGAAGAAATTTAAATACGTTACGATCACCAAGAGTAAATCAAGAAGTACAGATACTACAGAACAATAGACTATTCCATAATTTACTTGCAGAGAAACCAACCTAAAGGGCGGGAGGTAGCCCTATTGGGTTATTTCCTCAGGAGACGACAGACGGAGTTCACTAGCTCAAGATGGTGACCTCCGCGCCCCTGTAATGTTTGCTTTTCTTTTGGATTTAATGGAATGGTCTATAACCGGGTTATTTACCAGCGTTGCCACATAACTATTTCATTAAATCCCCTTACAATTTTCCACCTTGTAGGGGAACCACGTGACCGCGCTTTGCTTTAAACCCAAGGCCAAATTCCTTGCCCCTGTAACCGATTCGCTTACATCCTTTAGACCCAATTTTAAATTATCTGACTTTTGAACTTTTCCAGCTTTTTCCCTGACTTGTGGCAACCCCGGTCTATCTTCAAGGTTCCGTTCCCAACTGGTAGGTAATTACTGTGAATTGATTTTCCCTTGGCAATAAGCCCTTTAGACGAGACGTTTCGAAATTTTGTACATTAGTCTAGACCATTTATAAAGGTCTATAAAGCTTAAATCGAGATTACCCCAATCAAATTACGTCCCGTCTGAAGATGCACTTAACCACAACAACAATTTATCAAAATAAGCTAATTGACATTAATTGTCCATCATTTGGTGTATTTTAAGCCATTTCTGAATGTATTGGCTTGCCATGATTTTTGGTTAATTTAATAAATAACACAGAAGCTTACGAACAATATAAACTCATGCAGCGTGCCGTCGGGTTTTCTATGAAAACCGATATTTACAAACGGTAAGTTATTATTGTAAAAAAATGTTCCAAAAGTAAATTAACAATAAAATAAACATTTTTGTACCTCTGTTCATGGGATTACGCGAGAAAAATTGATAATGTTAAGTTTCATGAAAACATAACATGAGCGTTACTCTGCTTGAATTGAATGGAAGAATATACCTTCCACAATAAATTACAAAATATTTCAATAATTACAGTCCCAAGTTTTCCACGCACGAAGCCCTGTTATTCCTAAAATTCCCTCCCTCCCCCCTAGGTCATAACTTGCGCTTTGGGTCCAGAGAGTGCGCAGAGACCCCCCCCCTCTTGCGCAATTGCCTTTTCAATTAAAAATAAAAGGCCTAACGCTGATATCACAATTAATGATAACCCAGACTAAAATACCAACGCGCTCCAGTTTATCAACTATTTCAACAAGTTGTCTCGACCCCTGAAACGTTTTTGTTAAGGCCTAATGGCAGAGAGCACGTATAAGGAGAGTAAAAGAGGGAATAGGGGTGTTGGTAACTATAACGGCACAGCCCGATATCTCCCTCACGCGCACCTGCCAGACGTCACGTGATCCGTACTGACCGATTTTTTCCCTCTATCGCGTCAAATGCGCATGTGCCGAACTCTAATACCGAGCCACACACTCGGTACCCGTTTTGAAAGGGGGGGGGACTAACTGCCGGAGAATTTGGTCTCTCAGAACCTTCTACTTATCCGATGTATGCAAGCTTTAAATTCAGACCTATTGTGCTCAGCATTTGAGCAAGGATGATCAATGAGCTATTGTGCTCACTGGGATGATTGGGGAGAAATATGCGCGCTAACTGTGAGCAGAGTAAGGCTTTCATGTTGTTTAAAAAAACCGTAATACAAACAGTGCATTTTCAGTAATATTAATAAGTTATACATAAAATCCTTACTCAGGCTTCGTGCTATGGATAAAAACAATCCTACACTAAAGCATGCAAAAAATATTTAAAACATGTAAATAAATAAATAAACGCTATAAAATAAAATAATACACAAAATAATAATAATAATACAGTGCCGGTATATCTTCGTAAAATAAATAAACGCATGGTGCAGCTAGTAAGACGTTTAACAGGTTGCTATAGTATTTACCGACGGCTCCACATCCTTTCAGATGATGCTGATGATGATTTCCAGCGCCTTTATTATGATTGTGTTGTGACCGCGCAAAAATGCACACTGCAGCGCTTTTGCCGTTATCCAACACTACGCTATCGGAATTGGTGCTAGAAGTCGTCGACGCATCGCACTGACGATGCTGGCACAAGTTCGAACCACCACTAACAATTTTAACACTTGCATTGCAGCAACAATTGCAAATATCTTGCAATTTAGTTGCAGCGTGGCAGCAAGCAGTACGTTTTGAAGTCGACTTCTTCGGCTCAAAGAAGGGGTTAATGGAACCATCCATTTCCAACCCGACCCCTGATTTGCTCATAACCGTCTTAGAATCGAGTCCCATTCTTTCCATGGATACAATTCTGTCCGGTTCGGACCAAATATCGGATTCCGATGAAAAATTGTAATAGTAAGGCAACACTGCTGAGCAGTTAACGTTGTGATGGTTGTGGTTGTTGTTACGGGGGAAAGAGGCGTTTCCATCATCATTATCAGGGGGTGATTGGTTAACCTCCATCCAATCAGAACGGTGGCAAGTCAATTGCCGTTCAACAGCGCATGTTTGACCGCAAGCGTAGCATTTATTGTTAATGTTATTTGAGTTTGAAAGTAGTCCGCGAGTAACCGAAACTGAAACTGGGTTGTTATTGTTGTTGTTTACGGAGGATTGTGCTACGTTGTTGCTGTTGGCAACTGGTAAAACTAAGGGGCGTTGTCTAGAACTGGGTAGAGGCGCGTCTTGGTCATTACGTAATCGTTCTCGCAACAAATCAGAGTTGCTAATGCAACAACCGTCATCGCTAATTAGGCTTAAGGGGTTGCAGGAATCGCTGCCATTACTACACGCGTCCGAATTGTTGTTGTTATTGCTGTGGTTTTTAAAGCAACCGGTTGGATCGGGTAAGCGAGAAAAGGGTGACGAAGACCATCTTCGTCTTGCTCGACCGCGATCGGGGTTTTTAAGTAGTTCTGACGATGGACAAGGCTTAGTATTAAGGTTACTACTACAACTACTAGTACTAGTACTTTCTTCCGAGCTAATATCTTTAATAATAACATCTTGGACGTATTCAACGCGTCCGCGTTTCAGGTTCTCACCTTTGTCAGGGTTAGGGGCTCTCTTGGTGAAGAAGGAATCGTTTGATGGGCCTTCATCCACGTCAGAGTTGTCTTTGTTGACGTGTTTGGCATAACTGTAAGAAAATTAACACTATTGACCTAAAATCTGACTGTCTAACTGCGCCATAGACACCGAAAACATAATGGTTAGAAGACGGCAACCTAAAGTGGGGTGTGGCTTAATATGGCTGCTCCCCATTCCTCAAAAATGGTGGCAAACTTGACAGATTTGTACAACTATCTCTTTACCATAGTATCCCCTTTACTATGGATGGTGGTTGGGAGCATGCGTAATCCGAGGGAAATCGATCCACTAACTGTGGAACGACTCAGGTCCGGTGGGACGTTAGAAAATGAGGGAGAGATACTCGGAAAAAAATGGCGGGCGGTCTACGTCAGACGAATCGGGAAGACCGCCCGCCATTTTTCCGAGTATTCCTCCCTCATTTTCTAAGGTCCCACCGGACCCAAGCCGTTCCACGGTTAGGGTACCAATTTCCCTCACATTACGCATGCTCCCAACCATCATCCTTGCCTTTAACACCTTGGCGCAACAACTAGATCCATACCAGTACTGTTTTCTTCAAAATGTTGCCAAAGATTATTTAAAATCGCAACATTATTTAAACCACAAAAGGGGTGTGGCTTAATAAGGCTTCTTCTTATAAGAACTTGACTTATAAGACTATCTCTTTAACATAGCATCCCCTTTACCACCTTAGCCCAACAACTAGTACCGTTTTCTTTAAGAGGTTGCCAAAGATTATTAAATCGCAATAAAGAAAGGTTAAAGGGGAGTGGCTTAATAAGGCTCCTCCCATTTTCGCCGAACTAGGTTTTCATCAGTGACGTTTTCTTCAAGACGTATATAAAGATTATTTAACCCGCAAAGGGGGAGTGGTAAAAGGGGTGTGGCTTAACAAGGCTCCTCCCCACTCCGCCAAAATGTGGGTGTACTAGACTAAAGGGAGTGGCTTAATAAGGCTCCTCCCATTTTCGCCGAACCAGGTTTTTATCAGTGTTTTCTTCAAGACGTATATAAAGATTATTTAACCCGCAAATGGGAGTGGTAAAAGGGGTGTGGCTTAAAAAGGCTCCTCCCCACTCCGCCAAAATGTGGGCGTACTAGACCCATTTATACGCTAATATTTAACATAGAATACACCCCAACTAGCTATATATCATAAAGTACTAAGAAGTATCGAGAAAACGGCCGGACTTACCTGTAATTGACAGAAATATCGGACATGTCTCTATCACGACTGGTTCCGTCACTCTCGGTCGCAGCGCCATCTTTCCGATCCTGAGGCGGTGGCTCATCATTATCAAACATGGATGCCGGAAGTTGTTGAAAGGTTCGTTCCATCAGCATTAAAGAAATACCGCTCTGACTAGCGTCTAAAGTCCCTTCCCCGTTAACCATGGCTTTTCTCAAGGAATCAACGTAAGACGGAGTAAACGAGCCTTGACTTAAAAGTTCAGCGGGATTGTCGCTAGTCAATAATCGGTGTAGAAACTTCTCTAATTCGTAGATGTGATTAAGAAGTAGTTGGTTCGTATCAGTTCCCTGAAAACTCTTGAGGAATTCCCCGATTGAGCTTTGCTCCATTAAGTTGTGAGATACGTCAGCGACGGAGTTGTTCTAAAAATTATAGAGCAACCAGGAATTTTCTTTCTTTACATCGATTTAAGATTCCAATAATTTGACGTAAATAGTGGTACTGAGGGGAATGAGCTACATGGACGTGACGCGTTTATATTGTTTGTCTAAATTGTATGGCCTGCACTGACGACTTATGGCAATATGGTCGCCAAAAACCGAGGTAAGTGATAGGAGGGTGTGACGTAACGTGAAGGTTCGCGTTAGCAGACTATAGACATCTCCATGAGGATAATTATGCAAAAATTAATTCACAGGGTTCTCAAACAACTTTTCGAAAACAGATTTCCCTAATATTTCTTGGTGCAAGTGTTAATAACTGCAGGAGTGGTTTTTGGAGAAATAACTACGCGATTGGGTATTTTTGGTGGAGCAACTACTACAGGGCAAACTTATTCAAGCCTCACAAATTTCTCTTGAGTTCCCTGAATTTTATTAAAAGTACTAGTACTTTCCCACAGTTTCCCTGAATTTTATTAAAGTACTAGTACTTTTCCAGAGTTTCCCTGAATTTTACTAAAGTACTAATACTTCCAAAGAGTTTTTCCCTCAATTTTAATAAAAGTACTAGTACTTTCCCAGAGTTTCCCTGAATTATATTAAAAGTACTAGTACTTTCCCAGAGTTTCCCTGAATTATATTAAAAGTACTAGTACTTTCCCAGAGTTTCCCTGAATTATATTAAAAGTACTAGTACTTTCCCAGAGTTTTCCCCTGAATTTTACTAAAAGTACTAATACTTTCCCAGAGTTTTCCCCTGAATGTTACTAAAAGTACTAATACTTTCCCAGAGTTTTTCCCTGAATATTACTGAAACTTATAATTATCCCCGAGTTTCCCCTGAAGAACTTTAGCCTTGGTCAATTTAGGTAAGTACTTACATGAATAGAAGATGCATCCCAAATAATCGAATTTGCCGGAATCTACAAAGAATAAAGATTATTGTTGACCTAAGCTCAAAACAGAAGAAATCCCTTGCAATTCCTCTACTCTAGCTCTGCACAATTCTTTAATTGAACCCAAAAAGTGTACTGACCTCCTTCTGAACCGCCTTTGATTGGTTCCTCAATATTTCCAATTGGTTCTGAGTTTCCTTGAGTTTTTCTCGCAATTCCATAAGATTGCCTTCTTTGTCGTGAGCATCGTCTACCGTTCTTTGATGCAATTCCTGAAGGGAGCTCAACTCGTTTTTCAGTTTGGCAAGTTCTTGACTTTGTTCATTTTGCATTTGATCTAGGACTTCCGCTTCGGAAAGGATGCGGTTTTTCTCTCGCATTTCCATCTCCATGGCTTTCTTCATTTCGATAATTTCGTTTCGCAACTTAGAGATCGAACTTTGACTTTCTTCCAGGGATTCTTTGGCCAATTCGAATTCTTTTTGCGCTTCTTGAAGTTGAACGTTAAGCCTTTGCGCTTCTTCGCTACGTTCTTGCGCTACAGTGATGATACTTTTGCACCGTTCTTCCGATTCTTTTAGAATGGCGCAGTTTGCCTTAATAGCGTCCTGAAGAGAATTCATGGAGGAAACACTTATCGTTTATCTCAGTCTTTTCTACCGGTTTCCCCGCCCCTCTTTCTGCAAGTAGTCCCCGCCCCTTTTTCTGCAAGTAGTCCCCGCCCCTTTTTCTGCAAGTAGTCCCCGCCCCTCTTTCTGCAAGTAGTCCCCGCCCCTCTTTCTGCAAGTAGTCCCCGCCCCTCTTTCTGCAAGTAGTCCCCGCCCCTCTTTCTGCAAGTAGTCCCCGCCCCTCTTTCTGCAAGTAGTCCCCGCCCCTCTTTCTGCAAGTAGTCCCCGCCCCTCTTTCTGCAAGTAGTCCCCGCCCCTCTTTCTGCAAGTTGTCCCCGCCCCTCTTTCTGCAAGTAGTCCCCGCCCCTCTTTCTGCAAGTAGTCCCCGCCCCTTTCTGCAACTTTAATCAAATTCCCTAACTTTGTTGAAATTCTTAACATTCCTATTAACATTACATTTTGAAATTCCCTGATTTACCCAGGTTTCCTTTGACCCGCGACAACCCTTGTTAGTAAAGGACGAAGCCACACTAACTAACCTGATAAAGACGATCCTTTTCAATAACTGCCTGATGAAGAGACCGCAATTCTTGCTCGACCTCGTGAGAAACGGGCATATCTCTGGTTGGAATGGAGGAATCGAGCTCTCGATACTTCTTTAGTTCCAATTCCAACTCCTCAATACGTTTGTTCTTGGCTTCGATGTTCATGTCAAGGGAAAGATGATTTTCAAAGTCGCCAGTAATCTAAGAAGCCAAAGCACCACGTTTTCATAGTTATGGGATCTTATAGGACGCGTTCCAAGCTATGGGATTTTACAGGAAGTATAAGACACGACAGGATTTTATAGGAAGTAGAGGACGCGTTCATATTTATGGGATTTTATAGGACGCGTTCATATTTATGGGATTTTATAGGACGCGTTCCAAGTTATGGGATTTTACAGGAAGTATAAGACGCGACAGGATTTTATAGGAAGTAGAGGACGCGTTCATATTCATAGGATTTTATAGGAAGTATAAGACGCGTTCATATTTATAGGATTTTATAGGAAGTAGAGGACGAGTTCATAGTTACAGGATTTTATAGGAAGTATAAGACGCGTTCATATAGTTATAGGATTTTATAGGAAGTATAAGACGCGTTCATATAGTTATAGGATTTTATAGGAAGTAGTGGACGAGTTCATAGTTACAGGATTTTATAGGAAGTATAAGACGCGTTCATATAGTTATAGGATTTTATAGGAAGTATAGAACGAGTTCATAGTTATAGGATTTTATAGGAAGTATAGAACGAGTTCATAGTTATAGGATTTTATAGGAAGTATAGAACGAGTTCATAGTTATAGGATTTTATAGGAAGTATAGAACGAGTTCATAGTTATAGGATTTTATAGGAAGTATAGAACGAGTTCATAGTTATAGGATTTTATAGGAAGTATAGAACGAGTTCATAGTTATAGGATTTTATAGGAAGTATAGAACGAGTTCATAGTTATAGGATTTTATAGGAAGTATAGAACGAGTTCATAGTTATAGGATTTTATAGGAAGTATAGAACGAGTTCATAGTTATAGGATTTTATAGGAAGTATAGAACGAGTTCATAGTTATAGGATTTTATAGGAAGTATAGAACGAGTTCATACTTATAGGATTTTATAGGAAGTATAGAACGAGTTCATACTTATAGGATTTTATAGGAAGTATAGAACGAGTTCATACTTATAGGATTTTATAGGAAGTAGAGGACGCGTTCATATTCATAGGATTTTATAGGAAGTATAAGACGCGTTCATATTTATAGGATTTTATAGGAAGTAGAGGACGAGTTCATAGTTACAGGATTTTATAGGAAGTATAAGACGCGTTCATATAGTTATAGGATTTTATAGGAAGTATAAGACGCGTTCATATAGTTATAGGATTTTATAGGAAGTAGTGGACGAGTTCATAGTTACAGGATTTTATAGGAAGTATAAGACGCGTTCATATAGTTATAGGATTTTATAGGAAGTATAGAACGAGTTCATAGTTATAGGATTTTATAGGAAGTATAGAACGAGTTCATAGTTATAGGATTTTATAGGAAGTATAGAACGAGTTCATAGTTATAGGATTTTATAGGAAGTATAGAACGAGTTCATAGTTATAGGATTTTATAGGAAGTATAGAACGAGTTCATAGTTATAGGATTTTATAGGAAGTATAGAACGAGTTCATAGTTATAGGATTTTATAGGAAGTATAGAACGAGTTCATAGTTATAGGATTTTATAGGAAGTATAGAACGAGTTCATAGTTATAGGATTTTATAGGAAGTATAGAACGAGTTCATAGTTATAGGATTTTATAGGAAGTATAGAACGAGTTCATAGTTATAGGATTTTATAGGAAGTATAGAACGAGTTCATACTTATAGGATTTTATAGGAAGTATAGAACGAGTTCATACTTATAGGATTTTATAGGAAGTATAGAACGAGTTCATACTTATAGGATTTTATAGGAAGTAGAGGACGCGTTCATATTCATAGGATTTTATAGGAAGTATAAGACGCGTTCATATTTATAGGATTTTATAGGAAGTAGAGGACGAGTTCATAGTTACAGGATTTTATAGGAAGTATAAGACGCGTTCATATAGTTATAGGATTTTATAGGAAGTATAAGACGCGTTCATATAGTTATAGGATTTTATAGGAAGTAGTGGACGAGTTCATAGTTACAGGATTTTATAGGAAGTATAAGACGCGTTCATATAGTTATAGGATTTTATAGGAAGTATAGAACGAGTTCATAGTTATAGGATTTTATAGGAAGTATAGAACGAGTTCATAGTTATAGGATTTTATAGGAAGTATAGAACGAGTTCATAGTTATAGGATTTTATAGGAAGTATAGAACGAGTTCATAGTTAT
Organism: Phalangium opilio; assembly: GCF_054372755.1. Lineage (NCBI taxonomy): Eukaryota > Metazoa > Arthropoda > Arachnida > Opiliones > Phalangiidae > Phalangium > Phalangium opilio. Next base: position 2,415,386 of record NW_028324166.1, on the reverse strand, counting down.
AGGATTTTATAGGAAGTATAGAACGAGTTCATAGTTATAGGATTTTATAGGAAGTATAGAACGAGTTCATAGTTATAGGATTTTATAGGAAGTATAGAACGAGTTCATAGTTATAGGATTTTATAGGAAGTATAGAACGAGTTCATAGTTATAGGATTTTATAGGAAGTATAGAACGAGTTCATAGTTATAGGATTTTATAGGAAGTATAGAACGAGTTCATAGTTATAGGATTTTATAGGAAGTATAGAACGAGTTCATAGTTATAGGATTTTATAGGAAGTATAGAACGAGTTCATAGTTATAGGATTTTATAGGAAGTATAGAACGAGTTCATAGTTATAGGATTTTATAGGAAGTATAGAACGAGTTCATAGTTATAGGATTTTATAGGAAGTATAGAACGAGTTCATAGTTATAGGATTTTATAGGAAGTATAGAACGAGTTCATAGTTATAGGATTTTATAGGAAGTATAGAACGAGTTCATAGTTATAGGATTTTATAGGAAGTATAGAACGAGTTCATAGTTATAGGATTTTATAGGAAGTATAGAACGAGTTCATAGTTATAGGATTTTATAGGAAGTATAGAACGAGTTCATAGTTATAGGATTTTATAGGAAGTATAGAACGAGTTCATAGTTATAGGATTTTATAGGAAGTATAGAACGAGTTCATAGTTATAGGATTTTATAGGAAGTATAGAACGAGTTCATAGTTATAGGATTTTATAGGAAGTATAGAACGAGTTCATAGTTATAGGATTTTATAGGAAGTATAGAACGAGTTCATAGTTATAGGATTTTATAGGAAGTATAGAACGAGTTCATAGTTATAGGATTTTATAGGAAGTATAGAACGAGTTCATAGTTATAGGATTTTATAGGAAGTATAGAACGAGTTCATAGTTATAGGATTTTATAGGAAGTATAGAACGAGTTCATAGTTATAGGATTTTATAGGAAGTATAGAACGAGTTCATAGTTATAGGATTTTATAGGAAGTATAGAACGAGTTCATAGTTATAGGATTTTATAGGAAGTATAGAACGAGTTCATAGTTATAGGATTTTATAGGAAGTATAGAACGAGTTCATAGTTATAGGATTTTATAGGAAGTATAGAACGAGTTCATAGTTATAGGATTTTATAGGAAGTATAGAACGAGTTCATAGTTATAGGATTTTATAGGAAGTATAGAACGAGTTCATAGTTATAGGATTTTATAGGAAGTATAGAACGAGTTCATACTTATAGGATTTTATAGGAAGTATAGAACGAGTTCATACTTATAGGATTTTATAGGAAGTAGAGGACGCGTTCATATTCATAGGATTTTATAGGAAGTATAAGACGCGTTCATATTTATAGGATTTTATAGGAAGTAGAGGACGAGTTCATAGTTACAGGATTTTATAGGAAGTATAAGACGCGTTCATATAGTTATAGGATTTTATAGGAAGTATAAGACGCGTTCATATAGTTATAGGATTTTATAGGAAGTAGTGGACGAGTTCATAGTTACAGGATTTTATAGGAAGTATAAGACGCGTTCATATAGTTATAGGATTTTATAGGAAGTATAGAACGAGTTCATAGTTATAGGATTTTATAGGAAGTATAGAACGAGTTCATAGTTATAGGATTTTATAGGAAGTATAGAACGAGTTCATAGTTATAGGATTTTATAGGAAGTATAGAACGAGTTCATAGTTATAGGATTTTATAGGAAGTATAGAACGAGTTCATAGTTATAGGATTTTATAGGAAGTATAGAACGAGTTCATAGTTATAGGATTTTATAGGAAGTATAGAACGAGTTCATAGTTATAGGATTTTATAGGAAGTATAGAACGAGTTCATAGTTATAGGATTTTATAGGAAGTATAGAACGAGTTCATAGTTATAGGATTTTATAGGAAGTATAGAACGAGTTCATAGTTATAGGATTTTATAGGAAGTATAGAACGAGTTCATAGTTATAGGATTTTATAGGAAGTATAGAACGAGTTCATAGTTATAGGATTTTATAGGAAGTATAGAACGAGTTCATAGTTATAGGATTTTATAGGAAGTATAGAACGAGTTCATAGTTATAGGATTTTATAGGAAGTATAGAACGAGTTCATAGTTATAGGATTTTATAGGAAGTATAGAACGAGTTCATAGTTATAGGATTTTATAGGAAGTATAGAACGAGTTCATAGTTATAGGATTTTATAGGAAGTATAGAACGAGTTCATAGTTATAGGATTTTATAGGAAGTATAGAACGAGTTCATAGTTATAGGATTTTATAGGAAGTATAGAACGAGTTCATAGTTATAGGATTTTATAGGAAGTATAGAACGAGTTCATAGTTATAGGATTTTATAGGAAGTATAGAACGAGTTCATAGTTATAGGATTTTATAGGAAGTATAGAACGAGTTCATAGTTATAGGATTTTATAGGAAGTATAGAACGAGTTCATAGTTATAGGATTTTATAGGAAGTATAGAACGAGTTCATAGTTATAGGATTTTATAGGAAGTATAGAACGAGTTCATAGTTATAGGATTTTATAGGAAGTATAGAACGAGTTCATAGTTATAGGATTTTATAGGAAGTATAGAACGAGTTCATAGTTATAGGATTTTATAGGAAGTATAGAACGAGTTCATAGTTATAGGATTTTATAGGAAGTATAGAACGAGTTCATAGTTATAGGATTTTATAGGAAGTATAGAACGAGTTCATACTTATAGGATTTTATAGGAAGTATAGAACGAGTTCATACTTATAGGATTTTATAGGAAGTAGAGGACGCGTTCATATTCATAGGATTTTATAGGAAGTATAAGACGCGTTCATATTTATAGGATTTTATAGGAAGTAGAGGACGAGTTCATAGTTACAGGATTTTATAGGAAGTATAAGACGCGTTCATATAGTTATAGGATTTTATAGGAAGTATAAGACGCGTTCATATAGTTATAGGATTTTATAGGAAGTAGTGGACGAGTTCATAGTTACAGGATTTTATAGGAAGTATAAGACGCGTTCATATAGTTATAGGATTTTATAGGAAGTATAGAACGAGTTCATAGTTATAGGATTTTATAGGAAGTATAGAACGAGTTCATAGTTATAGGATTTTATAGGAAGTATAGAACGAGTTCATAGTTATAGGATTTTATAGGAAGTATAGAACGAGTTCATAGTTATAGGATTTTATAGGAAGTATAGAACGAGTTCATAGTTATAGGATTTTATAGGAAGTATAGAACGAGTTCATAGTTATAGGATTTTATAGGAAGTATAGAACGAGTTCATAGTTATAGGATTTTATAGGAAGTATAGAACGAGTTCATAGTTATAGGATTTTATAGGAAGTATAGAACGAGTTCATAGTTATAGGATTTTATAGGAAGTATAGAACGAGTTCATAGTTATAGGATTTTATAGGAAGTATAGAACGAGTTCATAGTTATAGGATTTTATAGGAAGTATAGAACGAGTTCATAGTTATAGGATTTTATAGGAAGTATAGAACGAGTTCATAGTTATAGGATTTTATAGGAAGTATAGAACGAGTTCATAGTTATAGGATTTTATAGGAAGTATAGAACGAGTTCATACTTATAGGAAGTATAGAACGAGTTCATACTTATAGGATTTTATAGGAAGTAGAGGACGCGTTCATAGTTATAGGATTTTATAGGAAGTATAGAACGAGTTCATAGTTATAGGATTTTATAGGAAGTATAGAACGAGTTCATAGTTATAGGATTTTATAGGAAGTATAGAACGAGTTCATAGTTATAGGATTTTATAGGAAGTATAGAACGAGTTCATAGTTATAGGATTTTATAGGAAGTATAGAACGAGTTCATAGTTATAGGATTTTATAGGAAGTATAGAACGAGTTCATAGTTATAGGATTTTATAGGAAGTATAGAACGAGTTCATAGTTATAGGATTTTATAGGAAGTATAGAACGAGTTCATAGTTATAGGATTTTATAGGAAGTATAGAACGAGTTCATAGTTATAGGATTTTATAGGAAGTATAGAACGAGTTCATAGTTATAGGATTTTATAGGAAGTATAGAACGAGTTCATAGTTATAGGATTTTATAGGAAGTATAGAACGAGTTCATAGTTATAGGATTTTATAGGAAGTATAGAACGAGTTCATAGTTATAGGATTTTATAGGAAGTATAGAACGAGTTCATAGTTATAGGATTTTATAGGAAGTATAGAACGAGTTCATAGTTATAGGATTTTATAGGAAGTATAGAACGAGTTCATAGTTATAGGATTTTATAGGAAGTATAGAACGAGTTCATAGTTATAGGATTTTATAGGAAGTATAGAACGAGTTCATAGTTATAGGATTTTATAGGAAGTATAGAACGAGTTCATAGTTATAGGATTTTATAGGAAGTATAGAACGAGTTCATAGTTATAGGATTTTATAGGAAGTATAGAACGAGTTCATAGTTATAGGATTTTATAGGAAGTATAGAACGAGTTCATAGTTATAGGATTTTATAGGAAGTATAGAACGAGTTCATAGTTATAGGATTTTATAGGAAGTATAGAACGAGTTCATAGTTATAGGATTTTATAGGAAGTATAGAACGAGTTCATAGTTATAGGATTTTATAGGAAGTATAGAACGAGTTCATAGTTATAGGATTTTAAAGGAAGTATAGAACGAGTTCATAGTTATAGGATTTTATAGGAAGTATAGAACGAGTTCATAGTTATAGGATTTTATAGGAAGTATAGAACGAGTTCATAGTTATAGGATTTTATAGGAAGTATAGAACGAGTTCATAGTTATAGGATTTTATAGGAAGTATAGAACGAGTTCATAGTTATAGGATTTTATAGGAAGTATAGAACGAGTTCATAGTTATAGGATTTTATAGGAAGTATAGAACGAGTTCATAGTTATAGGATTTTATAGGAAGTATAGAACGAGTTCATAGTTATAGGATTTTATAGGAAGTATAGAACGAGTTCATAGTTATAGGATTTTATAGGAAGTATAGAACGAGTTCATAGTTATAGGATTTTATAGGAAGTATAGAACGAGTTCATACTTATAGGATTTTATAGGAAGTATAGAACGAGTTCATACTTATAGGATTTTATAGGAAGTAGAGGACGCGTTCATATTCATAGGATTTTATAGGAAGTATAAGACGCGTTCATATTTATAGGATTTTATAGGAAGTAGAGGACGAGTTCATAGTTACAGGATTTTATAGGAAGTATAAGACGCGTTCATATAGTTATAGGATTTTATAGGAAGTATAAGACGCGTTCATATAGTTATAGGATTTTATAGGAAGTAGTGGACGAGTTCATAGTTACAGGATTTTATAGGAAGTATAAGACGCGTTCATATAGTTATAGGATTTTATAGGAAGTATAGAACGAGTTCATAGTTATAGGATTTTATAGGAAGTATAGAACGAGTTCATAGTTATAGGATTTTATAGGAAGTATAGAACGAGTTCATAGTTATAGGATTTTATAGGAAGTATAGAACGAGTTCATAGTTATAGGATTTTATAGGAAGTATAGAACGAGTTCATAGTTATAGGATTTTATAGGAAGTATAGAACGAGTTCATAGTTATAGGATTTTATAGGAAGTATAGAACGAGTTCATAGTTATAGGATTTTATAGGAAGTATAGAACGAGTTCATAGTTATAGGATTTTATAGGAAGTATAGAACGAGTTCATAGTTATAGGATTTTATAGGAAGTATAGAACGAGTTCATAGTTATAGGATTTTATAGGAAGTATAGAACGAGTTCATAGTTATAGGATTTTATAGGAAGTATAGAACGAGTTCATAGTTATAGGATTTTATAGGAAGTATAGAACGAGTTCATAGTTATAGGATTTTATAGGAAGTATAGAACGAGTTCAGTTATAGGATTTTATAGGAAGTATAGAACGAGTTCATAGTTATAGGATTTTATAGGAAGTATAGAACGAGTTCATAGTTATAGGATTTTATAGGAAGTATAGAACGAGTTCATAGTTATAGGATTTTATAGGAAGTATAGAACGAGTTCATAGTTATAGGATTTTATAGGAAGTATAGAACGAGTTCATAGTTATAGGATTTTATAGGAAGTATAGAACGAGTTCATAGTTATAGGATTTTATAGGAAGTATAGAACGAGTTCATAGTTATAGGATTTTATAGGAAGTATAGAACGAGTTCATAGTTATAGGATTTTATAGGAAGTATAGAACGAGTTCATAGTTATAGGATTTTATAGGAAGTATAGAACGAGTTCATAGTTATAGGATTTTATAGGAAGTATAGAACGAGTTCATACTTATAGGATTTTATAGGAAGTATAGAACGAGTTCATACTTATAGGATTTTATAGGAAGTAGAGGACGCGTTCATATTCATAGGATTTTATAGGAAGTATAAGACGCGTTCATATTTATAGGATTTTATAGGAAGTAGAGGACGAGTTCATAGTTACAGGATTTTATAGGAAGTATAAGACGCGTTCATATAGTTATAGGATTTTATAGGAAGTATAAGACGCGTTCATATAGTTATAGGATTTTATAGGAAGTAGTGGACGAGTTCATAGTTACAGGATTTTATAGGAAGTATAAGACGCGTTCATATAGTTATAGGATTTTATAGGAAGTATAGAACGAGTTCATAGTTATAGGATTTTATAGGAAGTATAGAACGAGTTCATAGTTATAGGATTTTATAGGAAGTATAGAACGAGTTCATAGTTATAGGATTTTATAGGAAGTATAGAACGAGTTCATAGTTATAGGATTTTATAGGAAGTATAGAACGAGTTCATAGTTATAGGATTTTATAGGAAGTATAGAACGAGTTCATAGTTATAGGATTTTATAGGAAGTATAGAACGAGTTCATAGTTATAGGATTTTATAGGAAGTATAGAACGAGTTCATAGTTATAGGATTTTATAGGAAGTATAGAACGAGTTCATAGTTATAGGATTTTATAGGAAGTATAGAACGAGTTCATAGTTATAGGATTTTATAGGAAGTATAGAACGAGTTCATAGTTATAGGATTTTATAGGAAGTATAGAACGAGTTCATAGTTATAGGATTTTATAGGAAGTATAGAACGAGTTCATAGTTATAGGATTTTATAGGAAGTATAGAACGAGTTCATAGTTATAGGATTTTATAGGAAGTATAGAACGAGTTCATACTTATAGGAAGTATAGAACGAGTTCATACTTATAGGATTTTATAGGAAGTAGAGGACGCGTTCATAGTTATAGGATTTTATAGGAAGTATAGAACGAGTTCATAGTTATAGGATTTTATAGGAAGTATAGAACGAGTTCATAGTTATAGGATTTTATAGGAAGTATAGAACGAGTTCATAGTTATAGGATTTTATAGGAAGTATAGAACGAGTTCATAGTTATAGGATTTTATAGGAAGTATAGAACGAGTTCATAGTTATAGGATTTTATAGGAAGTATAGAACGAGTTCATAGTTATAGGATTTTATAGGAAGTATAGAACGAGTTCATAGTTATAGGATTTTATAGGAAGTATAGAACGAGTTCATAGTTATAGGATTTTATAGGAAGTATAGAACGAGTTCATAGTTATAGGATTTTATAGGAAGTATAGAACGAGTTCATAGTTATAGGATTTTATAGGAAGTATAGAACGAGTTCATACTTATAGGATTTTATAGGAAGTATAGAACGAGTTCATACTTATAGGATTTTATAGGAAGTATAGAACGAGTTCATAGTTATAGGATTTTATAGGAAGTATAGAACGAGTTCATAGTTATAGGATTTTATAGGAAGTATAGAACGAGTTCATAGTTATAGGATTTTATAGGAAGTATAGAACGAGTTCATAGTTATAGGATTTTATAGGAAGTATAGAACGAGTTCATACTTATAGGATTTTATAGGAAGTATAGAACGAGTTCATACTTATAGGATTTTATAGGAAGTAGAGGACGCGTTCATAGTTATAGGATTTTATAGGAAGTAGAGGACGCGTTCATATTCATAGGATTCTATAGGAAGTAGAGGACGCGTTCATAGTTATAGGATTCTATAGGAAGTATAGGACGCATTTATTCTTATAGGATTTTATAGGAATTATAGGGACCCTGTAATTGTTAAAAGGCACGCTTGAAACAATTAAAATTACCGTTTTAGAGAAGGCCACATTGAACGTCTTCTTTGTATTCTCAATCAAGTCCTTGAGATCAGGAGTGATAGTGAGGGCTTCACTCAGTAACTGGTTAAGCGCAGTTTTCAGCCAATCACGATCATGTATTTGGCAAGTATTGTTGGCAACTGAATCTTCCGCGAATGTCGTACAATTTCCTTGACTGGCTAAAGACTCATCTTCCGATGTTGTCTGAACAGTCAATTATTTGCAAATTAATTAGCCTACAATTCTATGGGAAATTATAGGATTTCCTATGTACCTTATCTCTTAGACAAGTTTCGGATGATTTTCCAGTACCAGGGGATTGAGTTCGTTTGTCAAAGTCATTATTGATGTTGTTTAAGTATAACCTGAGGAATACTTGTTATTAAAAGGGACTGTAAAGCGGACATAGGCGGGTGCGTAGAAATGGTTTGAAAAACGTCACAGGGACCACGTGACGCCAAGATACTAAGGTTCCCCATGGAATGGGACTGGACACTTAGTACTTTTTTGTTTCACGAGATTGCAGCACCAGTTCCCTGAAGTGGTTGGTAGTTTTTGCAAAAAACTAATTAAGCTTCTTTGAAGCCACGCCTTTCTACAGTCACGTGGTGCCTCTGACGTATTTCAAATAATTTTTACACACACGTCAATGCCTTATTTACAGTCCGTTTAAAAAGGGTTCGGTATATTTTTGTATTTAGGGGCGGAGTTTACACATAATGAAGGCGTTCCCTGTCTAAAATTAATACTTGGGCGGGGCTTAGATAAACCACGCCCCCAACAAGAGAGGGTTGTCTGGGCGGGGCTCAGCTAAACCACGCCCCAATAAGGCAGGGTTGTCTGGGCGGGGCTCAGCTAAACCACGCCCCAATAAGGCAGGGTTGTCTGGGCGGGGCTTAGCTAAACCACGCCCCAACAAGTCAGGGTTGTCTGGGCGGGGGGCTTAGTTAAACCACGCCCCAATAAGACAGGGTTGTCTGGGCGAGGCTAAACTAAACCACGCCCCAACAAGACAGTTGTCAGGTTGGAGCTTAGCTAAACCACGCCCCAATAAGACAGGCTTGTTTCAAAATCTTCAGATTGAAATCTCTAACTGAATTTTCCGGGTTTTCCCTGACTACATCATTTGATTTTCCCGTTCTTAAACTAAATATTGTCAATTTTAAGTGTATTAATGTTTTAATAAATATCTATTGTAACACGCAAAGCTATATAGTTTAACATTGTTACTGTAATTTCCATAAATTCAAAAAAAATTCCTCGCTGTAACCAAATTCCCAGACCATTAAGGCCTAATTTTTAAATTTCCTGACTTTCCCAAAACCCAATCATACTTACAATGTTTCTTTCAGAAGTTCATTGCGTTTAGTAAGATTAGATTTAGCTTCCTGAAGTTCAACTTGAAGATGAATATTCTACAACACAATAATAATAATAAAAAAACCCAATCAAATTTACACTAACAAAATCCCTAACGGAGGTTTTGGCAGTTTCCCAGTGTCACCAGATCGTTAATGATCAAAGAAACTATACTTTAAGCTTAAGGTAGTGATTTACCTGATTACTTTCAGCGCTGTATCCACCTTTACCCCGTTCTTCCTCCAAATAAAATAACTTGAGCTTTAATTTAAAATTTTCACTCTCGAGTTGAGCTAACTTATCGTTTAACTCCTTAACGTGGTTAATGTTACGGAAAGTTTTAAGCGGGTCGATTGGTTGTAAAGCTATAAGTAATAACCACAAATAATAATAAATAATGTCTTATACTTAAGTCTAATTATATTAAAATTAGTAATTAAGCAACGAAATTAAATTAATCGTAATAATTAAACTTACTAGATTGAATCACGGGACACTGGTTACTTCCTAGAGCATCCTCGGAGGTTTTAAGAACGTTTGATATCACAGAGATAAGGTTTTCCAGTGAGCTGTTAAGTTAAATTTAATTGAAATTAATTTAATTTAATTAACTTTGTCAATAAATATGATACGCCGTTAATGTTAATTAATTAACTTCAAATGAACCCACTAAATAGAGTGGTCTAACACTAATTTTAATCATTTATTTCTTACTCTTTTTCAGACGATGGTTGCTCATCGATTGAAATCATTTTTTAAGATTTATATTATTATTTAATCAAACAAAATAAGTTTTAAGTTTTTAATTTAAAACACA